>NC_141552.1:25705000-26005000 GCF_021556685.1 Rattus norvegicus
TTTCGAGATGATCTTCATTTTAAATCTGCAGAAGAGGCAACCTCCATGCCAGTGGCTTGAGAAGAACGCAGCATTTGATAATAATGCACTTGAGAGGTAGTGGTGAGAGGAATACAGTACTTGGAGAGCTGTTTCCCCCATCTCTTGGAAGGATTAGTCATTTGTTTACTTTGTCAGTTCACCTCATGCCCTTTTAGAGTCATGACCCTTTAGAGAAATGAGCAGTCCTGTTTCTGCAGAAGGAACTTGTGCTCTGACTACCAGCTACTTACCGCCAACCCTATCCCTCAAGGCATCAGGTCTTTAGAAACAGTGAAGGCTTAGATTCTAAATATTTTAGGTTTACAGCCATATGGTTTTCGGACACAAGGACTCAACTTTGCTCTTCTGTCTTTGTTGGGAGATGGATGTTTTTTGAGGAAAGAGAGATTTATTCAGTTAAGCCGTAAACTGATCCATATAGCACGGTGTTAGTGTTTGAATTAGGTCCCCTTGGCTGTATCATAACATTGTAGAGAAATAAAAGAATCCTAGGCAATGTGTGAACGAATGGTGTATGGCTGAATCCCTGGGAACAAAGCCGAGCGGATTGGGCCCCCTGACTTGGTTCTCATTTGCCAATTCCTGTTTTGGACTGTGGAGTAATTTCTAGCTCACTTTCCTTGGCCGTGGCTGACATGTGTTAAGGTATGTTCTCTGTGTCAGATCCTTCACAAACATCATGCATGTGAGCACAGGGGGCTTTGGAGACTCCATTCTTAAATAACATGGTCAGAAACTAGGTTGTTTGTAAATTTGTCACTACTATTTTATTTTGAATTTTTTTGTCTACAGAAACACTTGGGAAGTTATCTCTTACCAGCTCTGTTACCCTTAATTGCATTTTGAGTCTTCGGTTTTGCTGAGTCCCCGCGTATTTAAATTTAGATGAAAAAAATCATGATTATTTTTCCTGGGAGGCTAAGCATGTACTCATTGATACTAATGTAAGATCATGGTTTCTGTTTAAAATCAGGAACATAAAAAGCCTAATGATCCTGAAGAATCCTCAACAACAATACAAGATTTCACAACATAAGTGTTTTGGGAAACACTCACCAAAGCTCTAGTGGGAAATACAGTCTCTCCCTCCCCCTCCCTCTCCCCCTCCCCCTCTCTCTCCCCTTTCTCCGTCCTCCCCTTCCTCGATCTCCTTCTCTCTTCCCTCTCTCCTTCTCCCCCTCCCCCTCCCCCTTTCCTCCCTCCTCCTCCCTCTCCCTCCCCCTCCCTCCTCCTCCCTTTCCCCTGTCTCTCCCTCTCACTCCCCCTCTCCCCTCTCTCTCCCTCTCCCCCTTCCCTTCCAGTATGCAGGCACCAGCTGAAAGCAGGAGATCAGATCAGATCAAAGGATGTAATTCTAGGGACACAGCTGATGTATATTCTGACTCTTTGGTATTTGTTTTTACTAAAAAAAGTTGTCAGATCCAATTTCTGGCGAGTCTACAGTGTTAATTATGAAGAAAATATAGGAGGGCATCAGTAGAAAAGTTGCATGTAACCAGATATATTTTCTTTTGAGTTAGCGTTTTAACTTTTATCATGAAAGGAACTTAGCTGCATTGTGTAAAATGTAGTTTGAAGGGACAGTTACTAGGTTAAAGAGTTTACAGAATTCTCATAAAAAAACTGATATAATTACACAGAATGAAGAATTAGTTTGGCCATTGTAACATTTCTGTTTCAGAATTTATAAAAATGATTTTACTTTTTTATAGGTTATGTAGATGTTAATGCAGTTGCTGATATTAAAGGAGAGCGTTTTCGCACATATCATGACTTCACTGAAGTTAATATAATTTCTGGTGACCCTAAAAATACAGAACAAGAGAATGCTAGCGATGAAGGGAATCAGGAGGCTATTTACACCCGGGTTTCTCATCAGCAGCACTATTAATGCACTGGACTAGGTTGTTCACTGTTGGGAGGTACATGGTGCTGGGGAGTGCGAGGATGGAGCAGTCCTGGGCACTGAAGAATATTTAGCAGTATCTATGGTTTCTGCACGTGAAGTTCCTTCCGTGTTGGATGTAGTGTGTTTGTAAATGTCTTCGTATGTTGGAAAACTGCTACTCTAGGGATGGCTTGGTGGGAGTCATCTTTGATTAAGACACTGGGGCTTGGTGCAACCCTCTTGCTATTAAATAATGTTGATCCTGTGCCTGCTTACAAAGAACTAAGAAGTTTTTCATTTAGTAGCCTAGTTAGGTCTGGTATGTTGGAAGTAAGAGAAGGCAAAGAATGAAGTTATGAATATAATTCAAAGCCTCCATAGATAACACTGGCAGATTTTTAAAAAATGCATTTCTGGGGCTGCCATTTTGTTCTACGATCCTTTCTAGTCTTTCTTTTTCTAAGATCAGCAGCACTAAGAAAATCAATAAACATATCACTTAATTTTATTGACTACATTTACACATAAACACTCTCAGGTGTGCATATGCACAGCCATGCACATGCTCACACGTGTACATACTCACAGTGAGACAGGGTGTTGCTGTATTTCCCAGGTTGTCTTGCGCTCATGGGCTCAGTGCTTTTGCTGCAGTACCCTGAAGCTGGGTTTTAGGTGTGTGTCCCTCTGTTATACTAGTTTGTTTGTTTGTTCACATGACTTTCTCAATGAAGCGTACTGTGTTGATTCTGATAGGAGCATTTAGTGTTCCAACATTCTGTGACAAAATTCACGGACAATCATCAATATCTGGTCCCTTTTGGCTATACCACTGAAGAGATGAACACATCCTTAGCGTGGGCTCCTTTCTAAGTCTGTATCTGTTCTCTATGAGGAGATATTTCCTTGAGGCTCTGTTTTCTATCTGGCATAGTCACAAAGCAGACTTATATTACTCTCTTCCTTAAATTTATTTATCCTATTAATTAATTAATATGATTAAATTAATCCTATTCAAACCTCTCAAAATGTATGTTTGGTTCTTTTAAGAAATGTCCCAGTGAAGACTGTTCTTTGATGGCAATATAATTCTCTCAGGCAATGATAAATTCCATGTTCTCTTTGTTTTTCTGGGGGATACAACACACACACACACACACACACACACACACACACACACACACAAATCATACATATTGACTCACCCCAGAAAGAAAACCCGTGAGATATCAAAATAATGATCTCACAACATCCATCTGGGCAATCAACTGTAGTCTCCTGTCAGTCTTCTCCCCTGAGTTGTTCATTCCTTTTTATACTGCTGGTGGTGGGGGGGCCCTCAAATATCTTCCAAGTGTTTCTTCTCCCAAACGAGGGAGGTTTTATTTACCTCCTGAGTCATATGAGCTTCTCTCCTACAGGGAATATTTCAAATTGGGGGGAAAGTGTCATATGAAACTGTCTGTGTGTGTGTGTGTGTGTGTGTGTGTGTGTGTGTGTGTATTTAGACAAGAAAGGGCATGGGCAACAAAGAACTTGGAGTTTCCTACAGTGGGAAGAAATTGACCTTCACCAATTTGGAGGACGGACATCAGTGAGGGAAAGAAGGCCTTAGCAGAGAAAAGCAAAAGGCAGATGGTTGAGCCCTGGCATACTAAACCAAGTGACTTTAATTTTTATCCCAAGGACAATGGAAAGGGTATAAACCGATCAGACTTTATAGAAATCATCAACAAGAGTCTATTTCCACAACTATACACGGTGTCAAGTCCTTTGGCTTCTTGATCACAAAACTGTTCTTCATAGTGACACAGGGTGGTGGCAGAGATAGCCTGACAATAAAAGACAAACAGTGACCTGTGGGAGAAGATCTAACACACAAGGACAGCGAGGCATTGCTACTTTCTAAATGTATCTGTGGAATTACGCTGTGCCAACATACAGATCAACGTCAAGTGATAATTTCACACAAGAGAGTAAATACTTGCTTCAGAAACGAACAGTCGGGACCAGATCTTTCAGGCGAGAGAGAAAAGACAGTTTCTAAATTCAACTTAGCTGGTGACCAAATTAACTCCTATTAGCATTTGAAGAAATATCCTTAGCCCTAACTAGAGCATGCACATTTGCAAAAACAGCCTCAGTGTTGGAGAAAGCTGCTGCTGCTTCAGCTCTCGTTGTGTTGATGGAACACTCTGTCCCCGTTACGGTGCCCCCACTCCCTCAACGAAACAGGAAGACTAGAACGGCGCAACTGGGAAACCGACAAAGCCGAGTTGTCCCGACTTCTCTAGCTTAGCCTTTGAATTGTCAGCTTACCCAGGAACTGGGATATATTTAACACAGGAGGAGTCTGTAGTGCTATCCTTGAAATGTAGGATGCTTATTACTTTTTCCAGATTTAATTAAACATATGCTTGTTGTGTGCGATAGGAAGACATTGTGGCCAGTGAATCAGAGGATGACGAAAGTAATATTATGGTGTGCTTTGAGGTAAAACCAAAACTTACGTGAAAGAACAGGATCTGACAGTAATGCCTGTCACTCTGAAGCTTTTTTCAAAAGTTGCCATATATGTGTATATATATGAATATATACAAGAATATATACAAGAAGGGGTTGGGGATTTAGCTCAGTGGTAGAGCGCTTGCCTAGCAAGTGCAAGGCCCTTGGTTCAGTCCCCAGCTCCGAAAAAAAGAAAAAAGAAAAAAAAAAGAAGAAAAAAAAAGAATATATACAAGAATACATATATATGTATATATATGTACATATGTATATATGTATATATATATATATATATATATATATATATATATATATATTCTTTTCTTATACAATACATCTCAACTGCAGGCTCTCCTCCCTCCCCTCCTCCAAACACCCCTGCCTCCCCTCTTTCCCATATCCACTGCTCCTTTGTTTCTTTTTAGAAAACAGCTGGCCTCCAGTAATACCCCTGAACTTAGTATAACAAGATGCAGTTAGACTAGGCACATATCTATCCTCACATCAAGGCTGGATGAGGCCACCCAGTAGAAAGTAAGTCCTAAGGTTTGACTTCTCTCTCTTGTCCCTTCATACAGATGAACAGTAAGTTGAGAAAATTATTAACAGTAAATCCAACTTCGTACCTCCCATGGAGGTATTGGACAAAATTCATTTCCTGTCAGGAAGAAATAAGTATCTGGTATTTGTTCATATTACCTCCCAGACTTTGAAAAGCAGGCCACTTTTATTGTAACCGAGAGAAATTATCCCTTTCAGGACTATTTTTGGACCTGTATACAGTTAAAGTGTTATTCAAAAGATCTAAAAATAAATGTTAAGTATTTGTCATAATAACAGGCAGTGTGGTAGAAGGCGATTTTCCTTTTATGTAAAAATATAAAGCCTTGCTGATTTCCTTGCTTTAATCTTGCTTTCCAAGTGTGAGCTTTTTTTTTGTCTCCACAAATGTTCATATTTTATTTTCCTGTTTTGGAGAGGAAGGGGCGGTTGTTAGCTCACCATTGGAATGCTCGGCAATGTGGCATTTCTTTTGACACTGTTTCTTGAAAAAAGAAAACAGGTAAAGCTTCTGCATATAACGTAGACTAAAGAGAGCATAAGTATAAACATTGCAAGATAGAAATATTATAATAGTTTACCTGAGAACTGCATTAAAACAAGAGTAGAAGCATTGCCCATGAAAAAGCCTTGTCTTCCAGTGTTGACGAATGTCTGGAAAAAGAATGCTGGGCATAAAAGGGACTATGTTGGTAGACAGTTTGTGTTTAGATTAACTGTGATTTCTAGAGAAAGAAATACGCATTGTAGATGAAGATCTGGTTTATTACTCATGTTTTTTAAAAAACTCCTACTTAGTAGTTTCTATATCCTGCAAGCTGTTTTTAAACTAAAAATTATTACACTTACTATTCATCATTTATTCATTTTATTATGTGCATCAAAGTCAGAGGATACCTTGCAGGAGTTGGTTCTCCCTTTCACCATGGGTGTTCTAGGGATAAAGCTCAGGTCCCTGGGCTTGGCAGTCGGTGCTCATATTAAATGAGCCACTCCCAGCCCCAGTTGCTTGCTTATAAGAGAAACATTTCCAGTCTTTTTCCTGGCTTCCCAAACTGAAATGCTCCAGTGGTCTCCAGTGTCTGCTGGTAGTCCTGGTAGACTGTGACTGTTGACTCTCGGGCTCTAATGTTAGATAACTTTTTCACATGGTCAGGTGGAAATGTTTGCCGTCTGCCATTTCACTTGGCTTAGGATGCTCCGCCGTGAACGTTAGATTTCATCCCCCTGCCCCAGTTCTTTATTTCTCTAACTTAATCACATTTTTGCACAGTGAGTGCTGGACTAGCCTCCTTTGTATTTTAGACTCGATCTTTACCTCTCGGGATCATCTTCACTCCTCTGGCATATGGAGGCCTAGTTAAAGGAGCCCATCTTTGTGGACATTGCCGAGATTGTGCTCTGTGGGGACACTGGGAGGAAACAGTTGAGTGCAGAAGGTTTACGGATGTGTGTTCACGGGAGATAGTTCTCTAGTGACAGACAAACGGCAGACTAGAGCTAGGAGACTCTTACCTGCAATAGGATAGAAATGGAGGTCTCTCTACCTATGCTGTAGGATGCTGTGGTTATTAGGAGGGGCCTAAGGGATCGTCGCAATTTGAAGCATACGCTTCAGGCATTTGTTTTCAGTGTTAGCCGTGTGTTATCTTTTCACGCCTCCTAGGTGTGGCTTTGACCTAAGACAAGGCCCTTCTCTGTGGCATTAGTCAGGGACTTTGCAATGAGCCATAAACTAGTGATGGGATCAGATGAGTTCGTGCATTGGCCTTGAAATTGCAGATTTTTAATTTTCTAGAAAAGAGTAGGCCTTACAAGCATTATAAACCACCCACTAGGGCATCAAACACTGTCACAATTCTAACTAATCCCTTGGGGCCTTGGTTGGAAACCATTTATGATCACTGGGTTAAAAGACTGCTTATATCTACTATGGCTTTAAGGCTTGTGGATGAACGGGTGCATTGTGGGTCAGAATAGCAAACCTGGCCTGGCTCAGATAATACTGAATCTAAATACTTGTATGCAACCACTACTGCAAAGGATGTGGAGGATATTTAGAATGTTGCCCTCTGTTGCCCTGTAAAGCAGTTGAACCAGTTTATATTTTCATTAGCCATCTAACAGCCACGGGCTTTTAAAGTCTGCTAATTTGAATCTCTGTGAATTTTTACTGATGTTGTGGATGAGGCCCGAGAAGACAGGTAAAGAAGTGGGGCTTGTATAACCTAGGCTATGCTGCCATGCATGTTTTTATCCGGGTTTCTCCAGTGCCTCTAGAGATCTCCGAGAACAAAGGAGAGAGCTGGACACTTTATAATTCACATTTAAGAAAAACTAGAGTACTTAAGAAAGTGATTACTGAGAAGAACGTGGAAATATTTTAAGTTTTGACTGTGCAATTTAAACTCTCTTGGAGGTAACTCTCTTACTCCAATTTAACAAATTTAGATTAGTTCAACTCTGTCCTTTTAATATCTACTAATGGTTCAAAAAGGAATATCTGCTGTTAATTTAATCCTGTTCCCAAGGGCCAGCTGTCGATAGGATTGGCAGCTTCCCAGAAGAAAGAGTGGGCACGGAGACAAAAATAACCAACAAGTTTTCAGTGTGTGCGTTCCAAGAACAGGATGGGAGACTTGAAAATTAATTGTATAAAGTATCCAGATATTATGTATGGGCCAAAATGTGGCCCACACCATTTGTTGTTAATTTGGGATCTTTCACTTTTCTTTCTTTTTTTGTTTATAATCATAATTTGTTCAGTAATAATGTGTCATCACAGTTTGGTATATATAGAGACCATGATATTTTATACGTTTTTAGGAATAGCTAATTTAATAGTACACATAAGATATTAACTCTGAGCTACCCATGCTTTTTCAAACAGAAATTGTCCTATGCAACCACTTATACTTTAATGAGAACCAGGTCATGTATTTTTGTATTTTAATAATAAATTTTAGAAACAACTAATTATTTTAGATATGAACAAACAATACTGAAAATATTGGTGTATCTTTCTATAACAGCAGACATAAAATCAACATTGTTTTATAAAAACAAATACTCTCCCTTATAGTTATTCATGAGCTTATTAAAAAGATGAACATTTTTATGTTTTAATACAAAGTCTTTCGCAGTTTCATGTAATTATTAGAAAGATAAAAGGAGGCTCATTGACAAAAGAAAAATAACCATGTTCATTTTAATGGACTCTTCCAATTTTTCACTTTTTACCACAGTACTTTACCTTTAGATTTGTGTGCATGTGTGTGTGTGTGTGTGTGTGTGTGTGTGTGTGTTTGTGTTTGTGTGTGTATGTATGTGTGTGTATGTGTGTATATGTGTGTGTTTGTATGTGAGTATGTGTGTGTATGTGTTTGTGTGTGTATATGTATGTGTGTGTGTTTGTGTGTGTGAGTGTGTATATGTGTATGTATGTGTGTGTGTTTGTGTGTATGTGTGTGTTTGTGTGTGTGTGTGTGTGTGTGTGTGTGTGTGTGTGTGTGTAAGTGCAGGTGTCTGAGGAGGTCAGGGAACCTTGGAATCCTGCGAAAAGAACTCAGGTTCTCTATAAGAGCAATATATGCTCTTAATCATTGAGCAATCTTTCCAATCCTTCTTATGGATTTCAGATATTTCTGTTTTTTAAGCATAGTATATTGAAAAGTGTGAAAATAAGTTGTATAATGCTATAAATTATTTTGTTCTGTTATAGCACCAAAGTAAACCATCAAGAACAATGTTTTAAATACTGACACACTATCTTCTTAAGAATGAGAATAATATTTCACGATGCTTAAATGACATAATTTGATCCATACATAAGTTGCTTAAAAGCTGTCGTTATTTTAAATAAATTTTCAATAAATAACTTGCTTACAACTCATTGAGTGTTGTCAAATTAGTTTCTTAGATATATCCTTGTGCTGGAATGGCCGTTTGGAAGCAAACCTATTTTGAATTTGAGGCATATTTTCAGAAAATTTTCAGTACCAATTTGCACTCTCTAATAGTGACGTGAGGGAATCAACTACATCCTTTTAGGTATTAATAATATCAATACTTGACCAGCAGATGAAAATCTGTTTTAATCTTTTGATCATTAGTGAGATTGGAAATTTTCATTAGTATTTGCATTGTTTTGTGAGTTATGGGTCTTTTGGTAGTTTAAAAAACTAGATTGTTCCTTTTTAATAAAAATAGATTCAAAAGGACATGGCAGTGATTAAATATATTAGTCCTGTATATTACACATACATTTTCTTGACTTTATTTATAGTATACTTTCCTAGATTAAAAATCATATTTAAAGTATTCAAGTTTTAAGTATTTTCTTGTGTGATTTCTGATCTTTAGGTCAACCTTAGACTAATCACAATATAAAAATATCCTGATTAAAAATGCTACCTTTTTCCTCTTTTTTTCTCTCTCAAATAGAAAGTCTTTCATATTGTGTTTTCTTTAGCTCTCCCGAGGGGGAAGAAGAAAGATCACCAATGGCAGAAGGCCGTGGCAGCATAGGCGCAGAAAGAGCTTGTTTTGTGCTCAGGAGAGAACACGGCATCTCAGCCTCCTGGTTTTAGGTACTCTATGTGTTCACGGAAGTTTCCTAGTAATGAAGTTCAGAGATGGTCCCTGGAAGTCTAGTTCTCGATATCAGATATTTATTCAAAAAATTATATTTTTGTGGAGTTGGCTTCTTGTACAGAATAAGAAGTCTGGTATCTATGTTAGGTTTTGTCTACTTGACAAAGAGTTACCTGCGACCCCAGTTGAGGAATTACATCTATCAGATTGGTCTGTGGGGTTAGTGTTTGATTACTGATTGATGTGGGAGGGCCTCGCCTACTGTGGGTGGTGTCACTCCCTAGGTAGGTTGTACCCTGGGTTTGTATAAGAAAGAACACTGAGCAATCAACCGGATGTAAGCCACTAAGCAGCTTCCCTCCGCTGGTCTCTGCTTCTAGCTTCCACATTGGCTTTCATCCAGGATGCACAACAACCTGTAGCCCAAAAACCCCCTTTCTCTCCAAATTGGTTTTTGTCATGGTGCTAATCACAGCAAGAGAGGAGAATGAGGACAGTATCTTTCCAAAGGAAGGGTGATTATATGAATTATGTTTATTTTATAACTTATTCCCTTCACTTATTTGAAGTTATTTCATCTTCACTTAGATCTTCATTATTTTAAAATCTTTCTTGTTTTATTTAGTATTTATTTATTTATTATTCATTCTTCTCTCATACATTACACCCCAACCACAATTTCCCTTTTTATCCTTCTCCAATCTCATCTCCCTAACCTCCTCTCTCCCCAGATGCACCCCTCTCCAACTCCCCTCAGAAAAGAGCAGGCCTCTCAGGGACATCAACCAAACACGTAATACAACTAGGTACATACCGTCACATCAAGGCTGGACAAGGCAGTCCAGTAGGAAGAAAAGAGTCCCATAAGTAGGCAAGAGAATCAGAGAAAGCCCCTGCTACCATTGTTAGGATTCCCACAAGAACACCAAGTTACTCAGCCGTTGTTAACATGTCTGCAGAGGACTGAGGTCAGACTCCTTTTTTTTTTTTTAATTTAGAGAATACTTTATTAGTTTTTGTAATCAAACCCACGTATATAAGACCTTACATATTTAATACAGTGTGTTACCCCTGTACAAATGGAAAAAACTTAAGTTCAACATTTCTAGACCAATATGGCTATTAATTTCTGTACAGTGCCAACTCAACACAGTAAACGGGGATACTTTTTTCCAAAGTTGACAGCACAGGTAAAGTTTCAAAAAATTCAAATTATATATCTGTATATATATATATATTTATATTTATATAAAAAGACCAATAATAGCAGTGTGTTATGCATCAACAGCAGCAACAGCTTTTCCAGGTTCTGCAGTCATCTGAACAAAACTGTAGAGACATCCAGCATACTCCATTAAAAAAAAGAAAAGTAAAAAAACAAAACCCGAGAAAACAGCACAGTTCTGTTACTCTTGTGGTACCTGGCACCATTTTTTTTTTTAAAATTAGCTTCTCAATCATCATCTGGAAAGAAAACATTCTGAGCAACATCATTAAAAACAGCTCTGATAAAGCACGGTCACTACTACGTATCATAAAGCAGGTACAAGCTATTTTACATCCACAGAGGTATGATACAGTACTGTCCTACATCTATAATACTAGAGGATACAATTTAAAAGGCATTATTTGAGACTTGATTCTACTTTTCCAGCAGAGGGCCCAAAGGATGGTGTGACACAGCTTTGTAAAGAAACATACTCTAGACAGGATTTCCTTTCACTAGTGGCACAGTTCTAAGGATTCATTCTCTCCATGAATGTCAGCTAAAACCGTTATTAAAAAATGAAATATCCCTAGAACAAAACCGTATAACCACCGGATTCACATGAAGATGACCTAGTGGAGACAAGCTGGACCTCACCTTACCAACAAGCTATCAAATCTGTTATGTTTAAACAGTGAGACCTCCAAGGAAGGAGATGCCAAGTAGTGCTTCAAAGCTTCGGACCACAATCAAACACAGCATCCTTTTCAACAGAAGCAGAAGCTCATCTGAATATGCTCAAGGATGCTGACATCAACATTTAATCATCTCCTCACTCATCCAGGAAGAGGGGGAGATCAGTTACTACTGTACTTTATTGTGTTCAACCAAATCACCATGTTACAAAAATAGCAAGCTGCCATAATAAAAAATAAGGCTCCTCTATCCAGCACCAGATAGCATCATTTTACTTTCAAGCCTAGAAATTGCACACTTGTATATAAACCAATCGAAGATGAGGATTGAGAGTTCATCTTGGTGGATTTTTCCTTTGATGAATATGAAGTGTCCTTCCTATCTTTTTTGATGACTTTTAATTGAAAATTGATTTTCTTTGATATTAGAATGGCTACTCCAGCTTGCTTCTTCTGACCATTTGCTTGGAAAGTTGTTTTCCAGCCTTTCACTCTGAGGTAGTGTCTGTCTTTGTCTCTGAGGTGTGTTTCCTGTAGGCAGCAGAATGCAGGGTCCTCGTTGCGTATCCAGTTTGTTAATCTATGTCTTTTTATTGGGGAATTGAGGCCATTGATGTTGAGAGATATTAAGGAATAGTGATTATTGCTTCCTGTTATATTCATATTTGGATGTGAGGTTATGTTTGTGTGCTTTCATTCTCTTTGTTTTGTTGCCAAGACGATTAGTTTCTTGCTTCATCTAGGGTATAGCTTGCCTCCTTATGTTGGGCTTTACCCTTTATTATCCTTTGTAGTGCTGGATTTGTAGAAAGATATTGTGTAAATTTGGTTTTGTCATGGAATATCTTGGTTCCTCCATCTATGTTAATTGAGAGTTTTGCAGGATACAGTAACCTGGGCTGGCATTTGTGTTCTCTTAGGGTCTGTATGACATCAGTCCAGGATCTTCTGGCCTTCATAGTGTCTGGTGAAAAGTCTGGTGTGATTCTGATAGGTGTGCCTTTATATGTTACTTGACCTTTTTCCCTTACTGCTTTTAATATTCTTTCTTTATTTTGTGCGTTTGGTGTTTTGACTATTATGTGACGGGAGGTGTTTCTTTTCTGGTCCAATCTATTTGGAGTTCTGTAGGCTTCTTGTATGCCTATGGGTATCTCTTTTTTTAGGTTAGGGAAGTTTTCTTCTATGATTTTGTTGAAGATATTTACTGGTCCTTTGAGCTGGGAGTCTTCACGCTCTTCTATACCTATTATCCTTAGGTTTGATCTTCTCATTGAGTCCTGGATTTCCTGTATGTTTTGGACCAGTAGCTTTTTCTGCTTTACATTATCTTTGACAGTTGAGTCAATGATTTCTATGGTATCTTCTGCTCCCGAGATTCTCTCTTCCATCTCTTGTATTCTGTTGGTGAAGCTTGTATCTACAGCTCCTTCTCTTTTCTTTTGATTTTCTATGTCCAGGGTTGTTTTCATGTGTTCTTTCTTGATTGCTTCTATTTCCATTTTTAATTCCTTCAACTGTTTGATTGTGTTTTCCTGGAATTCTTTCAGGGATTTTTGCGATTCCTCTCTGTAGGCTTCTACTTGTTCTCTAAGGGAGTTCTTTATGTCTTTCTTGAAGTCCTCTAGCATCATGATCAAGTATGATTTTGAAACTAGATCTTGCTTTTCTGGTGTGTTTGGATATTCCGTGTTTGCTTTGGTGGGAGAATTGGGCTCCGATGATGCCATGTAGTCTTGGTTTCTGTTGCTTGGGTTCCTGTGCTTGCCTCTCGCCATTAGATTATCTCTAGTGTTACTTTGTTCTGCTATTTCTGACCGTGGCTAGACTGTCCTATAAGCCTGTGTGTCAGGAGTGCTGTAGACCTGTTTTCCTGTTTTCTTTCAGCCAGTTATGGCGACAGAGTGTTCTGCTTTCAGGCGTGTAGTTTTTCCTCTGTACAGGTCTTCAGCTGTTCCTGTGGGCCTGTGTCTTGAGTTCACCAGGCAGGTTTCTCGCAGGGGAAAAGTTGGTCCTACCCATGGTTCCAAGGCTCAAGTTTGCTCACGGGGTACTGCCCAAGTCCTCTCCGCGGCTGCAGCAACCGGGAAGATCTGCGCCGCCCTTTCCGGGAGCCTCAGTGCACCAGGGTTCCAGATGGCGTTTGGTGTTCTCCTCTGGCGTCTGGATGTGCACAGAGTGCAGTCTCTTCTGGTTTCCCAGGTGTGTCTGCCTCTCTGAAGGTTTAGCTCTCCCTCCCACGGGATTTGGGTGCAGAGAACTGTTTATCTGGTCTGTTTCCTTCAGGTTCCGGCGGTGTCTCAGGCGCAGGGATCCTGCCGCTCCTGGGCCCTCCCCTACGGGAACCCAGAGGCCTTATACAGTTGCCTCTTGGGCCAGGGATGTGGGCAGGGGTGGGCAGTGTTGGTGGTCTCCTCCCCTCTGCAGCCTCAGGAGTGCCCACCTGATCAGGCGGTGAGGTCTCTCTCCCACGGGGTTTGGGAGCAGAGAGCTGCTGCGGGCCGGGATCCTCGGGTGTGGGACTTCCCGTCGAGGTCAGACTCCTACAGGCTCCCTAATCTCTTTGAGAGCCCATGACTCCTGCTCAGTTGATTTTGTGTTCTCCTGGTACATCCCTGACCACTCTGGTTCCTCCAGTCCTTCCTCTTTCCCCTCAGCAGGACTCCTGGAGCTTCACCTAATTGTTTGGCTGTGTTGCATCGATCTGCTCCCATCAGTGGCTGGGTAACGTCTCTCTCTGCTCTCTTTGGTGAAGATCCTGCCATACTTCAGTCTCAGAACATTCTGTAGGCGGGACAAACTGTAGGTCAAAGTCTTGTGGCTGGGTTGGTGTCCTAATCCCTCCACTTGAGGCCTTGCCTGGTTACAGAAGACGGCCAGTCAGGTCAAGTTACTCTTTAGAGTTCCATGGAGTTTGCATTGTACCTCACCCCTGAAATGGTCTCTAATTCAGTCTTTCCTCCCAGTATTTTTCTCCCTACTCCCAACCTGATCAACCCAGTCCACCCTTGGAATCTATTCGATTTCCCTTTCCCAGGGAGATCCTTGCATCCTTCTTCTTACTTAGCCTTTCTAGGTCCTAAAGTTTACTTATAAATGAGTACATACCATGTTTGTCTTTCAGGGTCTCACTTGCCTCACTTAGGGTAATTTTTTTCTATTCCTATCAATTTACCTGAAACTTTGATGATGCATTCTTTTTAACAGCTGAGTAATACTCCATTGTGTAAACATACTGTGTTTTCTTTATCCATTCTTCAGTTGAGGGACATCTAGGTTGTATCCACATTCTGTCTGTTATGAATAAAGCTTCTTTGAATGGAGTTGAGCCAGTGTCCTTATGTTGGGATAGAGTTTGGGTATACGCCCAGGAGTGGTATGGCTGGTTCTTGAGGTAGATCGATATCCAATTATCTGAGAAACCACCATATTGAGCTCCAAAGTGTCTGTGAAAGTTTGCACTCCCACCAGCAATGGAGAAGTGTTCTCCTTGTTCCACATCCTCACCAGTATGAACTCTCGCTTGCGTTTTTGATCTCAGTTATTCTGACAGGTAGAAGACAGAGTCTGAGTCATTTTGCTTTGCATTTCCCTGGTGGCTAAGTAAGATGTTGAATGTTTCTTTGTTTCTCAGCCATTTGGTAAGTGGTATCTATCAAAGATTATCCATTTATTTTCCATTTTCCATTTTGTGCAGTTCAGGTTTTTGAAGTAAAATGTAATGATTTTTTTTTTTATTTTCTTAGTGCCTGTTGTTATGTCCCCCTTTTAACACCTGATTTTGTTAATTTGGATATTCTCTGTGTTTTACTTAGCTTGGATGAGGGTTTGTCAATATTGTTCCTTTTTTTGCAAACAACCAACTCTTTGTTTCATTGATTATTTGTATTGTTTTTGTTTCTACTTTATTGATTTCAGCTCTGACTCCTACCATCGACTCCTCTTGGGAGTGTTTGTTTCTTTTTATTCTAGTGCTTTGGGATGTGCTAGTATCAGATTTCTCAAATTTCTTTATGTAGGCACTTAGTGCTATGAACTTTCCTCTTAGCACTGCTTTTATCATTTTCCATCAGTGTAGGTATATTGTGTGTTAATTTACATTGAATTCTAGTAAGTCTTTAAGATCTTTCTTTATTTCTGTTTTGATCCTGAAGTTGATCTGTAGGGAATTGCTCAGTTTCCATGAGTTTGTCAGCTTTCTTTAGTTTCTGTTGTTGTTGATACCCAGGTTTAATCTGTGGTGTTCTGATAGGATACAGGGGGTTAGTTTACTTTTCTTATATTTGTTGATACTTGCTTTGTGACTGAGTGTGTGGTCAATTTTTGAGAATGTTCTGTGAGTCGCTGAGAACAAACAAATATTCTTTTGTGTTTGAGTGAAATCTTCTGTAGATATCTGTTAGGTACTTGATTCATATTATCTATTAGTTCCATTATTTCTCAGTTCAGTTTTCATCTGAATGGCCAGTGCATTGGTGAGAGTAGAGTACTGAAATCTTCCACTATTAATGCGTGGGGTTTGATGTATGATTTAAGCTTGAATAATACTTCTTTTACAAGTGTTTGACTTTGAATTAGGGTATAGATAATAAGAACTGAATTGTTATTTTGGTGAATTTTCCCTTTGTTGAGTATGGAATGTCCTTAGCCATCTCTTTTGATTAATTTTGGTGTGAGTCTATTTTGTTAGATATTAAAATAGTTATGCCAGATTATTTCTTGTGTCCATTTGCTTGGAAAATAATTTTACAAGCCTTTACTCTGAAGTTTATCGCTGATGTTGAGGTATGTTTCTGGTATGCAGCAGAAGGATAAATCTTGTTTTCATTTTGTTAGTCCATTTTGTTAGCCTGAGTCTTCTTATGGAGAAGTTAGTCCATTGATATTGAGAGATGTAAATGACCAATGATCCTTAATTCCTGTTATTATTGTTTGTTGTCGTTTGTGGTTCTCTCTCTCTCTCTCTCTCTCTCTCTCTCTCTCTCTGTGTGTGTGTGTGTGTGTGTGTGTGTGTGTGTGTGTGTGCTTTTCTTCTTTGGGTTTTGCTGGTGTGAGATCATTTACTGCCTATGGTTTTACCTGCCTGTGTAGTTAATGTCCTTTGGTCACATTTTCCTTCTAGTACTTTCTGTAGGGCTGTATTTGTGGATAGACATTGTTTACTTTTGACTTTGTTTCATCTATGGTGATTGAAAGTTTTTCTGGGTATAGCATTCTGGGCTGGCATTCATGATCCCTTAGAGTCTCCAAGACATCTGACCAGCTCCTTCTGGCTTTTAGCATCTCAGTTGAGGTGTCTCGTATTCTTCTAATATTACCACAATAATGGTAATAATATTGCAGCTTTTAATATTTTTCTTTGTTCTGTATATTTAGTGTTTTGATTATTATGTGGTGTGAGGACTTTCTTTTCTGGTCCAATCTACTAGGGGTACTGTAAGCTTCTTGTACCTTCAGAGGCATGTCCTTCTTTGGGTTAGGAAAATTTTCTTCTATGATTTTGTTAAAATTTCTGGGTTTTGAGCTGGGATTCTTTTCCTTCTATTCCTATTATTCTTATGTTTAGTCTCTTCATAAGGGTCCTAGATTTCTTGGAGGTTTTATGTTAGAAATTTTTTAGATTTAATATTTTCTTTGACTGATGAATCTAGCCATTCTAGTATATCCTTAACACCTGAGATTCTTTTTTCTGTTTCTTGTATTCTGTTGATGATGCTTGCATTTGTAGTTCCTGTTTGCTTGCTTACATTTCCCATTCCCAGAATTCCCTCAGTTTGTTTCTCTATTGCTTCTGTATCCATTTCCAGGTCTTGAATAGTTTTCTTCCCTTGCTTGTTTTTTTTTTTTCCCCTTGGCTTTCTTGTCATTCTGTAAGGGATTTATTGATTTCCTCCATTTTTTTTGTCTTTTCCTTGATTTCCTTAAGGACTTAAACATTTTTCTTTAAGGAATTCTGTCATCTTCATAAAGTTGGTTTTAAGGTTTTTTTTTTTTTTTTTTTTTTTTTTTTTTTTTTTTTTTTTTTTTTTTTTTTGTGCTTTGGCTGCACTAACCAAGTCTTGCTGTCATAGGGTAGCCTCATGGTGCCATGTTGCCCCGGTTGTGCTCTTTCACTGGTGTTTAGGCATCTGTGTTTGGGATGATTATAGCTCTAGGTGTTGATTTCTCAGTTTGTCTTTGTGATGGATGTTTTATTCCTTAGGTTCTGGTTCTTTGTTGGTCTTCTGGTCTTTGCGGACTGGATTTCTGGTGACCGGTATGACCTCTCATCTAGTAGGGAGTCTCTTGGCCTTTGGTGCAGCAGGGGGTCTCTGTTCTTCTGACTACCGAGTCCTGCACCTGAGCGTCTGCTGGAATTGTAGGCAGGAACCTAGCTGCAGGGAGAGCAGTGAGGTGGGTAGAAGGGGCCTGGCCTTGGGGTGGGTAGTTAGTGGGGGTGGGTGGAATGGCTCTTTGGGAACTGAATCTAGGGTGTTAGTTTGGCTGGCAAGCAGGTCAGTCACCTGTCCTTTTGACCAAAGTGACCTGAGCAACAGGAGTCTTCAAGTATTAGGGTATTTCTTGATTTTTAAAAATTATCATATCTATCTATCTATCTATCTATCTATCTATCTATCTATCTATATCTATATATATCGAATGACAAGAAAGATTAATAATTTTGTCCATATGGGGGCAATGCCAGTGTTTCAATGCTAGTCTAGCATCTAGGACTCACTGTGGCAGAGCTTGCTCTATGTCCTTCCCTGTCCATTGTTGACAGTGTTTTGATTCTAGGCCACTGCTAAGCTCCATGCTTTCTATTTTCTGCTCATAATCTGAAAAAAATTCTCCAACACTTTAACCCATGTTTCTAGAAGGTACAGAGCGAGATTACTAATGGATAACAAACATGATTGCTGTGTCTGACACAGTACTTTCTGTCCCCATTAAACACTTAAGATCTTGAATAGACTGATATTTTATCCAGCAGTCAACCCAGCATTGTCACTTTGGACTGTGTTTGGCACTCCTGTCAAGGGGTTTGAGGTACTGGCCTACTCAAAGGTGGCTGTCTTTTGGTATGGATATCCTTATAATCTGTTTTATTAAAAGTTTAGTTAATTGGGGTTGGGGATTTAGCTCAGTGGTAGAGCGCTTGCCTAGCAAGCACAAGGCCCTGGGTTCGGTCCTCAGTTCTGGAAAAAAGAAAAAGAAGGAAAAAAAAAAAGAAAACAAAAAGTTTAGTAATTAATGACATGAACCCTTTTGTGTGTGTCTCAAATCCCTTGCATATATCGATACATACAATAAAGAGAAGAAAGAGTTTAAGATCTGTATTTTATAGCTGAAAAAAAAAAAAAACCAAACTGAAATAAACAAGAACACACCCAGAGACTTTTAATTGCTATTCAACCCACCTAAAGTTCTACACTCAGAAAGGCTCTTTTATTTAAAATTTTTAATTGATGTTGATTTGATTCTTATAAGCAAAATATAAACTATGTAGCTCAGGCTAGACTTGAGCTTCTGATCCTCCTGCCTGCTTCTTCAATGCTGGGTTTACTGTCGTGTGTGACTTTTGTCCATTCTCCAGAAAAGATCTTACACCAGTATTTCAATTAAGGTGTTTTATTTTATTTTAACTTTTAAGATACTGAAAATTTCAATTCTAGTCATCTAGGTAATTGACTTTTTGGTTTAAGAACAATACCTACTTAAATATTGAAAAGCATTTTTTCTTCATTTTCACTCCAAACTCAATAGCCAACATGAAAGTTTGTGAATAGCTCCTGCATCATTAAATCAATTCATTCCCTCTATTTTGTGTTCTTTAAGAGTTTTATGGTATTCCCAGTTCAGCTTTGAAAGCCCCGAGAAGTTTTCAGCATCTTGCGTCCAGTTCTCATTCTTGGAAAGCTCAGAGGCAGCCAGGCTTTCCCGACTGATGAAAAGCAACACAAAGCTTAGAAGCCCTCTAACCTTACCTCAGCATGATGGCTTTCCTTCTTGCTTTATTACCTTTTTGACAGAGAATCCAACTACAAGAAAAGGGCATTTAAGAGATAAAGTCATTGCTAAAGTGAATATTGCAGACTTCCTTTGGCTCTACCCAGATTTCTAGCCACACTTTCATTTCTAGAAAATCTCTAAGACTTTTAAGTCCTATATTCTTTGCTTTTCTACTAGTTTATTTTTCAAGTATTAGATGTTTATGGCTTTTGTAATAAGTTCTAGTGTCCAGAAAAACTACTATCTATCTATCTATCTATCTATCTATCTATCTATCTATCTATCTATCTATCTATCTAATGTTCATTCAGAAATCCAAGCTCTTGAAATTATTTTTTGAGAGTGATATAATGTTGAAAACTTATACATTGGGAGTGTTGGTGAATTATGATCAAGGTCATGGCAAACACATTGCTTTTCTAGTGGCTGCATAATTATGAGGTCTTTGATGATAAATCTGTACCCACTGAAAATGCATTTAACTTATGTTGGTGATTTTGATTTATTGACCTTACAACAGCCAAGGTGCCCATTTATTAGTGCTTGTTTTATATCTCAGTGGCTGGGGAGCTTGTACATTTGAGGCATAGCCTAAAGTTAGTCTAGCTGTGTCATATTTTATAGCGAGCATCTAATCAGGGAAGCACTTTTTTGATATTTCTATTGGGATATTATATTGCTTTTAATATAGAGCGAGCATGTGATTTTAATTTAGAGTTCCTCTTTTCATGAACAGTATTGTGGTTTCAAAGAACTGGAAAATACAATAGAAATATGAAAATTACTAGTGAGCAATCAGCTTCATTTAGGGGGACATAAGTTAAATAATTTAAATAAAAGCAACAAACAAACAGCGACAGAAAAGATGTATTCATTAGCTTCTTTCTGAGCTTTTGTTCAACATGGACAAATGCTCCTAATGAATTTTATTAAAATTATTCTTAGTTTTCACTATCTAGGGGAATCCTTCAGCGTTTCCCTGGAAGAGCCAAAGAAAAAACTTGAAAGTCTCTAACTAGAATGAGAGCTTAAGGAATGTGGGCTTCAAGTGCCAAGGTTTAGAATAATTTCCAGGGTTAAATTGACTACTAGAGGAAGTACACGTTAATCCAAGCTTTCCTTCTGGATTATTGTAACTTGAAGCTCCATGGATTTGTTAGTGCTCTCAGCTTGGGTCCTAGGAGCCCTGATTTTCACAGTATTGTCAATTCCGGGGGCTGTTCTGTGTATTGTAGTGTAGTTAGTGTTATCTCTGGCCTGTGTCTATTATGTGCAGGTAGGACTACCACAACTGGGAGATGTTTCTAGGAGCTGGGGAGATAGCTCAGGAATATATATATATATATATATATATATATATATATATATATGAATGATATCTTTTGATGATTGTTATCCTTTGGGTCAAATGCTAATTCTGGAGCCAAGAGATAGCCAAGAGATAAATCAAATATAGATCAGATAAATTATCCATTCCATGAAAGTATTCTTAATTTCCTAAGTGAGCTGGAATAGAGGTAAATTTTTTTTGGGGGGGGGAGGGGAGATGATCATCCAAATCTAACACCTTTGGGAACATGGTTGACATTTGCATTTAGTATGAAAAAGCTGTTATGAATTCCAAAAACCATACTAAGATGCCATAAGCCAGATCCTTTGAATGGTGAAGTGTAACGATTGCGCTATGTCCACCTTAAAGTAACTGCGCTATCCCTTTGATTGAGATAATTAGTCTGGTGTAGACTGGGTGGTTCGCTCAGAGCAGACTGCAAGCAATAATCACCAGATAAGAGATTATTCTAGACCTGCTTCCCACACAGCACGGCTAACTGTATGTTTTCCTGGGGAGGAAGTTAGCTACAAACTTCCACCATGATTTTTAATACGGCAGAGCATAGGGTGTAATTTACAATGAAATTATTTGACCAATATGTGATGGGAATTTGTATTTTAATATTTTCTTTTTTTCTCATCCCACTTGGGATTTATTATACATTTCTTTTTTAAATTTATTTATTCACTTTCCATACCAATCATAGCCACCTTCCTTCCTCTCCTCCCAGCCCCACCTTCTCATCCCCGTTTTCCCAATTCCATTCTCAGAGAAGGAGCCCCCCTGGCACGTTTTCTCCCACTGAGACCAGACAGGGCAGCCCAGCTGGGGGAAAGGGAACTCAAGCCAGGCAACAGAATCTCAATCTTGCAACTTTAAAACACAAGTGTAGGTAGTGAGCAGAAGGTTTTATTTTGATGAGTATCAAAGAGCCTGACTTTTAAAGTGTAGGTGATAGCAGTTCACACTGAGGTCCTCGTGCCTCTGCAGCAAGCAAGCATTTGCCAGTTGAATAGTCTTCCCTGGGAAATAACTTTCCTTCCTTCCTTCCTTCCTTCCTTCCTTCCTCCCTTCCTCCCTTCCTTCCTCCTTCCCTCCCTCCCTCTTTCTTTCTTTCTTTCTCTCTCTCTTTCTTTCTTTCTTTCTTTCCTTCCTCCCTCCCTCTCTCTCCCTCTCCCTTCCTTCCTTCTTCCCTCTTTCTTTCTTTTCTTTCTTTCTTTCTTTCTTTTTCTTCCTCCCTCCCTTCCTTCTTTTCTTTCTTTCTTTCTTTCTTTCTTTCTTTCTTTCTTTCTTTCTTTCTCTTTTTTCTTTCTTCTTTAGTTAAAAAGAAAGAAGATTAAAAAGTTCTTGTTTGGGTTATAGATATCACAACTAAGAAGTATCTTCCTTCCCTTCCCTTCCCTTCCCTTCCCTTCCCTTCCCTTCCTTTCCTCTCCCTCTCCCTTCCCCCTCCCTTTCTTTCCTCTCCCTCTCCCTTCCCCCTCCCTTTCTTTCCTTTTTTTCTTTTTAAATGAAGGGTTATTTACTGAACACTCAGGGAGGCAGACAGATCAGGATCTGAACATATCCCCAAAGAGAGATTGTACAACACTTTAAAAAATATTTTTAATCATTTTTTTACAGTTCAGTTGTTATCCCCTTCGGGGTCCACGCTCTGACAGTTCCTCATCCCATTCCTCCTCCCCCATCTCCAAGAGGATGTCTCCAATTCACCCCCTACCCTCCCAGGCCTCCCTCCCTCTCTAGGGCCTCAAGTCTCTCTAGGGTAAGGTGCATCTTGTCTCACTGAGGCCAGACCAGGCAGTCCTCTGCTGTATATGTGTCAGGGACCTCATATCAGCTAGTGTATGCTGCCTGGTTGGTGGCTCAGTGTCTGAAAGATCTCAGGGGTCTATGTTAGTTGAGATTGCTGGTCTCCCCATGGGGTTGCCCTCCTCCTCAGCTTCTTCCAACCTTTCCCTATTCAACCACGGGGGTCCCTGTCTTCTGTCCATTGGTTGGGTATAAGCATCTGCCTGTAACTCTTTCAGCTGCTTGTTGGGCCTCTTGGAGGTTAGCCATGCTAGGCTTTGTCTATAAGCACACCATAGCATCAGTAATAGTGTTAGGCTTTGGAGCCTCCCCTTGAGCTGAATCTCAATTTAGGCCTGCAACTAGACCTCCTTTCCCTTGTGATAGCCAGAAGCTGGAAACAACCCAGATATCTTACAACAGAAGACTGGCTATAGAAAATGTAGTTCATTTACACAATGGAATACTATTCAGCTGTTAAGAATGAGGACATCAATGAGCTTTGCAGGCAAATAGAACTAGAAAATATCATCCTGAATGAGGCAACTCAAACCCAAAAGGACACACATGGTATCTTCTCTTTGTTTCTTATTGAGATAAGGTTTCTCTTTGTATCCTGACTGTCAGAGATCTAACTGCCTCTGTCTCCTGAGTGTTGGGATTCTTTAATCCCATGTATGTATCACCATGCTTGACAGAGAAGCCTCTCTGGTTTAGTAACTTTTAACCCCCCCACTCCCTTTCCATGCAAAATTTGAAAATTAGGATTAATATAAAATTTTAACACAGAGAAGTTTACCAAGAGCTAAGTATATATTTTATATTTTCATATCATATTAACGATATGAAATATTTATTAGAAGCTAAGTGTAGTCACACATTTCTAAGAAACAGTTTACAGCATTGAGATAGTAATGCCGTTGACTGACAACCAGGGTTAAAATTTTAATTAAACAGTACAAGGGCAGTGGCTTTTATTATTACCAGATAGGAGTGCCTTGTCACCTGGGGAGGGCAAAATTTGTAAGTAGCTAGAGCAGAGGGTCTGCCTTAATTTCTGTCAGAAAGAAAGGCAAACAAGGCAGCAGCTCTCTGCTCCCAGACCCGGTGAGAGAGAAACCCAACCGCCTGGTCAGGTGGGCACTCCTGAGGCTGCAGAGCGGAAGAGACCACCAACACTGCTCACCCCTGCCCACATCCCTGGCGCAAGAGGAAACTGTATAAGGCCTCTGGGCTCCCGTGGGGGAGGGCCCAGGAGCGGCAGGACCCCGCCGGACCCTGAAGGAAACAGACCGGATAAACAGTTCTCTGCACCCAAATCCCGTGGGAGGGAGAGCTAAACCTTCAGAGAGGCGGACAAGCCTGGGAAACCAGAAGAGACTGCCCCCTGCACACACATCTCGGACGCCAGAGGAAAAAGCCAAAGACCATCTGGAACCCTGGTGCACTGAAGCACCCGGAAGGGGTGGCACAGGTCTTCCTATTTGCTGCCGCTGCAGAGAGCCCCTGGGCAGCACCCCACGAGCAAACCCGAGCCTCGGGACCACAGGTAAGACCAAATTTTCTGCTGCAAGAAAGCTGCCTGGTGACCTCAAGACACAGGCCCACAGGAACAGCTGAAGACCTGTAGAGAGGAAAAACTACACGCCCGAAAGCAGAACACTCTGTCCCCATAACTGACTGAAAGAGAGGAAAACAGGTCTACAGCACTCCTGACACACAGGCTTATAGGACAGTCTAGCCACTGTCAGAAACAGCAGAACAAAGTAACACTAGAGATAATCTGATGGCGAGAGGCAAGCACAGGAACCCAAGCAACAGAAACCAAGACTACATGGCATCATCGGAGCCCAATTCTCCCACCAAAACAAACATGGAATATCCAAACACACCAGAAAAGCAAGATCTAGTTTCAAAATCATATTTGATCATGATGCTGGAGGACTTCAAGAAAGACATGAACACACTTAGGGAAGCACAGGAAAACATTAATAAACAAGTAAAAGCCTACAGAGAGGAATCGCAAAAATCCCTGAAAGAATTCCAGGAAAACACAATCAAACAGTTGAAGGAATTAAAAATGGAAATAGAAGCAATCAAGAAAGAACACATGGAAACAACCCTGGATATAGAAAACCAAAAGAAGAGACAAGGAGCTGTAGATACAAGCTTCACCAACAGAATACAAGAGATGGAAGAGAGAATCTCAGGAGCAGAAGATTCCATAGAAATCATTGACTCAACTGTCAAAGATAATGTAAAGCGGAAAAAGCTACTGGTCCAAAACATACAGGAAATCCAGGACTCAATGAGAAGATCAAACCTAAGGATAATAGGTATAGAAGAGCGTGAAGACTCCCAGCTCAAAGGACCAGTAAATATCTTCAACAAAATCATAGAAGAAAACTTCCCTAACCTAAAAAAAGAGATACCCATAGACATACAAGAAGCCTACAGAACTCCAAATAGATTGGACCAGAAAAGAAACACCTCCCGTCACATAATTGTCAAAACACCAAACGCACAAAATAAAGAAAGAATATTAAAAGCAGTAAGGGAAAAAGGTCAAGTAACATATAAAGGCAGACCTATCAGAATCACACCAGACTTCTCGCCAGAAACTATGAAGGCCAGAAGATCCTGGATTGATGTCATACAGACACTAAGAGAACACAAATGCCAGCCCAGGTTACTGTATCCAGCAAAACTCTCAATTAACATTGATGGAGAAACCAAGATATTCCATGACAAAACCAAATTTACACAATATCTTTCTACAAATCCAGCACTACAAAGGATAATAAATGGTAAAGCCCAACATAAGGAGGCAAGCTATACCCTAGAAGAAGCAAGAAACTAATTGTCTTGGCAACAAAACAAAGAGAATGAAAGCACACAAACATAACCTCACATCCAAATATGAATATAACGGGAAGCAATAATCACTATTCCTTAATATCTCTCAATATCAATGGCCTCAACTCCCCAATAAAAAGACATAGATTAACAAACTGGATACGCAACGAGGACCCTGCATTCTGCTGCCTACAGGAAACACACCTCAGAGACAAAGACAGACACTACCTCAGAGTGAAAGGCTGGAAAACAACTTTCCAAGCAAATGGTCAGAAGAAGCAAGCTGGAGTAGCCATTCTAATATCAAATAAAATCAATTTCCAACTAAAAGTCATCAAAAAAGATAAGGAAGGACACTTCATATTCATCAAAGGAAAAATCCACCAAGATGAACTCTCAATCCTAAATATCTATGCCCCAAATACAAGGGCACCTACATACGTAAAAGAAACCTTACTAAAGCTCAAAACACACATTGCACCTCACACAATAATAGTGGGAGATTTCAACACCCCACTCTCATCAATGGACAGATCATGGAAACAGAAATTAAACAGTGATGTAGACAGACTAAGAGAAGTCATGAGCCAAATGGACTTAACGGATATTTATAGAACATTCTATCCTAAAGCAAAAGGATATACCTTCTTCTCAGCTCCTCATGGTACTTTCTCCAAAATTGACCATATAATTGGTCAAAAAACGGGCCTCAACAGGTACAGAAAGATAGAAATAATCCCATGCGTGCTATCGGACCACCACGGCCTAAAACTGGTCTTCAATAACAATAAGGGAAGAATGCCCACATATACGTGGAAATTGAACAATGCTCTACTCAATGATAACCTGGTCAAGGAAGAAATAAAGAAAGAAATCAAAAACTTTTTAGAATTTAATGAAAATGAAGATACAACATACTCAAACTTATGGGACACAATGAAAGCTGTGCTAAGAGGAAAACTCATAGCGCTGAGTGCCTGCAGAAAGAAACAGGAAAGAGCATATGTCAGCAGCTTGACAGCACACCTAAAAGCTCTAGAACAAAAAGAAGCAAATACACCCAAGAGGAGTAGAAGGCAGGAAATAATCAAACTCAGAGCTGAAATCAACCAAGTAGAAACAAAAATGAGCATAGAAAGAATCAACAGAACCAAAAGTTGGTTCTTTGAGAAAATCAACAAGATAGATAAACCCTTAGCCAGACTAACGAGAGGACACAGAGAGTGTGTCCAAATTAACAAAATCAGAAATGAAAAGGGAGACATAACTACAGATTCGGAGGAAATTCAAAAAATCATCAGATCTTACTATAAAAACCTATATTCAACAAAATTTGAAAATCTTCAGGAAATGGACAATTTCCTAGACAGATACCAGGTATCGAAGTTAAATCAGGAACAGATAAACCAGTTAAACAACCCCATAACTCCTAAGGAAATAGAAGCAGTCATTAAAGGTCTCCCAACCAAAAAGAGCCCAGGTCCAGACAGGTTTAGTGCAGAATTCTATCAAACCTTCATAGAAGACCTCATACCAATATTATCCAAACTATTCCACAAAATTGAAACAGATGGAGCCCTACCGAATTCCTTCTACGAAGCCACAATTACTCTTATACCTAAACCACACAAAGACACAACAAAGAAAGAGAACTTCAGACCAATTTCCCTTATGAATATCGACGCAAAAATACTCAATAAAATTCTGGCAATCCGAATTCAAGAGCACATCAAAACAATCATCCACCATGACCAAGTAGGCTTCATCCCAGGCATGCAGGGATGGTTTAATATACGGAAAACCATCAACGTGATCCATTATATAAACAAACTGAAAGAACAGAACCACATGATCATTTCATTAGATGCTGAGAAAGCATTTGACAAAATTCAACACCCCTTCATGATAAAAGTCCTGGAAAGAATAGGAATTCAAGGCCCATACCTAAACATAGTAAAAGCCATATACAGCAAACCAGTTGCTAACATTAAACTAAATGGAGAGAAACTTGAAGCAATCCCACTAAAATCAGGGACTAGACAAGGCTGCCCACTCTCTCCCTACTTATTCAATATAGTTCTTGAAGTTCTAGCCAGAGCAATCAGACAACAAAAGGAGATCAAGGGGATACAGATCGGAAAAGAAGAGGTCAAAATATCACTATTTGCAGATGACATGATAGTATATTTAAGTGATCCCAAAAGTTCCACCAGAGAACTACTAAAGCTGATAAACAACTTCAGCAAAGTGGCTGGGTATAAAATTAACTCAAATAAATCAGTTGCCTTCCTCTATACAAAAGAGAAACAAGCCGAGAAAGAAATTAGGGAAACGACACCCTTCATAATAGACCCAAATAATATAAAGTACCTCGGTGTGACTTTAACCAAGCAAGTAAAAGATCTGTACAATAAGAACTTCAAGACACTGAGGAAAGAAATTGAAGAAGACCTCAGAAGATTGAAAGATCTCCCATGCTCATGGATTGGCAGGATTAATATAGTAAAAATGGCCATTTTACCAAAAGCAATCTACAGATTCAATGCAATCCCCATCAAAATACCAATCCAATTCTTCAAAGAGTTAGACAGAACAATTTGCAAATTCATCTGGAATAACAAAAAACCCAGGATAGCTAAAGCTATCCTCAACAATAAAAGGACTTCAGGGGGAATCACTATCCCTGAACTCAAGCAGTATTACAGAGCCATAGTGATAAAAGCTGCATGGTATTGGTACAGAGACAGACAGATAGACCAATGGAATAGAATTGAAGACCCAGAAATGAA
Source organism: Rattus norvegicus (assembly GCF_021556685.1). NCBI lineage: Eukaryota > Metazoa > Chordata > Mammalia > Rodentia > Muridae > Rattus > Rattus norvegicus. The sequence continues at coordinate 25,733,253 of NC_141552.1, forward strand.
CCCACACACCTATGGTCACTTGATTTTTGACAAAGGAGCCAAAACCATCAAATGGAAAAAAGATAGCATTTTCAGCAAATGGTGCTGGTTCAACTGGAGGGCAACATGTAGAAGAATGCAGATCGATCCATGCTTATCACCCTGTACAAAGCTTAAGTCCAAGTGGATCAAGGACCTCCACATCAAACCAGACACACTCAAACTAATAGAAGAAAAACTAGGGAAGCATCTGGAACACATGGGCACTGGAAAAAATTTCCTGAACAAAACACCAATGGCTTATGCTCTAAGATCAAGAATCGACAAATGGGATCTCATAAAACTGCAAAGCTTCTGTAAGGCAAAGGACACTGTGGTTAGGACAAAACGGCAACCAACAGATTGGGAAAAGATCTTTACCAATCCTACAACAGATAGAGGCCTTATATCCAAAATATACAAAGAACTCAAGAAGTTAGACCGCAGGGAAACAAATAACCCTATTAAAAAATGGGGTTCAGAGCTAAACAAAGAATTCACAGCTGAGGAATGCCGAATGGCTGAGAAACACCTAAAGAAATGTTCAACATCTTTAGTCATAAGGGAAATGCAAATCAAAACAACCCTGAGATTTCACCTCACACCAGTGCGATTGGCTAAGATCAAAAACTCAGGTGACAGCAGATGCTGGCGAGGATGTGGAGAAAGAGGAACACTCCTCCATTGTTGGTGGGATTGCAGACTGGTAAAACCATTCTGGAAATCAGTCTGGAGGTTCCTCAGAAAATTGGACATTGAACTGCCTGAGGATCCAGCTATACCTCTCTTGGGCATATACCCAAAAGATGCCTCAACATATAAAAGAGACACATGCTCCACTATGTTCATCGCAGCCTTATTTATAATAGCCAGAAAATGGAAAGAACCCAGATGCCCTTCAACAGAGGAATGGATACAGAAAATGTGGTACATCTACACAATGGAATATTACTCAGCTATCAAAAACAACGAGTTTATGAAATTCGTAGGCAAATGGTTGGAACTGGAAAATATCATCCTGAGTGAGCTAACCCAATCACAGAAAGACATACATGGTATGCACTCATTGATAAGTGGCTATTAGCCCAAATGCTTGAATTACCCTAGATCCCTAGAACAAACGAAACTCAAGACGGATGATCAAAATGTGAATGCTTCACTCCTTCTTTAAATGAGGAAATAGAATACCCTTGGCAGGGAAGGGAGAGGCCAAGATTAAAACAGAGACTGAAGGAACACCCATTCAGAGCCTGCCCCACATGTGGCCCATACATATACAGCCACCCAATTAGACAAGATGGATGAAGCAAAGAAGTGCAGACCGACAGGAGCCGGATGTAGATCGCTCCTGAGAGACACAGCCAGAATACAGCAAATATAGAGGCGAATGCCAGCAGCAAACCACTGAACTGAGAATAGGTCCCCTATTGAAGGAATCGGAGAAAGAACTGGAAGAGCTTGAAGGGACTCGAGACCCCAAAAGTACAACAATGCCAAGCAACCAGAGCTTCCAGGGACTAAGCCATTACCTAAAGACTATACATGGACTGACCCTGGACTCTGACCCCATAGGTAGCAATGAATATCCTAGTAAGAGCACCAGTGGAAGGGGAAGCCCTGGGTCCTGCTAAGACTGAACCCCCAGTGAACTAGTCTATGGGGGGAGGGCGGCAATGGGGGGAGGGTTGGGAGGGGAACACCCATAAGGAAGGGGAGGGGGGAGGGGGATGTTTGCCCGGAAACCGGGAAAGGGAATAACACTCGAAATGTATATAAGAAATACTCAAGTTAATAATAAAAAAAAAAAAAAAAGAAAGGCAAACAAAGTCATTCGGGAGGCAGAGGCAGGCAGATCTCTGTGAGTTCGAGGGCTGCCTACTCTATATAGTAAGTTCCAGGACAGCCAAGATTTCATAGTGAGAGCTGGCCTCAAAAAATCAAGACCAAGACCTACTCCCTGCACCACCTCCCCCTGACAAAAATCTGACCCAACCATAACCTAACCAAACCAAAAGGCAGAGAGAGGCTGGAGAGAAATCAGTGGTTAAGATCACTTGTTGCTCTTGTAGATAGATGACTTGGGTTCACATGGCAATGTATAAACATCTATGACTCTGGTTCTAGGGAAACTATGCCCTCCTCTTGCCCATTCTGGCTCCTGTATATATGCGATGAATATCCATCAACTTAGGCACTCATTTATGCACATAAAATAAATAAATATATTTTAAAGGGCAAACAGTAAACCATTTCTCATTTCTTCATTTAATACATGAGATTAGGTAGGGAAAATATAAAAAAAATGGAGTTGCACCAACAGTGCAATTTAAACCATTTAATTACAAGCCTTATAAAATTAGATTATATGTTGCTAAGTTTTAAGAATTAAATATGCAAATATTTTGAAAAATAAGTGTTTCAGGAGAAGAGACGGGTGGGAATGAATGTGGAAGGTAGAATTGCTGAGAGACTGAATTTCGATGGAAAGCCTGTAGGGGCCCTTTACATCTGTCTCACATGCGTCTTTGCAGTAAAGAATTACATCAGATATTTCTGGTGATCGTTTTCATGTCCAAGTTAAGAGTGAAAAGCGTGTAATTAATCTTAAAAGACTACCTGTAGGGTCACTTCCACATGGCCAAGGATTTGGCCTCTGTCAGAGTGATGTTTGATGTTTGAGGGTGGCTCTTGGGAACTTGTCACCAAGGAAAAAGAAGCATTTGAATTTATCTGTTCACCCAGAGGAGTATTAAAGCATACTCTGACTTCTGAAGTCTGTTTGAACGTCGAATGCCTTCCTTTGAGACTACTTTGCTGTTCACTTGTAAAACTGGAAAAGGGCATTGCTGCCATTGCTGTAGTCTCTTAGTTAGGAGCAGAGACTGAGCAGTGGCCACCAGCAGGGATAACTTAAGGGCCCCTCAGAACGCTCTTCTACCAAAACATATCTGCCTGCATGAAGCCTATATATTTCTCTTTCTTGAACTGATTGAAATTCTGCCTACACACAGTGCCCTCTTTAAAACATATATTCCAGGGAAGGTTAAATAGTCTATTAATCGATCATTCACAGTCCTATGGGACTTAGTTTAATTAAATTGCTTTTTTTTCTAGGTAATGGAAGTTTTGATGAGGGTCAGGAGGAGAGAGAAGGGAAGTAGTTTTGTCCCTGAGGCTAGCCTGAGCTGAATGCCAAAGTGAACTCACTTTTGACATCGGAAGGACACAGGATGATACCAGGGACGAAGAAGAGAAGAGATAGAACTAGGAGAGTAAAGAAAGAAAAGAAGTATGGGCGAATATTCAAAAAAATGTTGAAGCATATTTTTTAAAATTTCTTTTTTAGAATTTAGGTTATTTTACTGACTTTGACTAATGTGATTAATGCACTCAAAGCTGCATATAGATGATATCAACCTGTATCCCCATGTTGCTTTGAACATTTATGTGATTATTAATTTTGTTTCAGGTTGATTTTTTTTATTAACTTGAGTATTTCTTATTTACATTTCGAGTGTTATTCCCTTTCCCGGTTTCCGGGCAAACATCCCCCTCCCCCCTCTCCTTCTTTATGGGTGTTCCCCTCCCCATCCTCCCCCATTGCCGCCCTCCCCCCATAGTCTAGTTCACTGGGGGTTCAGTCTTAGCAGGACCCAGGGCTTCCCCTTCCACTGGTGCTCTTACTAGGATATTCATTGCTACCTATGGGGTCAGAGTCCAGGGTCAGTCCATGTATAGTCTTTAGGTAATGGCTTAGTCCCTGGAAGCTCTGGTTGCTTGACATTGTTGTACATATGGGGTCTCGAGCCCCTTCAAGCTCTTCCAGTTCTTTCTCTGATTCCTTCAACGGGGGTCCTATTCTCAGTTCAGTGGTTTGCTGCTGGCATCCGCCTCTGTATTTGCTGTATTCTGGCTGTGTCTCTCAGGAGCGATCTACATCCGGCTCCTGTCAGTCTGCACTTCTTTGCTTCATCCATCTTGTCTAATTGGGTGGCTGTATATGTATGGGCCACATGTGGGGCAGGCTCTGAATGGGTGTTCCTTCAGTCTCTGTTTTAATCTTTGCCTCTTTATTCCCTGCCAAGGGTATTATTGTTCCCCTTTTAAAGAAGGAGTGAAGCATTCACATTTTGATCATCCGTCTTGAGTTTCATTTGTTCTAGGCATCTAGGGTAATTCAAGCATTTGGGCTAATAGCCACTTATCAATGAGTGCATACCATGTGTGTCTTTCTGTGATTGGGTTACCTCACTCAGGATGATATTTTCCAGTTCCAACCATTTGCCTACGAATTTCATAAACTCGTTGTTTTTGATAGCTGAGTAATATTCCATTGTGTAGATGTACCACATTTTCTGTATCCATTCCTCTGTTGAAGGGCATCTGGGTTCTTTCCAGTTTCTGGCTATTATAAATAAGGCTGCTATGAACATAGTGGAGCATGTGTCTTTTTTATATGTTGGGGCATCTTGTGGGTATATGCCCAAGAGAGGTATAGCTGGATCCTCAGACAGTTCAATGTCCAATTTTCTGAGGAACCTCCAGACTGATTTCCAGAATGGTTGTACCAGTCTGCAATCCCACCAACAATGGAGGAGTGTTCCTCTTTCTCCGCATCCTCGCCAGCATCTGCTGTCACCTTTCAGGTTGATTTTGATCTGTTGTCTGCTCTCAGCAATTTTGTTTCAGGTTGATTTTGATCTGTTGTCTGCTCTCAGCAGCACATGCATACACATGCACACACATGCATACACACACGCGCGCACACACACACACACGCCTACTTCTGGGTTAGGGGCATGGAAGAGTGCACAGTTAAAGATTAAATCTGTGAGTTCACCTTCGGTTGTAAACCTGATTACATGGGGAATCCAAGGCAATGTAAGGTTGGTTACACCGTTCTCTCACAGGGAGGTTAAACTTAAAAGATGCTGAGTACACAGCAGGGCCCTGGATTGAATCATCTCTCACGATCTCAAGGCGATCTCAAGGCGTACAATTAACTAGGTTGCAAGGTTCAGCAAATGCTTACCCTTCTTAAAGGCAGGAGGTATTCTCAGAGGAAGATAGCAGCACCCGCTTCGGCAGCCCTCACCTGCCGCGGCAGTGTCTTCTCCGTGAGTAGCTCTCCCGTCCGAATCTGCCTTCTCCAGTTCCACCCAACACTGCACAATGCTCATGTTTTCTTGGCCAGTGTTCTTCTGTAACCTATCCACTTAAGTACTATATTTTTTTTCCCTTACATTTAGGCGTGTGACTTGAGGGAGGGAAACGTCATTATCCATTTTTTCTCAAGGGAGTAACATGTGTCTTAAAAAAATGTTGTATCGCTTAAAATTACCTTTGGCTTTAAAGGAATTTTAGTAGGTCATACTTAAGTTTAAGTGTCTGACAAGTTTCTTATATGTTCCTCATTACCCCTTATGGAATTTGTCTTCCGTGGAATACTAGACGGAGCCAGTAAATCCATAATGTTTGGGTAATTTTGAAACACAAACCTAAATCATAGCTGAATGTGTTAGGGCAGAATGTGTGCAAGTTTTGTTGAGGCAAATCTGTGTCCTAGTAAAACAATGAAGACAAAATTCATATAGCCATCCATATATATATGCATGTATAATATATGCATATAATATATCCATCATATATGCCCATATATTCATATATATGTGTATGTTATACACACACACACACACACACACACACACACACAAGTATACTTGAGGTAAGTATTGCTTAAAGCAGTCTCTGGCTTTTGCCTGGTTTCGTAGCTACAAGGCAGGAAAAGACACAGGGAGTGATGTGAATGCTGCCGCTGTTAGAGGAGACGGTTGCTAGAAGGCTCGAAGGAAAGGACTAGCAATGGGAGGAAGGGAGGCACCTCAGGGCAAAGAGTCAAGATTTACTTTTTCCTCCTCACCTGCGTCTTGCTTCTTACGGTTTGAAAGGGAGATCTGAGAATGATCTAGCTCTTAGAACTTCAGACCAAGAGAGAAAGACAAATCCTAGATCTAGATTAGCTCTTCTGTTGATCCCTTATTTTCCTCTGTCAGAAAGGATTATGTAAATCAGGGCAATGTTCGTGTAAACCATCAAGTGAGCACAAACCTCCCTTAATGTTTCTTAATTAGGTCATCAAAAATGCCACCGAGGGAATTGTGCTGGCATTATATAGAATATCTGGAATCCAATGTTGAGGACACAGGCGTGTTTTGTAGAAGAAGGGGATAGGGAAGGTATAGGGGCTTATGGACAAGAAACCAGGAAAGGGGAATAACATTTGAAATGTAAGTAAGTAATACCCAATTTAATAAAGATGGAGAAAAAAATAAGAGAGGCAGTCCTCACCAGTATAAACCACACTGCGGTACTGTAACAGTTGGTATAATGTCCTATCTGAGCTATTGTTTTTTGATGATGAAAGTGATGATGATGACGATGACGGCGATGATGGTGATAGTGTGTAAAATGAGACGCCGTAATGTTTTTAGGATGAAGGCCGATATCAGATGGAATGTAGTTTGATTTTAATTGAATTAGCTGCATTTACTCTTAGCCTTCATCTTCGTGGGAGTTACAAAAGATGGACTTGGTTGTCCGTATACGTCATGTAAATATGTATTTAAATGAAACGTTTTGCAAATTCTGTAACTACAAGATGCTTTATGTCAAGGGACTCATGTCGCTAGGGACCTCTTTTGAGGAAAAGCTATTTAAATAAGTACTTTGGGATTTTGGGGTCTGTAGAGAACCTTATCCCTGAATTGCAACTGATTAGGCTTTTGATAAATGAATCTGGAGAAGACACGAGACTTTCTTCCTATTCCACCATTGGACGTACCTCTAACTTATTATGTAACTAAGCAATTAAATGTACCTCCTCTCCTGGTATCAGCTGACTCGTAGAAAAAGCCAGATGAACAAGGCCTGCAGGATCAAGATGCTTTTAAAACAGTGTGGAGCAGCTGCAGTCCCTGTCATCAGTGGTCCTGTCTCAGGGACAGGGTGCATGGCCAAAAGGACTTAATAGCTTGCTCTGAAGTTCTGCTTCATAGAAGACTAAGTGAAATGGTTGATTCCCTTTCATATTTAGCATAGTTCTTTCTGATGCTCTATGAGGTAATTGCATGGTGAGCTGAGTATGGATTCTGGAAGAAGATAGCATTTCCCCAAGGCTAGCATCTGCTGTTACCATTTAAGCCATCCTTCTAAGCAAGCACTCTCCCCCTTATAAGCTTGCTGTAGCTGACTTAAAAGATCACTCTGTTAATTTGATTTTATTCTATTCATTACTCATAAACTCACACAAGCCTCAGATTTCCCTACCAATGAAGAAATTCCCCTGTCACACTTTTTAAGCTCTTAGATATGGTTAAAAAGTTTGCCACACAGCTTTTCTTAATATATTGCCAAACATTATCTTATCATATATTAATTTTATTACTTATTTGATTCATGATTCTTTTTAAAGTTTTGCTTCCTTGAATTTGAGAGCGATTACCTTTCCTCCTTGTTCTTGTTTTTCTTGACATTTTCAAATGTATTACCTTTAATAGTAAGCTTATTTTGGGAAGCTTCTATCTTTAATGAGGGTATTAAAATGAGTTCTTATGTTTCCTACTGTAAGAGAAAGAGAAGGGAGAGGAAGAGGAGGAGGAAGAAGAAGAATCTTTTCACTCCTGCCCAATTTCAAAGGGACATCAGGAGAGCCTGTGGCTTGGAACTGGGCTTGTGGTTTTTGATCATTTATTGTGCGATTATCTTTTTAAGTGGGGACTCTCTCAATGGAGATTCTTACAATCGTTTTATTGTTAGTCATAAAGCTATGTGTGCAGAAAGTGTGAGTTGCTTCCTGTCATTTCTTGGCTCTATATTTTGTTATTTGCTTCACATAGTGACCTAGGCCACAGCAGTCCTTGACCCAAAGAGTATGGACTCATGGACTCCTAGTGGTTCTCATGTACTCTGAGAGTTTCAGGGATAGCATATTACTTTCTTGTTGCTGTGATCAACCTGATAAGAAGTAATTAAGTGGAGGAAGGATGTATGGACCCATGGATTGAGCCATGGTAGAAATGGCATGGCAGCTACTTGCTTCCATATAGGTAGGTTAGGACGCAGAGAAGGGAGACAAAGTGGGCACTCAGCTGGCCTTCTCCTTCCTCCTCCTTGTAAGTTCTGGCCTCCGAGTCATGAGACGGTACACCTAACCCGCAGGGCTGCTCTTGTGTTTGAGTTTATCCTATCTGGGAAAGCTCTCACAGAAACTAAACCTTTGCCTCTTTGGTTTCTGAATCCAATGAGGCAGCACTAGCCATCCTTTCTGGTTAGGTTAATTTATAGTTGTCTGGACCCAAAGGCAGCTAAGGAATGCGGACAGCAGGAGCAACAGTCTTCTCCAGGCAAGAGCACACACGTTGGTTATCTAGTACCAAATGGTCAGTCCTGAAAAGATACATTTAAGTAAGATTATATAGACCGAGCAGGTTGTATTGTGTGTGTGTGTGTGTGTGTGTGTGTGTGTGTGTGTGTGTGTATGTGTATGTGTGTGTGCGCGTGTGTGTTCATTCGTTCCAATAAACCATGATCAATGCCTTGATACATTTTACTTAATGATAATTATGATAATGATAATGATGATGACGACGACGACGACGATGATGATAATAATAATGGTAATAATCTCTGAAGGTAGTCTAACAGTCCTGTTGGAGAAGACATCTCCAATGGAAAGTGTCTGGAAAATTCTAGACCCCAATTGTTATTTAGTGCTAAATTGTTATTTAGCCTCAGGAATGCTGTGTGTGTACTCTGCTAATGGCCATATCCCCAGCCCTTTGAACTGGTGTTTATTTATTTGTTATTCATTATTTCTGTGCTGAGAATTGAACCCAAGGCCTGTGTGTGCTATGCTCTTCTCCCGAGGTAACTTACTAGCTATGTGGCTTGTATATTTGGACCAGTTTCATCATGTTTATTACTGTTCCACTCTCAGCCTTCTGCTATGTTATTTTAATCTCACGTAAGTAGTTCTTAATAAAAAGCATTCTATTCTAAGTTGATTTCATCTTATGCAACCTTAGCTCTTTACTTAGAAAGGAAAATACTTGAAGAGCTAGCATGTCTGGATCCCATGTGCTACTGTCCTCACGTCTTTCTCGTTAGCGCATTTCATGCTTTTTGGTCACCCCATTCTCTATTATTTGTTCTTCCCTGTGTGGGGCTCACAAGGCTTTGGGGTCTCGGGGCCTCATTACTGCCCAGCCTTATCTGAGTCTGTCTGTGTTCAGGTTGCCTTTGCCTGTTTGTCTCTCCCCCTGTCCCTTTTTACTCGCTTTCTTTTTTGGGGGGAGGGGGAGGTATTTTTATTTATATTTCAAATGTTATTCCTTTTCCTGGTTTCCCGGCCATAAGCCTCCTATCCCACGCCCCTCTCCTTCCTCTATAAGGGTGTTCCTCCTCCCCAACCACCCCCCTTTCTGCCTTCCCCCCTGACATTCCCCTATACTGGGGGGGGGGGTTCCAGCCTTGGCAGGACCAAGGGCTTCTCTTCCCACTGGTTTCCAACAAGGCCATCCTCTGCTACATATGCAGCTGGAGCCATGGGTCTGTCTATGTGTAGTCTTACTGATGAAGCCAAGAAGTGCATGCTGACAGGAACCGGATATAGCTGTTTCCTGAGAGGCTCAGCCAGAGCATGACAAATACAGAGGCGAATGCTAGCAGCAAACCACCGAACTGAGAACTGGGTCCCTGTTGGAGGAATTAGAGAAAGGATTGAAGGAGCTGAAGGGGCTTGCCGCCCCATAAGAACAACAATACCAACCAACCAGCTCCCAGGGATTAAACTCACTTGCTTTCTTTTGGTCCCTAGAATTTAGGAGACCGTGGACCTTGTTACTGTTTGTCAAGAGCCAGCTTTTGCTTCTTTTGCCTGCCTCTGCTATGCCATTTAGTGGAATTGTTTTCTACCTTGGAACAGTTTTGTTCATTAATTTCTTCTATGTTTTTCAGAATTAATATTTTTTGCTTTGCCCCTAGAGTTATTAGAGTTGTTTTGTTTTGGTAAATACATTCGAGGCAGTCAATTTGCTGTTTGATACTACTTCATGTGCACCCTACAGGCATGATGTCCTTATGCATATTTTCCTCATCCCATGCCTAAATACTTAAATTTTTCTATTATAATGTATATTAAATTTAAGATTTATTCTCTCTAGAATTTTTTACATGAGTACTTACATTATCTTTGCTCCTTTCTTCTCCCCTAACATCTTCTGTCCTCCAGATTCCCTTTCAAATCCATTATGTATTTTTAATTATTATTACATATTCATAAGTATGTATATATGTACATATATATCTTGTTGATTACATTTGTATATATATATATATATATGTATATATATATATATATATGGTGTGTGTGTGTGTGTGTGTGTGTGTGTGTGTGTCTTTAGGGCTTACTTTGTGGGTTGGATAAGCTATCAGGGGCTTTATCCCTGGAGAGAACTGATCCTCTCTTAGTGGCTTTTAATTGCTCATTCTCCTCATCTAGAGGGAAGGCCTTATGGTATTTTCCTTCCTATATTGGCAGGGAAACTGGTATTGCCATTGTTCTGGTCTTATTTAGACTACCATTTTGTTGAGCTATCATGAGTGCAGTTTTCCTGTTATACATAACAGACACAGTCGCACACCAGACGTCCGATTCTCTGTTTCTGCAATCTTTGGCCGCCTCTCCCAGAATGTTTCCTGAGCCTTAGGTGTCGGGGTTGTGTTGTAGATGTATCAGTTGGATTGGACACTCCACTGTGATTTGACCAGTTGTGATTTTCTAATGGTTTCTGTTCACTACAGAAAGAAGCTCCTTTGATGAGGGATAAGAGCTACATTTCACTGTAGGTTTAAGGATAGGTATTTAGAATGCAACTAGAATTTATACTGCTTTAGGCAGCATAGATTAAAGCTGGATATCAACAATGGTAGAAACAACAGAAGACTTATAAACTCGTGAAACCTTGACAACTGGATAAAAAAATGGGAGAAGACAGAAATTAGGAAAGGATTTAAAGTCTTTCTAGAGTTGAATGAAAACAAGTGTACAACATACTTGAAATATAGTTCCCTATATTTAGTGATATATTAAAGTGATTCTAAGAGGCAGAGTCCCAGCTTTAGTGCCTATATAAGATCTCTGGAGAGACCTTATATTAGTAACTTAATACTATACTTGAACATTCCACACCAATATTAGAAATCATATCCAAAAGAAGTAGACATCAAGACATTCTCAAATTCACGGCTGAAGTCAATAAAATAGAAACAAGTGAGCAAGCAAACAAAAAATAATACAAAGTATCTGTGAAACAAAAGCTTTTCATTTGTATATTCTTGAGGTTTCTGTTAAAGGTTATACATAAATTTTAATTAAATTATTTTTTAATTAATTAAATTAAATTACTTTTTATTTTTATTTTATGTGCATGGGTATTTTGCCTACCTATCTGATGTGTGTGCAGTGCCCAAAAATGTCAGAAGGATGCATCAGATTCCCTGGGACTGGAGTTATAGATGGCTTTGAACTGCCAATTAAATCTGGGTCTTGTGGAGGAACAGCCAGTGCTCTTAACCACTGAGCCATCTCTCCAGCCCTCTCATCTGTATTTCTAATTGTCATTTTTTTTAATTGTCATTTTTTTAAAGTAGTGAGTATTCTTTGAATATTTTGAATAGCAGACCTTTATCAGAGAGACATTTAAAACATATTTTTTTCAGTCTAGTCTTCTCTTGAAAAATAATTTTTATAGAGAGAATGTTTAATTTTAATGAAGGCCAGTTTTCTAGCTCTTCCTTTTCATATATAATGCTTTTGGTGTTATGTCTGAAAAGAGTCAATATTAAAATGTGTTTCATGTTTCTCCTTACCTAAAAGGAATTTTTGTTTGATTCTCTGGCTAGTATAAAATCTTTTTGCAGATATTTTTTTCTTTTGCACTTCCTCCCCAGTTGTTCCAACACATTTGCTGAAATACATTTATTTTCTACCGCAATGCCTTGGTTACTTGGTTGAAGATTAGTAGATTATATTCATAAGAGTCTGCTTGTCTATTGATATATATGGATGTATATCAATCAATATATATTCAAGAAAGTGTAATTTTATCTACACTATGCATCCCTCATGTTTATAAAATTCTTCTGTCAGATGCATCCTGTTGTAAATTGTCTCTTCTCTCTGTGAGAGTTCAGGTAATTTATTTATTCATTATTCTTCCAAGACAGTGATTTCCAATGAATGAATGTCAAAATATTAGAAATGCATCAGTGAAGAAGGAATCCTTAAACCCCGGTGTTTATAGGCCTTATAATCTCTGATGTAAATACGTAAGCAAAGATAGAGATAGATAGTCATAAATTAATCCCCTAGTTACCACTAACTTTTGTCTTATCGTGCTTATTCATTGAAACTGTCCAAATGAGGCAGATTCTCCTCTAAATGATTTTTAATTTTTATTTAATAAAAAATTAGTTATGTGGGGTGGACATAAGCACTTTAACGCATGTCTGTAGAGCGGAGAGAGAGGGTACAGGTCCCTGGCGACTGGAACTAGAGGTACTTGTGAATTGCCTGATGTGAGTACCGGGAACTGAACCCTGGTCCTCTGAAAGAACAACACGAACTCTTACCTGTCGAGTGATCTCTCTAGCACCACTGACCTCCACCCAAGCAATTTATTAAAAAACCCACAAACTTCTCCTTGTGTCTTCGTTACTTTCAACGCCCAGAGTCAGTGGCGTCCTAGTGTCACCTGCACCCCTGCGACAAAGAAGGAAAAGAAGACGAGGTTTGGCCTGAACGTTTACATGGACAAGACAGTCTGTGACACTTGTTTGACCCACATTCTTGCAGCTAGACCTTGAGCGCAGTTCAAGAGTTCCTACGAAAGGGAGTTTACCATGGGCTCACGATGAAGAGAAAGCAAGTCTGGCTAGAGGTACAGTAGACTGGGCTGTGCCTCAGTTTAGTGAAAGCGCCGCAGATCCTTGGAGAGCATAGCTGCTGTAGTCCTTCAGAATAGTCCTGAGCTGGGCCAGTTTATCCGGGTCTGCAACCACTCCGGGCTGACTTGCCACTGAGAGTGGACTGCCTGGGCGGCGGGTGTGGTTATGAACAAGGTAACTTCCAGAGAGTGTGATTCCGAGAAGTAAGTGTCACAGCTCAAGGTTGTGCTCTGTGCGTTTCCATAAGTAGGGGACTGCTCTCTCTCTCTCTCTCTCTCTCTCTCTCTCTCTCTCTCTCTCTCTCTCTCTCTCTCTCTCCCTCCCTCCCTCCCTCCCTCCCTCCCTCCCTCCCTCCCCGAAGGCTTGCGTCATGCTTCTCAGTATCCACCAGGGGTGTAGATATATTGTAGTTAGGTTTGCACAAAGACAAAAACCCGAGAACAGAATATAGCAAGACAGAAAATGGAGACAAAGCACATGCACGACTTTTTCTTTATTTCCGATGCTTGCTGTAAAGTGTGGATTTATCTGTATTCATATTGCTCATCTGAGTGTGCTTTCAGCCTGAGACTTGCATCATTAGTTTAATACTCACAGGTCAAATATTGCCTGCCTTCTATTTCTCTTTTTCCTGAAACTTGCTTTCCATGCTCACTGGGATCCTTCAGTATTTATGTCTCTTATTTGATATTTCATCTTTTTTTCCCTCCTCTAAGCATTTCTGGGAAATCCTCCATGCCGTCTTCTAATTCTTAGTCTAATCCAATCTAGACTTACTTTGTACCTTGAACATACAATTTTTCCAAATAATATATTCTCCTTTTCCAAAATTCCAATCTCTTCTTTTTCATGTCTCTATTTTACTCCTGACTGCTTTACTTCGTAGTTTGATGTTCTCTTCGAAAGTCACCCCATCTCCTCCTCCTCTCATGGTAGAGTTCAGTGTCCGTTTAACTCCATCTCATGCCGTTTGCTGTTCCCATTCTCTATGGGATGTCAATTCATTACAATTATTGGTATCATTCATTACTTTTTCCAGTGATGGTTTGGAGCGCATGTTTTATGATTTTAAAGTTATCTTATAACCGCCTGGTTTACACAGAATAGAGATTTTTTTTCTGTTTTTTTTTTTTTTTTTTTTTTTTTTTGCGTTTTTGTATTTTCTGAGTCACACTGTGGCTGCTGGGAGGATTTCCAGTTCAGACCCAGCCATGGTTCTTCCTGGCTCTTGCCCCTGCACTGATGGGAATATTGCACATCCCGTTCCTTAGCCAGGGCCTGGCAGGGTCTGACCACATTTATGTTACTTCTTAAATAGGGAAGTTAGAATGAGCCATGCCTCTAGCAGGAAGTAGTCGCGTTTTCTGCTCCCTCTTGGCCATTGTTTTTAGTGGAGTCAGGTGCCACTCTGCCTTCTGTGGGGTTTATGCTGGTTTCTGGGTGTCTCAGCAGTGTCGAACCCTAGGAACCTTTACCTGCCTGTGGGGGCTGGGACACTGTCCGCACTGCTTCATTTCTGTCACTACACTGTCTTCTGGTTTGGGGTCCTTTGTGGATTAAAAGTGCATCTCTGACTCACTCCATTCCACAAAGAAAACCTGTTCCTACCTTCCTCTTTCTTTTGGTCTAGTCTTCTACAGAAGCCTCACTTATCTGCGGGATTAAAATATAATTTATTATCATATATCATGCTTGCACAATCTCTGACTCCCTTTCCTGTCTGATTATGTTGGTCATTATGGCCTCTGGCCTCTGGCCTCCCTCCTTCCTTCCTTCTTAATGATTTCTGCTCTTCCTACACTATCCACACTTTCCCGAGTCGGCTGCTTGTCTTAATTCTCTGAAAATGAGTCTTATCTGTATGTTAAAAATAACACCTAAAATATTCAACTCTAACATGGAAAGAGAGGCAGGAGTGTGTGAGTCAAATAGGAGAGTGCTTCCTGGAGCTGGGCCTTGCATCATTTTGGGTTATAAGGCTCATCATCATCACCATCATCATCACCATTATCACCACCACCATCATCACCATCATCATCACCATCATCACCACCATCATCACCATCATCATCACCATCATCACCACCACCATCATCACCATCATCACCACCACCACCATCATCACCATCACCATCTCATCACCATTATCACCACCACCATCGTCACCATCATCATCACCATCATCATCACCATCATCACCACCACCATCATCACCATCATCATCACCACCACCATCATCACCATCACCATCTCATCACCATTATCACCACCACCATCGTCACCATCATCATCACCATCATCATCACCATCATCACCACCATCATCACCATCATCATCACCATCATCACCACCATCATCACCATCATCACCACCATCACCATCATCACCACCACCATCATCATCACCATCACCATCATCACCATCATCATCACCATCATCACCACCATCATCACCACCACCATCATCACCATCACCATCATCACCATCATCATCACCACCATCATCATCATCATCATCACCATCATCATCACCAGCATCACCACCACCATCATCATCATCATCACCATCATCATCACCACCACCATCACCATCATCCATATTATGTTTTACAGGATAAAGAGTTTTGGTTAAGAGAATAAGTAACTATCTTGAGTTTTTTCTAACATAAGCAGCCTCCAAGACTCAGGACTCTAGTTTTCGAAACAGTGATGTCATGGCACATTTAATATAATAGCTGGTTGTATAAAACTCAAGACCAGTGAATGGGAACTAAGAACCTTGTAGGGGGAGTACGATTCCCCAGAAGAAGTTTATTTCTCAGGAATCGGGAGATCTGTATCCTGTTTTCCATTCATTCACAAACCCAGTGCTAAATGGATATATAAATTCTTTACATATACCTGAAATGCATTCTTCTTACCTGTAGGAAGGGGGCTCAGAGAAACTCTTAAGATTCTTTGCCATCTTCAAATTATATTACTTGAAGCTGTTACTTAAATATAAACTCTCCTACACCAGTATTTTTTGCAAGGTCTTGAGAATAAAGAAAGGAGAGTACACAGAAGGAATAGACTGTGATTGGCCTCAATTTCTTGGACTGGATCTTTAAATTTACTATTTCTCAGTACAGAACGATTCTCTGTACGATAGCTTTGACCTTTATTTTATTTTGTTTTATTTGTTGTAATTAATTTTTTAGCAATTTCATTGTTGCTTTTACCTATTTACAAAATGTCCCAAGCATATCAACAGGGAACTATTTTGCAAAGTGAGTATTTACTCTGTATTATTATTT
Source organism: Rattus norvegicus (assembly GCF_021556685.1). Classification (NCBI taxonomy): domain Eukaryota; kingdom Metazoa; phylum Chordata; class Mammalia; order Rodentia; family Muridae; genus Rattus; species Rattus norvegicus. The sequence continues at coordinate 25,749,571 of NC_141552.1, forward strand.
ATAAGATGTTAATGCCTTCTATTTTAGACATAAATGATTAAGGCCAAATACACTTTATAATAGCACTGTTTTTTTTTTTTTTTGAATTAATTTTTTTTTTGCTAAATCCTTCTTTTTTTTTTTACATTATTAAAACATTTTTTTTTATTAACTTGAGTATTTCTTATATACATTTCAAGTGTTATTCCCTTTCCCGGTTTCCGGGCAAAATCCCCCTCCCCCCTCCCCTTCCTTATGGGTGTTCCCCTCCCAACCCTCCCCCCATTGCCGCCCTCCCCCCATAGTCTAGTTCACTGGGGGTTCAGTCTTAGCAGGACCCAGGGCTTCCCCTTCCACTGGTGCTCTTACTAGGATATTCATTGCTACCTATGGGGTCAGAGTCCAGGGTCAGTCCATATATAGTCTTTAGGTAGTGGCTTAGTCCCTGGAAGCTCTGGTTGCTTGACATTGTTGTACTTTTGGGGTCTCGAGCCCCTTCAAGCTCTTCCAGTTCTTTCTCTGATTCCTTCAACGGGGGACCTATTCTCAGTTCAGTGGTTTGCTGCTGGCATTCGCCTCTGTATTTGCTGTATTCTGGCTGTGTCTCTCAGGAGCGATCTACATCCGGCTCCTGTCGGTCTGCACTTCTTTGCTTCATCCATCTTGTCCAATTGGGTGGCTGTATATGTATGGGCCACCTGTGGGGCAGGCTCTGAATGGGTGTTCCTTCAGTCTCTGTTTTAATCTTTGCCTCTCCCTTCCCAGCCAAGGGTATTCTTTTTCCTCATTTAAAGAAGGAGTGAAGCATTCACATTTTGATCATCCGTCTTGAGTTTCGTTTGTTCTAGGGATCTAGGGTAATTCAAGCATTTGGGCTAATAGCCACTTATCAATGAGTGCATACCATGTATGTCTTTCTGTGATTGGGTTAGCTCACTCAGGATGATATTTTCCAGTTCCAACCATTTGCCTACGAATTTCATAGACTCGTTGTTTTTGATAGCTGAGTAATATTCCATTGTGTAGATGTACCACATTTTCTGTATCCATTCCTCTGTTGAAGGGCATCTGGGTTCTTTCCATTTTCTGGCTATTATAAATAAGGCTGCGATGAACATAGTGGAGCACGTGTCTCTTTTATATGTTGAGGCATCTTTTGGGTATATGCCCAAGAGAGGTATAGCTGGATCCTCAGGCAGTTCAATGTCCAATTTTCTGAGGAACCTCCAGACTGATTTCCAGAATGGTTTTACCAGTCTGCAATCCCACCAACAATGGAGGAGTGTTCCTCTTTCTCCACATCCTCGCCAGCATCTAATAGCACTGTTTTAATCTATAAAAATAACACGAAAGCATGCACATCGTGTTTCATTTGTCATGTATTAATTTGGGAATCTTCATGAGATATTTTGAAACCATACGTGATATGTAAGAGTGCTTCACAGACGGGAGAGTCAGTCTTCTACTGTTGTCACTGGGAATATGTACCTTCACTTAGAGTTTTCTTACCAAAAATCTTTTCATTAAAAATTGTTAAAAACTAAAGTATAATTACACTACTTTTCTTTCCTTGAATTCCTTTCACTATTTCTTCCTCTCAAATTCATGGCTTCCTTTGTTATTGATACACAGACTCACATGCACGAATGTACACACACACACACACACACACACACACACACACACACACATTCAAAAATGTATAAAAAAGGCCTGCATAGTCCGTATAGTGATATATGTATATGTTTCAAGAGCTGACCACTTATCTTACGAAACTTTGTACATAAAAATGCATGATAAGACATAATACTCGTACATTTTATTCAAGAAAAGCTTAAGTCTTCCTGTCATGGGAGTTTGAGGTGAGAGAAATGTAGTAAAAGGTGGATCTTTCTGAAGCCAGCTGCTTGTGTGTTCACTGCTATTTTGGACCAAAGCACTTAGATTCATTTCTCATTTGGCTAATTATGTTCTTCCTGTCAAGGTCACTGTACTAGTCATATTGCAAAATGCATGGCAGGTTACATGGAGGTTTTAGTAGTAATAGGGTTTCTAAAGAGTAGGTTGTCTTGGAAAATGTAGAAGAATACAAAACTAAGACTTCAGAGCAACAGTGTGTGTGTGTGTGTGTGTGTGTGTGTGTGTGCGCGCAGATGTGCATATGCTATGGTGTGCATGTAGAGATCAAAAGGCAACCCTAGGTGTTGGTTCTTATCATCTTATCTTGTTTTAGACAGGATCTTTACTGTTTGTTCACTGTGTTGTCTAGGGTATCCAGGCTAAAAGCATCTCTGGGATTCTCCTGTCTCCATTTCTCATCTCCTTATTGGGGTCTTGTGATAGCAAACACTTGTCCTGCATGCTCTTACTCACATAAAATCCCCAAGAGGGATTTGAACTATGGAATTTACATTTCTTTCATAGAAAGCTAGCTCCCTAGAAGGGTCCCAGCTTTCTATGGTGCAATAGTACAGGCTTAGCCACATATACAATCAATGGAAGACAAAAGTTAGTACTTGGCCAGGTGGGTCTTCCAAAGTAACTCTGACACATCCGGCTTTTTAAAACAAAGCTCTGTGCTTCATATTTCTTTTGATGGACAATCAGCTGATAATAAATAAAAATATCTATGAGGATTAGAGCTTAGTTTCAGTCTTATGTGTCATTTTGAAAAAGTAATAGGTGTCAGTAAATGCATTTTAGTTGCTAAATAAGATATTGGGAAAGTGTATACTATTCCCAGGGGCATAGCTTAATGAATAATACATATTTACAAAGGGAACACATTGTAAACCACATTCCATAAATGTCAGAAATTACTAGGACTTATAGTCTCACCTGAGACTCTTAACTCCTCTCCCTAGAGGTTGTACTTAGTTTTGAACTTTATATCGACTGGAGCATAAATCAGATCCTCTTTATGCTGACTTACTCTTTAACATTGTCTGTGAGAACCAATGATCTTTGATTAAGTCCAGTGTCAAGGCTGCAAATTTTCCACTATGTACATCGTGCTTACATTATTTATTCTTCTTTTGGTGGACATTAGAATTGTTTCTATTATTTCGATTTTTACACAGTACTACTATGATCATCCTTACATGTATCTTTCAGTAAATGGTGTTGCCTTTTCCATAAGGAGTCAGAATTGTCTGGTTCATGGGTAGGAATTTAGTTTTTGAAGATTATTTCCAACCAGTTTAATAAATTGACCAATTAATTCTCCAATAGGCAGGGAGTGAATATTTGAGTTGATCTATGTCTTTGGGGATTTTAAAGAGTCGTTTATTTGGGTATGTGTCTGTAAATTTTAGCCTTATTTTTCCTAATAACAAATCAATTTTGAGTATTATCTAATTTCCATTTGGAAATCTGCCTTGTAATTTTTTCAGTGTTTTCTTTTGTTATAATTTTACTGATTTGTGAAAGTATCTTAGATGTCTGTGTTTTCAATTTTACATTATGTAGAGACTAAAATTACGCATTTCAGCTCCTTGGAGCAGTTGGTACCTTTACTCAAATGTGGCTCCACTTGACAATGATCGACTCTCACTAACACAGGCATAATATGCTTGATTCCCAGGAACTTCCGTACACATGTTTGATTTTGCTAAATCATTTTCGTATATGTATGTGCATATATGTATATATCCATGGGGGCGGCTAGAGTTATATCTTGAGTATCTTTCCTTATATCTCTCTACCTTATTATTATTTTTTGAGACAAATATCATTGAGCCAAGAGCCAGTATAGTTAAGCAGATTGGCTGGTCAGCAAGCTCCAGGAACCATGCTGTCTTCTCTTCCCTAGCGCTACACAGACATGAGCTAGAGGCACACGCCGCCCCATCCAGCCTCAAGTGAGATCTGAGTGTTTGAATTAAGGTCCCTGTGTTTGGGCAGCACACACTGGGGTAACTTCCACCTCACCAAATTATATTTCATAGATCACTGTAGTAATCCGTAGTCATGTGAGATGACAGAAAACCACGGCTTATTGAACATGACTCAGCAGAGTCGGCTTCCTTTCCCCCCCTTTTATTAAAAATACAATTTTTCCTCTCACATAATGTATCCCGGCAACACTTTTCCCTTTATCTAACATCCCAGTTCCTCCTCCCCTCCCCACCCCTCCCCTCCAATCCAGAACACACCCTTTCTGTCATTAGAAATCGAACAGACTTCTAAATAATAATAATGCAATAAAATTAAAAAAAGATAAAACAAAACCTAACACATTGGAATAGGACGAAATGAACTGAAAGGACAGCCCAAGGAAAAGCAAAACTAACAGATACAGATGTCGTGATCCATTCATTTTCACACTCAGGAATTCCATGGAAATACAAAGCTGGAAGCCATTTACTCATTTCCTCTTTAAGGGCCTCTGTCATATTCATAAAGACCACTTCAAGGTCTCTTACTTGTAGTTAAGCTATGTTGCAATGCTCAGGGCCTTCTGTGGTGTGGTTGCTGGCCCTAGTGGAGACATTTTGTCCTGGCTGTTCTTGTGTTTGTTACACTGGAGTCTACACAATTGGCTTTGGAAGACTGGAATTTTAGGTGCTGATTTCCTGTCTTGTCTTTGTTGGGGGAGGGGTGTTTTGTTCCTTGGTTTCTGTTGCTTTTTCTGGTTCTTAGGAGGGTGTGGTGGCTGTGTGTTGCCCAGTGGGGATGCTTCTGGGATCATACAAGGTGTGGTCAATGGGGATTCTAGCTAAAATGTATTCTAGGTGTCTTAGTTAGGGTTTTACTGCTGTGAACAGATACCATGACCAAGGCAAGTCTCCCCAATCTAAACGAGCAATCTCAGGTTCTTTCTGCTCATAGTTAGTGTTCTGTACAAGTGAGAAAATACTTTGTCTAAAGCAACTTGAAAGAGAAGGGGCTATCTTTGCTTTCAGTCTAAGGAAACAGCATAGGATGGCATAAGGATTCCAGTTGTGGTGGCAGAAGCAAGAGGTGGTTGTTTGCACTGTCTCCACAGTCAGCAAGTACAGAGGGAACCACCGAGTCTCCTCTTTTCCTTTCTATTCTATCTGGTATAGCAGTATGGTGGCACTGGCGCTCTCTGGTAAACTTCTCAAAGACTTGCTCAGAAGTGTGTCATCTGATGGGTTGTGATCTAGTCCAGTGGCCAATATGGATAGACCATCACCCTTGTTAATCTGAACGAAATGTAGCACAGATTGGGAACAGTGGTCAGACCAGACTACGAGAGAGAGGTTATGGAATGAGAGGGAGTGCCGAAGGCTGTGGGGGAGTCACGTGACTCAGGAGGTCTGGCCTGGACTTTTCCTTTTATGTCAGACTCTGCAGCTTCTGAAAAGGCAGGAAGTGGCCAAAGGAGACCTGGGAAACCTTGACCGCATAGCTGATTTCTGTCATTCGGAATCGGCGGTTTATTTTTTATTTCAAAATATATAAAAACAATACACCAAAATTAAAATCGGAAGGGCCCTTTAAAGTATTTTATCCCAGTAATATCATTTAAATGAGGAAAATTAAAACTAAACCAAGTCAAATCCACCTACTGACTTAGTTCCAGAGTTGTGGAGTTTTTAAGATTGTAGTCCCAAGCTTCTTTTTTTTTGGTTCTTTTTTTTCGGAGCTGGGGACCGAACCCAGGGCCTTGAGCTTCCTAGGCAAGTGCTCTACCACTGAGCTAAATCCCCAACCCCAGTCCCAAGCTTCTTATTCATATTTATATAGGATGGTGAGATAAACAAGGCCAGGGCCAAGGCCACGTCTTTAAATGCAATCAGAAGCAGTGGAAAGGAAATGATCTGGTCCACACTTTGGAAGGTGGATGCTCTTCTGTGAAGACAGACAAAAACGTAAGGTGTTTTGAGGCCCAGGGCCCCAGGAACAGGTAGATACAGGTCAAGTTTCTGAGCGCAAAGTGTGGAGGTGAAAGTGGGACTGGAGATTTAGAAACTTGGTGTGGAGAGACAGTGGGAAGAAAGTTAGTGTTAAACGAAAATTTCTTTTTTTTTTAAATTTTTTATTTTTTTAATGCATTTTCTTTTTTTCTTCCATCTTTATTAAATTGGGTATTTCTTATTTACATTTCAAATATTATTCCTTTTCCCGATTTCCAGGCCAACATCCCCAAATCCCTCCCACTCCCCTTCTATATGGTGTTCCCCTCCCCATCCACCTCCCATTACTCCCCCCCCCCGCAAAAATCTCTTACATTGTGGGGCCCAGCCTTGGCAGGACCCAGGGCTTCCCCTTCCACTGGTGCTCTTACTAGGATATTCATTGCTACCTATGGGGTCAGAGTCCAGGGTCAGTCCATGTATAGTCTTTAGGTAGTGGCTTAGTCCCTGGAAGCTCTGGTTGCTTGGCATTGTTGTACATATGGGGTCTCCAGCCCCTTCAAGATCTTCCAGTTCTTTCTCTGATTCCTTCAACGGGGGTCCCGTTCTCAGTTCAGTGGTTTGCTGCTGGCATTCGCCTCTGTGTTTGCTGTATTCTGGCTGTGTCTCTCAGGAGAGATCTACATCTGGCTCCTATCGGCCTGCACTTCTTTGCTTCATCCATCTTGTCTAATTGGATGGCTGTATATGTATGGGCCACATGTGGGGCCGGCTCTGAATGGGTGTTCCTTCAGTCTCTGTTTTAATCTTTGCCTCTCTCTTCCCTGCCAAGGGTATTCTTGTTCCCCTTTTAAAGAAGGAGTGAAGCATTCACATTTTGATCATCCGTCTTGAGTTTCATGTGTTCTAGGCATCTAGGGCAATTCGAGCATTTGGGCTAAAATCCACTTATCAGTGAGTGCATACCATGTGTGTCTTTCTGTGATTGGGTTAGCTCACTCAGGATGATGTTTTCCAGTTCCACCCATTTGCCTAATTTCTGTCATTTGTTCTCACACCAACTGCTGGGCCACCTTTTCCAGGTCCCTAAAGTATGGTCCCTTTCCCGGCATCCCCCTGTGGGGCAACCACATCTGTTCTTGATCCCAAGTACATCCTTATGAAAGACATAACATTTGTTATCTTTCCTTTGCTTGGCCAACGTTTCCAGGATATTAATGGCCAATTGTAAAGACAGAAGTTTTGTTTTAGCTTATGGTTTCAGAATTTTCTTTCCATCGTTGTTTGACTCCATCATTTCGGTCTGTGGTGGCACAGTACCTTAAACTAGGGACATTTGATGGAGGAAGTTTGCTCATATCCTGGAAGTGGAAGCAGAATGTCTAGGGTCTTGATATTCTCTTCAAAGGTATGACTCAGTTTCCAGAGATCCTCCTACCAGGAAATGCCACCACCTTCTGGTACTTTTATACAAGCCTTTAATATATAGGCCTTTGGGAAAAATGTAAGGTCCTATATGGTATAGTCTATGATCAACTCTGATTAGTCATCTACTTTATGAAGATAAGGTAGGAAATGAGTTCTAATTCTGTTTGCCTCTTATCCTACAAGAACAGGAATGTAAATCTTAAGCTTTCTCTTACCAATTTAGAGAACTTTAAGTTGATCTACCCAGAGAGGACATATTCTGTGATCCTGCCTACAATATAATTCTGAGACTTGGAGAAATAGATTTTTCTAGAATTCCGAATTTTTAAATACGTGTTGTAGTGGTTTCTTTGTCTGGGTAGGGACCGAGGAAACTTTTTATACTTCTTTATCTAACCACATGTGACTATAGTAATGACTTTCGTGGGGTGGAGTTTATGCTTATTACAATAGTCCCCAAAGGGTTGAACTCTTCTTCACAGATTGTTGGATGAGTCAGTCAACTGAACAGTTATGTGTAAAGTCTAGACTACGATGGTGTGTGGGTCCCTGCGAGGCATGTAGTATTCTTGTTTATAATCATACAAACACTGAGTGCACAGTTTCCACCAGTGCAAGTGATTCCATAACTCTAGAGACACGTAATACATAGCATAATGCTTTCAAAGGAACGTAGTATTGATGTAGAAAGGAGAACTCAGCTCCGTCCATGTACCAGTCCATTTCCGAGCATCTCCAGAATCTGGAACACTGGACTAGAAACCCCTGTATCAAGGTTCAAGGCAGAGGTAAACTTCAAAAATGAAGTTCTTAGAATCTAGACTGATATGTTCATTAAACTTCCCAGGTGCATGGTAGTCATTCACAGTTGAGGACAAGCAGTGTTTAATTTCTAGTATTTTTTTTTTAGTATAATTTTGCTTTCCAGGTGCATGTGGTCTGTGTGGGGTTATGGGACTCTTAGACATACTTCTATTGTTAGCTCCTTACACAGATGAAATAGACAGCATAGCTATGATATTTAAAGCAGAGATAAGGGACTGAGACTAGACAAGTCACGAAGGAGATGGGAACAAAACCCCGGGCACTTTTTAAGTTGAAGATGAACACAAATCTAAGATCAGAGCTGGAATGTATAAGGTATGAATTAGATATTAATAAGAAAGTAATGAAGTTACGTGAGCTCTCACAGCACCTCGAGGTAGAATATTTGAAGTTGAGTTCTTTTACTCCACGAAATAGCTGTTCGCATGAACTGTTGGTTCCCTTTCTCTCCATTTTTTCTTTCGGGCTCTACCAAATGTGAGGCAGCAGCTCTAGGAGGTGTCCAGCTCTGTTACAATACATGAACTGTCTGAGGGAAGTTCATTTAACTCCGTTCCAGAGGTGCAAATTACGGCGCTAGCTTTGTCCCAGCTTCAGTGGGGAAGCTTGTGGCTGAGTTTCTCATAGTGGCAGCACATGAGGAAGAGAGCAATCATATCTCAGAAACCGGAAGCCAGAGGGGCTAGGGTAGCTCAACCTAATCCTATTACATCCTCCACATGACTTAAAGATGCTTCACTAGTTCTTAAGTCCTTCACACTGTCATTGGCACACCAAGAGCCATGCTTTCAACATGGGAACCTTTGGGAATACACTTAAAGACATCCAAACCCTTTCAAAGCTGTTTGAGTCCAGTAAGGTAGAATGTAAGCAAATACCCCACCACCCATCAGAGAAGAGACATTGAAAGCTTTAGATCAGGGGGCTGGAGGGGTGGCTCTGCTCTTCCAGAGGAGCTGGGTTAAAGTCTCAGCACCTTCATGGCCACTCACAACTATCTGTAATTCCAGTTCTAGGGCTTCTGATACTCTCACATGCATATAGACATCTGTGAAAGCAAAACACTAACAACTGTAAGATTGTGTGTGTGTGTGTGTGTGTGTGTGTGTGTGTGTGTGTGTGTGTGTGTGCGTGTGTGTGTAGCCCCGGAAAGTTTTAGATTAAAAGTATGCAATATAAGTGTTAGTTAATCATTTTATTTATGAATAAATAAAATACCTAAATAAGTGACCGTCACATCTTTATCACTCATAAACAGTGGCATTCAGCATTCAAGAAGGATAACCCAACCTACCCGTCATGGCAACTGCAGAAGCTATACCTGAAGTAGTGGAAGGTGAGTAGCCATGTTACCTAATCAATGAAATTGTTTTGAAGAATCTTTTCCTCTGATGCAATGACTCACAGAACAAACCATGTGTAAAGCATGACTTTTGACTTCTACGAACAGAGAAGGCCTGACATGTTATTTACTAGTCACGTGCGGCTACCCACTGCTTGAAACATGGCTGGCATAGCCAAGAGTGCCCATGACTAACAGCTGTTCATGTTTATCTTTTTGGAACATGATCTTTTCTATGCATGAATCTTTTATTGAAATATCTTGGCTTTCACCTGTTAGATATATGTTATTTTAGCCAACGATTATTTCCTTTAAAATAAAACTTAGTAGGAGCTTAAATATGAAACAGAGTTTGAGCTACTCTGGCTGGGGTGCTGGGAGCTCAAGAAATTAATGAAGTACAGATTTAAAGCTGCTGCTTGAGTTTGGATTTGCCTCACTGGGTCATTTCTCTGGAGATGTTTCTGTTTTAAACCTTTCCTTCCATCACGCAATGTAAAGCTTTAACTCTTCAAGGTGAAGTTTAGTCATCAGGGGGCCAGTTAGTGGTGGTTTATGCTATTCTATATTTCAGTATACTTTGTACTAAATGCCATTGAGTTTGTTAATAGATTCTTTCTAGAAGAACCCAAGCTCTATAGTACATAGAAAACAGGTGCAACGGTGTCCCGTGTGGGCACATTTGGCACTGAAAGCAGCACAGAGCTTAGCAGGTACGCAATGAATACATGCAGAATTGAGTTCATTGTGCCTAAGGTTATTTAGCACAGTTTTATTTTTGACTTTTTGAGACAGTATCTTGTTATGTAGCCCAGGCTGGCCTCAAAATCTTTTTGTCTCAGCTTCCCAAATGCTGGGATTCTAGGCATCTGCCAACAGGCTCAGTTTGAGGGTGCCTTTTCCAAATCCTGCGAATTCAGTCAAACACAGACCAGTAAGGGCATTCACTCAGACTACACATGCAGGATGGACTCACCCACATGACCATAAATCTTTGATTATCTTTTTTGTAATTTTTTTGTGAAGGCTTTCTGGGAAGTGAAGTCTAACTGGGAAGGGGTGAAACTTTCTGTGTTAGAAAATACAGGCTTACAAGTCTCTGGGACTTTTGGGTGCATAAAAGGCTTGTTCAAGGATCCCCCTTGCGGGGGAATTAGAGGAAGGATTGAAAGAGTTGAAGGAGCTTGCAACCCCATAAAAACAACAATGCCAACCAACCAGAGCTTCCAGGGACTAAACCACTACCGAAAGACTATACATGGACTGACCCAGGGCTCCAACTGCATATGTGCCTTGTTGGGGCACCAGTGGAATGGGAAGCCCTTGGTCTTGCCAAGGTTGGACCCCCAGTGAAGGGGAATATGGGGGGCAGTCAGGGGGATGTATGGAAGGAATATCTGTAGGAGGGGAGGGGATGGGGGCTTATGGACAGGAAACCGGGAAGGGGAATAACATTTGAAATGTAAGTAAAGAAGTATATCTAATAAAAAATTAAAAAAAAGGAATGGATATTTCTCATTTCCATATAAGTCCTACTGATTTATTGAGGCATTTTATTTTATAATTGTTACTTTACCAACAAATTAAAAGCACTCAAAAACGTATAGAATTATATGCTTTAGTCAACTGGGTAAGAGTTAATATTTTTATGCCCCAAATGTATTTTAATATTTTTATAAGATGATATTCAAAGAATCTTCAAAGACGATGGATATTTCAAGTTTGTTTGTTTTTTCCTTTAGTTTTTCAGGGACTTAATATTTAAGATCATTTAGCTCATTATCCTGACCACTATAAATTGAGTTTTCTTTTCAAATAATAGATATTACATACAAGTAGACGTTATTTCATTTCTTTCGAATCGAACTGTAAAGATTACTTAGAAAGTCCCCGTAATTGAGCCCCACAAAATCCACAACTGTCTCCAAAATTTAATCTCCTAGCTTCACCCCCTTGCTGTAGGGAAGTAAGTAATGATTTTAAGCAGTGCCTGGGAGGCTGAGGAAGGACAATGGCAAATGGCAAGCCAGCTTGTGACCTTGTCTCAGCCACAAAACAAATACTTTTATTTAAAGCAGTGTTTTTGTTTCCATTCTAGGCCCCTTATTAGAAACCACCCAGCGAGATTTTTTGCAAGAAGCAAAATCTCTTATCGCCCAGCATTACAAGAGAGTAAACGAGGTATTGCTTTGCCTTATTTAATGCGTCTATTCAGAAAAAATGAGTCAGGGACTTGAAGACCGTAATGATCATCACAAAAGCTTTCATGGACACTAATGACAGCTTCAAGTAGCTTTTATAAAAACCGATTCAGATGGCACACAGATCATTATTCAAATGATTTGATGATTACACACACACACACACACACACACACACACGTTTGCACATTTGATATATTTAAGGGTGTTAACCCTTTCTTGGATTTATCATTTTATGTAAGTATTCCCTTAAGTCTGTTTAGACAAAACTAGAATAGAAGCTTCACCATGAGACGCACCTCTCCGGTCTCCTCAGCCTGATATGTGAACCGGTGTCTTTTCCCGTGTCACTTTGCATTAAAGCTCTCTGTTGCAGTCTGTAGACCCTGGAGGACAGGCTGTCTTCTCGGAATGTCGTATCTCCAGCAACAAGCGTTGTGCCTGCTCAACAGACATTTGCTAGGCGTCAGGCAGTTGTGCGGTCTTAGGAAGGGTGGGAGGGTAAAAGGGAGCAAAGACGGGGGTCCCAGTTGGGAAAAAGGCTTTGCAGAGCAGGTGGGAAATCTTAAGACGGGGTAGCCATTGGGACAAGTGGTAAAGGTAATACTTAGCACCAAGAGCTTAATGACATCTTGAGTTGGCAACAATTAGAAGTGACAACAACTTGGCTTTTTGTAACCAGCTCTGTCCATCTGTAGGACAGATATTGTATAGACAATTGCATTTCAGGGACCTGGAGCTGTGTCAGTCTTCCACTGACTATGCTGCTCAAAATTAAGAAACACGTGATTAAAAACAACTGAAAAATTATATCCTGTTATCAATACATACAATCAATTCATGACAGCATACCTCCATCCTGAGTGGTTTCCAGCTTAGCAGAGAAACATTTGGGAATTTTATAGGCAGTTAAGTGTTCTCAGAGGTGGTTAAAATGACTAAATTAAAAAAATTATTTAAAAATAGACTGTATTTCTTGAGATAATTTAATTATAATTAATTTCTCCCTTCCCATCCTTCCCTTGAAATCCTTCCATATACCCCTTCCTGCTCTCCTTCAAATTCATCCATTCTTTAAATGTTATTATATATTCATATATATATATATGTATATACACTTTTTTTAAATTAACTTGAGTATTTCTTATTTACATTTCGAGTGTTATTCCCTTTCCCGGATTCCGGGCAAACATCCCCCTAATCCCTCCTCCTCCCCTTCTTTATGGGTGTTCCCCTCCCCTTCCTCCCCCATTGCTGCCCTCCCCCCAACAATCTAGTTTACTGGGGGTTCAGTCTTAGCAGGACCCAGGGCTTCCCCTTCCACTGGTGCTCTTACTAGGATATTCATTGCTACCTATGAGGTCAGAGTCCAGGGTCAGTCCATATATAGTCTTTAGGTAGTGGCTTAGTCCCTGGAAGCTCTGGTTGGTTGGCATTGTTGTTCATAAGGGGTCTCGAGCCCCTTCACGCTCTTCCAGTTCTTTCTCTGATTCCTTCAACGGGGGTCCTATTCTCAGTTCAGTGGTTTGCTGCTGGCATTCGCCTCTGTATTTGCTGTATTCTGGCTGTGTCTCTCAGGAGCGATCTACATCCAGCTCCTGTCGGCCTGCATTTCTTTGCTTCATCCATCTTGTCTAATTGGATGGCTGTATATGTATGGGCCACATGTGGGGCAGGCTCTGAATGGGTGTTCCTTCTGTGTCTGTTTTAATCTTTGCCTCTCTATTCCCTGCCAAGGGTATTCTTGTTCCCCTTTTAAAGAAGGAGTGAAGCATTCACATTTTGATCATCCGTCTTGAGTTTCATGTGTTCTAGGCATCTAGGGTAATTCAAGCATTTGGGCTAATAGCCACTTATCAATGAGTGCATACCATGTGTGTTTTTCTGTGATTGGGTTACCTCACTCAGGATGATATTTTCCAGTTCCAACCATTTGCCTACGAATTTCATAAAGTCATTGTTTTTGATAGCTGAGTAATATTCCATTGTGTAGATGTACCACATTCCTCTGTTGAAGGGCATCTGGGTTCTTTCCAGCTTCTGGCTATTATAAATAAGGCTGCTATGAACATAGTGGAGCACGTGTCTTTTTTATATGTTGGGGCATCTTTTGGGTATATGCCCAAGAGAGGTATAGCTGGATCCTCAGGTAGTTCAATGTCCAATTTTCTGAGGAACCTCCAGACTGATTTCCAGAATGGTTGTACCAGTCTGCAATCCCACCAACAATGGAGGAGTGTTCCTCTTTCTCCACATCCTTGCCAGCATCTGCTGTCACCTGAGTTTTTGATCTTAGCCATTCTCACTGGTGTGAGGTGAAATCTCAGGGTTGTTTTGATTTGCATTTCCCTTATGACTAAAGATGTTGAACATTTCTTTAGGTGTTTCTCAGCCATTCGGCATTCCTCAGCTGTGAATTCTTTGTTTAGCTCTGAACCCCATTTTTTAATAGGGTTATTTGTCTCCCTGCGGTCTAACTTCTTGGGTTCTTTGTATATTTTGGATATAAGGCCTCTATCTGTTGTAGGATTGGTAAAGATCTTTTCCCAATCTGTTGGTTGCCGTTTTGTCCTAACCACAGTGTCCTTTGCCTTACAGAAGCTTTGCAGTTTTATGAGATCCCATTTGTCGATTCTTGATCTTAGAGCATAAGCCATTGGTGTTTTGTTCAGGAAATTTTTTCCAGTGCCCATGTGTTCCAGATGCTTCCCTAGTTTTTCTTCTATTAGTTTGAATGTATCTGGTTTGATGTGGAGGTCCTTGATCCAGTTGGACTTAAGCTTTGTACAGGGTGATAAGCATGGATCGATCTGTATTTCTTCTACATGTTGACCTCCAGTTGAACCAGCACCTTTTGCTGAAAATGCTATCTTTTTTCCATTGGATGGTTTTGGCTCCTTTGTCAAAAATCAAGTGACCATAGGTTGTGGGTTCATTTCTGGGTCTTCAATTCTATTCCATTGGTCTATCTGTCTGTCTCTGTACCAATACCATGCAGTTTTTATCACTATTGCTCTGTAATACTGCTTGAGTTCAGGGATAGTGATTCCCCCTGAAGTCCTTTTATTGTTGAGGATAGCTTTAGCTATCCTGGGTTTTTTGTTATTCCAGATGAATTTGCAAATTGTTCTGTCTAACTCTTTGAAGAATTGGATTGGTATTTTGATGGGGATTGCATTGAATCTGTAGATCGCTTTTGGTAAAATGGCCATTTTTACTATATTAATCCTGCCAATCCATGAGCATGGGAGATCTTTCCATCTTCTGAGGTCTTCTTCAATTTCTTTCCTCAGTGTCTTGAAGTTCTTATTGTACAGATCTTTTACTTGCTTGGTTAAAGACACACCGAGGTACTTTATATTATTTGGGTCTATTATGAAGGGTGTCGTTTCCCTAATTTCTTTCTCGGCTTGTTTCTCTTTTGTGTAGAGGAAGGCTACTGATTTATTTGAGTTAATTTTATACCCAGCCACTTTGCTGAAGTTGTTTATCAGCTTTAGTAGTTCTCTGGTGGAACTTTTGGGGTCACTTAAATATACTATCATATTCATCTGCAAATAGTGATATTTTGACTTCTTCTTTTCCGATCTGTATCCCCTTGACCTCCTTTTGTTGTCTGATTGCTCTGGCTAGAACTTCAAGAACTATATTGAATAAGTAGGGAGAGAGTGGGCAGCCTTGTCTAGTCCCTGATTTTAGTGGGATTGCTTCAAGTTTCTCTCCATTTAGTTTAATGTTAGCAACTGGTTTGCTGTATATGGCTTTTACTATGTTTAGGTATGGGCCTTGAATTCCTATTCTTTCCAGAACTTTTATCATGAAGGGGTGTTGAATTTTGTCAAATGCTTTCTCAGCATCTAATGAAATGATCATGTGGTTTTGTTCTTTCAGTTTGTTTATATAATGGATCACGTTGATGGTTTTCCGTATATTAAACCATCCCTGCATGCCTGGGATGAAGCCTACTTGATCATGGTGGATGATTGTTTTGATGTGCTCTTGGATTTGGTTTGCCAGAATTTTATTGAGTATTTTTGCGTCGATATTCATAAGGGAAATTGGTCTGAAGTTCTCTTTCTTTGTTGTGTCTTTGTGTGGTTTAGGTATAAGAGTAATTGTGGCTTCGTAGAAGGTATTCGGTAGTGATCCATCTGTTTCAATTTTGTGGAATAGTTTGGATAATATTGGTATGAGGTCTTCTATGAAGGTCTGATAGAATTCTGCACTAAACCCATCTGGACCTGGGCTCTTTTTGGTTGGGAGACCTTTAATGACTGCTTCTATTTCCTTAGGAGTTATAGGGTTGTTTAACTGGTTTATCTGTTCCTGATTTAACTTCGGTACCTGGTATCTGTCTAGGAAATTGTCCATTTCCTGCAGATTTTCAAGTTTTGTTGAATATAGGCTTTTATAGTAAGATCTGATGATTTTTTGAATTTCCTCTGAATCTGTAGTTATGTCTCCCTTTTCATTTCTGATTTTGTTAATTTGGACACACTCTCCGTGTCCTCTCGTTAGTCTGGCTAAGGGTTTATCTATCTTGTTGTTTTTCTCAAAGAAACAACTTTTGGTTCTGTTGATTCTTTCAATGGTCCTTTTTGTTTCTACTTGGTTGATTTCAGCTCTGAGTTTGATTATTTCCTGCCTTCTACTCCTCTTGGGTGTATTTGCTTCTTTTTGTTCTAGAGCTTTTAGGTGTGTTGTCAAGCTGCTGATATATGCTCTTTCCTGTTTCTTTCTGCAGGCACTCAGCGCTATGAGTTTTCCTCTTAGCACAGCTTTCATTGTGTCCCATACGTTTGGGTATGTTGTGCCTTCGTTTTCATTAAATTCTAAAAAGTCTTTAATTTCTTTCTTTATTTCTTCCTTGACCAGGTTATCATTGAGTAGAGCATTGTTCAATTTCCACGTATAAGTGGGCATTATTCCCTTATTGTTATTGAAGACCAGCTTTAGGCCGTGGTGGTCTGATAGCACGCATGGGATTATTTCTATCTTTCTGTACCTGTTGAGGCCTGTTTTTTGACCAATTATATGGTCAATTTTGGAGAAAGTACCATGAGGAGCTGAGAAGAAGGTATATCCTTTTGTTTTAGGATAGAATGTTCTATAAATATCTGTTGGGTCCATTTGCCTCATGACTTCTCTTAGTCTGTCTACGTCTCTGTTTAATTTCTGTTTCCATGATCTGTCCATTGATGAAAGTGGGGTGTTGAAATCTCCTACTATTATTGTGTGAGGTGCAATGTGTGTTTTGAGCTTTAGTAAGGTTTCTTTTACAAATGTAGGTGCCCTTGTATTTGGGGCATAGATATTTAGGATTAAGAGTTCATCTTGATGGATTTTTCCTTTGATGAATATGAAGTGTCCTTCCTTAACCTTTTTGATGACTTTTAGTTGAAAATTGATTTTATTTGATATTAGAATGGCTACTCCAGCTTGCTTCTTCCTACCATTTGCTTGGAAAGTTGTTTTCCAGCCTTTCACTCTGAGGTAGTGTCTGTCTTTGTCTCTGAGGTGTGTTTCCTGTAGGCAGCAGAATGCAGGGTCCTTGTTGCGTATCCAGTTTGTTAATCTATGTCTTTTTATTGGGGAGTTGAGCCCATTGATGTTGAGAGATATTAAGGAATAGTGATTATTGCTTCCCGTTATATTCATATTTGGATGTGAGGTTATGTTTGTGTGCTTTTCTTCTCTTTGTTTTGTTGCCAAGACGATTAGTTTCTTGCTTCTTCTAGGGTATAGCTTGCCTCCTTATATTGGGCTTTACCATTTATTATCCTTTGTAGTGCTTGATTTGTAGAAAGATAATGTGTAAATTTGGTTTTGTCATGGAATATCTTGGTTTCTCCATCATGTTAATTGAGAGTATTGCAGGATACAGTAACCTGGGCTGGCATTTGTGTTTTTTTAGGGTGTGTATGACATCTGTCCAGGATCTTCTGGCTTTCATAGTTTCTGGCGAAAAGTCTGGTGTGATTCTGTAGGTCTGCCTTTATTTGTTCCTTGACCTTTTCCCTTACTGCTCTTAATATTCTTTCTTTATTTTGTGTGTTTGGTGTTTTGACTATTATGTGACGGGAGGTGTGTTCTTTTCTGGTCCAATCTATTTGGAGTTCTGTAGGCTTCTTGTATGCCTATGGGTATCTCTTTTTTTAGGTTAGGGAAGTTTTCTTCTATGATTTTTTGAAGATATTTACTGGTCCTTTGAGCTGGGAGTCTTCACTCTCTTCTATACCTATTATCCTTAGGTTTGATCTTCTCATTGAGTCCTGGATTTCCTGTATATTTTGGACCAGTAACTTTTTCTGCTTTACATTATCTTTGACAGTTGAGTCGATGATTTCTATGGAATCTTCTGCTCCTGAGATTTTCTCTTCCATCTCTTGTATTCTGTTGGTGAAGCTTGTATCTACAGCTCCTTGTCTCTTCTTTTGGTTTTCTATATCCAGGGTTGTTTCCATGTGTTCTTTCTTGATTGCTTCTATTTCCATTTTTAATTCCTTCAACTGTTTGATTGTGTTTTCCTGGAATTCTTTCAGGGATTTTCGTGACTCCTATCTCTAGGCTTCTACTTGTTTATTTATGTTTTCCTGGAATTCTTTCAGGGATTTTTGCGATTCCTCTCTGTAGGCTTCTACTTGTTTATTAATGTTTTCCTGTGTTTCTCTAAGGGAGTTCTTCACGTCTTTCTTGAAGTCCTCTAGCATCATGATCAAATATGATTTTGAAACTAGATCTTGCTTTTCTGGTGTGTTTGGATATTCCGTGTTTGCTTTGGTGGGAGAATTGGGCTCCGATGATGCCATGTAGTCTTGGTTTCTGTTGCTTGCCTCTCGCCATCAGATTATCTCTCGTGTTACTTTGTTCTGCTATTTCTGACAGTGGCTAGACTGTCCTATAAGCCTGTGTGTCAGGAGTGCTGTAGACATGTTTTCCTGTTTTCTTTCAGCCAGTTATGGGGACAGAGTGTTCTGCTTTCGGGCGTGTAGTTTTTCCTCTCTACAGGTCTTCAGCTGTTCCTGTGGGCCTGTGTCTTGAGTTCACCAGGCAGGTGGCTTGCAGCAGAAAAGTTGGTCTTACCTGTGGTCCCGAGGCTCAAGTTTGCTCGTGGGGTGTTGCTTATGAGCTCTCCGCGGTGGCAGCAACCAGGAAGCGCATATACACTTTTATTTACATTTCTTTTTTTTTTTTCCAGAGCTGGGGACCGAACAGGGCCTTGTGCTTGCTGGGCAAGTGCTCTACCACTGAGCTAAATCCCCAACCCCTTTCATATATATTTCTATATTTCTAAATGTTCAATTTGAATAATGCTGCCTGTATGTAAGTTTTGGGGGGTGTTTGTTTGCACACCTACATTTTAAAATATCTCTTTTGAGACACAAGCTGCTATTGGACAAATCACTTTCCTTTTGAAGTGGGATTTTGAAGTCCCATTCATGCTTGGGACTAGCTTTAGAGTGTGGGCTTAATTAATAACGGTCATGCATGTTGCAGTAAATATCTTCTCAGCGAGATGGTTTTCAAAATGCAGCCAGCTATGGTATGATTTTTTTTTCATCTCGGTAAAGTTTACTTATAAACTTAACCATGCAACTACATTAAAAAAATAAATATTAAAATTTTAATTTTTTTGTTTTATTTATAGAATAAGGCTCATGGAACGTCTATAGATGTCTTTAAAAACAAACACCAAAAACCGAAAACTGGCCAATTCATACCTTTCGAGATTAAGAAAAGTGAAATCCTTAATGTCGTTGAAGAACATCGGTTGGTACTCAGAAGCATTAGCTCCCCCAAGGACACTGCCAAATGCTCAAATTTAACTGAGGCCTCACAGCAAACTTCCTTGACGGAGCAGCATGTTCCGAATATAAAAAATAAGTACCAGCCTGTAGACCTTTTAAAAAAAGGTAAGCCTCACATGGCAGCAAGAAGATTGGAAAAGCAGCACATGGAACCCTTTGCTGTTTTTGAGAGCTTGAAATAAAATTTTCTGGTTCAAATGGTACCTAGAACCTTGTTTTAGCCGTGAAGGCTGAGGAGGATGGTTTCTGGAGCTTTCAACGTTTGATCTGTCAGAAACTGTGACAAGAGCATCCTAACAGGGAAGGGGAACCTAGGAACCAGAACTGGCTCATGTGTTTTCCTTAAGTGACATTTTTTTCTTTTTCTAGTGCAGATAGTTCGAGAATATTTATTTACCAAATAGCTTAAGTTCTATTGATGGGGACCATTAGGGCAAGCAACCTCTTTTCAGGGATGTTTCCCCAGCTCCCTCAACAGTATTCCCAGGCTGTAGAGTTTTCCACAAGGCAAACATTAGTAAAAATGTATTCTTTATTAGAAGCGTAGTAAGGGGGAAACCTCGGTTCCATTTAAGCAAAGTCAATACTGTTTTCTTCATAGTAACAGCTTAAACAAATGACCTCAAAACACACTTGTAGTTGTTATAGTGGTCAAAGGCTTAGGTATTTCTAAAATATTTCCTAAGCCATTCATCTGTTTATAGTTTTTTTTCTCAGCAAAGACTTTTCTTTCTGTGTCAGACACTGTTCAGAACTGGGGAAACAAAAGGTTAAAAAAGACTTATAGATCAATGTTAGGTTCGAGAATATTCTTTTCCCACTGCATGGCAATTGCTGAATGAGAAGTAAAAGAAAGTATATGGGAACACCATGAAATAATAAACTAAAGGCCAAAATGAAAATTTATCAGCAAAGATCTCACTAGAAATAGGATTTTAAGACATTTCTTTATTGTTAAGAGCAGAGAGAAGCCCCATTGAGCAGTGGGAGAAAAATTCCTCAGTCCCCAGAAGGGCGAAAGATCATGATATCAGGAAACAAAGCTGGGAAGAGGGATAGGGCCAGACTTTTGGGAATCTAAGCAGCCTAGGGTTTGAATCTATGCTTTTAGCAGATGAGAGCAAAGAAATATAAATAACAATGTCTTAGTGTTGTATTGCTGACAAGAGACACCACGACTACAGTTCTTTTAAAGAAAAACATTTAATTGGGACTGGCTTCCGTTTCAGAGGTTTAGTCTATTTTCATCATGGTGGGAACCATGATGGCATGCGGGCAGACATGGTTGAGAGGTAGTTGTGAGTTCTATATCTGAATCCACAGGCAGGTTTAAGCTTCTAAGACACCAAAGCCATACCCTACTGACAAACCTTCTCCAATAAAGCCACACCTCCTATTGTCACTTCCTATGTGCCTATAGGCATCCTTCATCCCTGCATCCCTGGGATGAAGCCTACTTGATCATGATGGGGGATTGATTTGATGTGTTCTTGGATTCAGTTTGCAAGAATCTTATTATTTTGGCATCTATATTCATAAGAGAAATTTGCCTGAAGTTCTCTTTCTTTGTTGGGTCTTTGTGTGGTTTACGTATAAGACTAATTGTGACTTTGTAGAAGGAATTTGGTAGTGTTCCTTCAGTTTCTATTTTGTGGAATAGTTTGGATAGTATTGGTATTAGGTCTTCTACGAAGGTCTGATAGAATTCAGCACTAAACCCATCTATGTGGTCCTTGGTTTTCTTTGATTTGGAGACTTTTAACTTCTATTTCTTTAGGAGTTATTGGACTGTTTAGATGGTTTATCTGATCCTGATTTAACTTTGGTACCTGGTATCTGTCTAGAAAATTGTCCATTTCATTCATATTTTGCAGTTTTGTTGAGTATAGGCTTCTGCAGTAGGATCTGATGTCTTTGAATTTCCTTGGTTTCTGTTGTTATGCCTCCCTTTTCATTTCTTATTTTGCTAATTTGGATACTGTCTCTGTGCCCTCTGGTTAGGCTTGCTCAGGGTTTATCTATCTTGTTGATTTTCTCAAAGAACCAGCTCTTGGTTTCTTGATTCATTGTATAGTTCTTTCTGTTTCTACTTGGTTGATTTCAGCCCTGAGTTTGATTATTTCCTGTCTTCTACTCCTCTTGGGTGTATTTGCTTCTTTTTGTTCTAGAGCTTTCAGATGTGCTGTCAAGCTGCTAGTGTATGCTCTCTCTAGTTTCTTTTTGGAGGCACCCAGAGCTATGAGTTTTCCTCTTAGTACTGCTTTCATTGTGCTCTATAAGTTTCAATATGCTGGGCCTTCATTATCATTAAATTCTAAAAAGTCTTTAACTTCCTTCTTTATTTCTTCCTTGATCAAGTTATCATTGAGTAGAGCATTGTTAAGCTTTCATGTATATGTGGGTTTTCGGTCATTTTTTGTTGTTCTTGAAGACCAGCCTTAGTCCACGGTAGTAGGACAGGATGCCTGGGATTATTTCTATCATCTTGTATCTGTTGAGGCCTGTTTTATGACCTTTATGACCAAGGGTGCCCTTGCATTTAGAGCATAGATATTCAGAATTGAGAGTTCATCTTGGTGGATTTTTTCTTTGATGAGTATAAAGTATCCTGCCTTATCTTTTTTGATAACTTTTGGTTGAAAGTTGATTTCATTTGATATTAGAATGGCTTCTCCAGCTTGTTTCTTGTGACCATTTGCTTGGAAACTTTTTTCTAGCCTTTTACTTTGAGGAAGTGTCTGTCTTTTCACTGAGGTGTGTTTCCTATATACAGCAAAATGCTAGGTTCTGTTTACATATCCAGTCTCTTAGTCTATGCCTTTTTATTGAGGAATTGAGTACATTTGTATTGGTAGATATTAGGAACTAATGATTATTGTTTCCTATTATTTTTGTTTTTAGAGGTGGAATTATGTTTGTGTGGCTATCTTCTTTTGGGTTAGTTGAAAGATTACTTTCTTGCTTTATCTAGGGTTTAGCTTCCTGCCTTGTGTTGGAGTTCTCCATTTAGTATCTTTTATGGGGCTGGATTTGTGAAAATATATTGTGTAAATTTGGTTTTGTAATGGAATATCTTGGTTTCTCCATCTATGGTAATGGAGAGTTTTACTGAATATAGTAGCCTGGGCTGGCATTTGTGTTCTCTTAGGGTCTGTATGACAACTGTGCAGGATCGTCTAGCTTTCATAGTCTCTGTTGCGAAGTCTCGTGTAATTCTGGTAGGTCTGCCTTTATATGTTACTAGACCTTTTTGTCTTACTGCTTTAATATTCTTTCTTTGTTTAGTACATTTGGTGTTTTGACTATTATGTGCTGGGAGGAATTTTTTTCTGCTTCAGTCTACTTGGAGTTCTGTAGGCTTCTTGTATGCTTTTGGGCTTCTCTTTAGGTTAGGGAAATTTTCTTCTATAACTTTGTTGAAGATATTTACCGACCTTTATGTTGGGAATCTTTGCTATCTTCTATACCTATTATCCTTAGGTTTGATCTCATTGTGTCCTTGATATCTCAGATGTTTTGGGTTAGGATCTTTTTGCATTTTGCATTTTCTTTGATGGTTGTGTCAATGTTTTCTAAGGAATCTTCTGCCCCTGAGATCCTCTCTTCTATCTCTTGTGTTCTGTTGGTGATGCTTGCATATATGACTCCTGATCTCTTTCCTAGGTTTTCTGTCTCCAGGGTTGACTTCCTTTGTGGTTTCTTTATTGTTTCTATTTCTATTTTTAGATCCTGGATGGTTTTGTTCAATTCCTTCACCTGTTTGGTTGTGTTTTCATGTAATTCTTTAAGGGATTTTTATGCTTCCTCTTTAAGGGGTTCTAATTGTTTACTTGTGTTGTCCTGTATTTCTTTAAGGTTTTTACTTATATCCTTCTTAAAAGTCATCTAACATCATTATGAGATGTGAGTTTAAATGGGAATCTTGCTTTTATGGTGTGTTGGGATATCCTTGCCCTGCTGTGGTAAGAAAACTGGGTTCTGAAGATGCCAAGTTGCCTTGGTTTCTGTTGCTCATGTTCTTACACTTGGTTCTTGCCATTTGTTTATCTCTGGTGTTAGCTGGTCTTGCTGTCTTTGACAGTCACTTGACCCTCCTGTAAGTCTGTTTGTCAGCTCTCCTGGGAGACCAACTCTTTCCCAGCAGGATCAGGACACAGAGGCCCGTGGCTCAGTATCACCTCTGGGTGCAGACAGAAACTGGAATGATCCTGTCCCAGATTGCTCCTTGGCTCCTGTGTCCTGAGGGCTCCAGGTGGGTCCCTAGGAGCAGAAGTTGTAGTCCTACCTGTGCTCTTGGTGTGCTAGCACTCCTTCCCTTCTTCCTTCCCTTTCCTCACTCCAAGCCTTCCTTCCCATGCAAACCCTTCTTTATTATCTTTTAAATTCATGACCCCCTTTTAAAATTGTTAAATGTGTGTGGGTATGTGTATGTGTTCGCACACACACACATGTGTGCATGTCCATGTCAGTGTCTGTGTCTGTGTGTATTGCAAAATATACATAAATACAACCTGCTTCATCTGTGCAATGTTGCTTGTATGTGTATTTTCAGGCTGACCATTTGATAATGGATAGCCAATTGGTGTACTCTTCCCTAGGGAAGAATATTTCTACCACATTCAGCATTCTTTGGTTGCCTGTAATTCTTCCTCTAGGGTTGAGACTTCATGAGCTTCCTCCTTCCGTGTTAGCATGTTTACTGGTGTCCTTCATGCTCAAACAGTCATGTTGGTGAGACTTTAAAAGTGTAGCTTCTGACATTACATGGAAACACAGGCTCACAGCAAATTCTCTGTTCCTCTGGCTCTTACAATGTTTTTGTCCCTTCTGCAGTGATCACTAAACATTAGGTGCAGGAATTTTTTTGTAGATAAGTTGAGACTGGGCTCTACAACTCCCATTTGTAGAGTTGTAGTTTTCTGTAATGGCCTCCTTGTGTTGTAAAGAGACGTTTCCTTAATGAGGTGTGAGAACTACACTTATCTGTATGTATAAGGTCAAGTATGCAGAATGTAGTTAGGGATCGTGCTGATTAGAATTATTAGTCCAGTGCTAGTTGTAGGTTCCCCAAGGTCCATGACTTCACTAACCCTGAGTAGTTGGTTAGGTTTTCCAATACCAGGCACAACTTCTCTCTTCTTGGCAGGTCTTAAGTCTAATTAGAGAGATGTTGGTTACCGTCAAGGTCTGTGTGTCACTATTGCACCCTTAGAGTTAGTATACCATGCTGGTCATTGTTGTGGTTCATAGGCATCATAGTTGAGTAGGGCTATGAGTTGCTTACATGGTGTCTTTTCGTATCATGAAGGAGACTTTCCGGTCACATCTAGATTAGGTTAGGCCCCCTGGGCCCTGTTTGGGTATGTAGTTTTTAATGGAGAAAACTCAAGAGTTAGGATTTGGATATAGTAGGTACAAGGAGTCTTTTAAACATCAAAGACATGACATCAAGTAGTCTTTTCCTTAAGAGCATTCACTCTGTTATAGCACCACAAAATGGGCTATGACATTACTCAAAAGATACTTTATTTATAACGACATTCAAATTTGATTTTGTGGGCTAAATATCTAAATTTAGTGTTTATTTCTCAAGTAGCACAAATATAGAGTTTATTACCATCATAGACCTTGAGAAGGTCATGAAGGGAAAAAGTGTAGTTGGGAGAAAATCCAAGATCTGAGCTCCAGAGACTTGTAGCATTGTGAGAAGAAAACAAGGAGTGGGAACTGAGGAGCTGAGGGGATTGACAGGACATGCAGTGACCTCATGTTCATGTTTCTACCAGGGAGGAACAATGCCTTAGACATTACCAAGTGTCCTAGGTGAGGCAGGTCTTGGGCATTGATGAATGCAGATTGGCAAGTGAGGGGTAGTGTTACATCTATATTTAAAAATAAATGTCAGAATGAATTCTTCACTTGAAGCTGGGATTGGATCACAAGTAGTAGAGTTTAGAGTAACTGGGAGAGGGGTCACTCTGGCAGACTTTTTTGGTAGAGTGTGGCAATGAATTGACTATGTTAATTTTTGTTTTCAGAGGAAAGGAAAATGATTGGTTAGTTTCTATAAAGAGAACGACTTTCTACAGCCCCAGAGTGTGAGTGGTGAACACATGGAATAAACAAGAGATTCTGGAAGGCTGTGTCCTTAAGATAGATGGTAGAAAGACCAGGCAAGGGACATCAAGGAGAATATAGTGAAATACCAACTTATCTGAGGGAAAGTCTTGAGATATTTGGTGTATAATAGTTTATGTCATGGTTTGAGGAAGGATGATAGATATGGATCTGTGGAGATTGGGATGAAACATTAAGAGTGACAAAATTGTGAGGATCTAGTAGAAAAGATGAGTAACTCTTTATAGCCATAGTCTCTTTGGGGAATATAGTTCCCTTTGGCAGTTAATTTGTACACAAGAGGTTAGGAATGTGGTACGTGATGAGGGAATGAAGTGTCTGTGAGAGTTCAATCACAGGGATCCTCCGGGGAAACCTCTATAGACTCTGTGATGTCAGAGCCATTTGACTAAGAGCCTTTGTATGTTCCCTACCAGGTAGCAATGATCAGAGAGAGAACTGATGTGTGACTTGAAATTGTGAGTCATTTGTTAAAGGTCTTATCTCAACACACATTAGGTTGTACCTTGGATGCATTTATTGAACAAATTTGATATTCACTTTGGGCTGACTTGGAAATGTGATCTAAGGTATCAGTGGCATTAATTTTAGAATTCAATTAGAGTTTGTGAGATAAGAAAGAGAAAATCTGCTATAGTACTTGTAGTCTACTCAGGCTGACAATTTTCTTCTGAAAATGGTGTATCTATCTGTCTATGTGAGAACATGCTAAACATTACCTTGAATTTGATCCAAAGATATCAACTTTTAAAAATGCCATGACAATTATCAGATCAAATAGCTTTAGCAAATATGTTCTTTATGTGTGACAGTTTCCTTAATAGAGTAAAATAAGGAAAAAATATGAACTCAATTTCTCTCGAAGTTTATAGATTCTACAGTACTGATTAACCAATTCCAATCGTCATTCTTCCAAGAACTTATGACTCTGGATTATTATAAATTAGAATTTTGAATGATGTATTATCAAATTAATGAATTTCAGAAATTAGAGATCACACGAGGAGTCACATGAAGAAGTTGGTTTTTGTAGTACATATTAAACACCACTCCATAGTCATCATAAAGCATATAATGTAAATGTCTTTATGCTTTTCTTTGGGGATAAAGGCATGTAATTTTACTTTTGGATTAGTTACAATTTTAAATGAACTTTGCGAGATTTAATATTTATATATGACAAATATATTTAGGATTGATACTAGGTTTTTAACTAGTCTGAAAGGAAGTGTGTGTGTGTGTGTGTGTAGAGAAAGAAAGATAGAGAGACAGAGAGAGAGGCAGAGACAGAAAGAGAGAGGGAGAAGAGACAGAAAGGGAGAGGGAGGAGAGAGAGAGAGAGAGAGAGAGAGAGAGAGAGAGAGAGAGAGAGAGAGAGAAATTTAATTTTGAGATTGTATGTGTGGGTAGTTGTAAATGTGTAGAGATGTGTCAGAATGTATGTTTCTTTGGTTATCAAATCACACATCGTTTCCTTTACATATACGATGAAGGCATATGCACTTTGATAATGATTTTCCTAAGGCATTATTAGGTGATGCATATGTAGGAAAGAATAGAGAAATCTCTAAGGATAGATGTCTGTTTTGTGCTTATTTCTGTGGCCACAGTTACAACTTATAAACAGTGTTTTGATCAATGATGTTTATAAAATATTCTAGTCTATATTTTAATGACTTTTAGAACACATGTAATTGTAGCAAACGTGTTAAAACTTTCTTTTAAAACTTATTTCTACAAAATTATTTGGAAGGATTTAAGTCTGGGATTCTTGATAATTTATTAGAAAAGGAGAAACTAAAATATATTTTTAAAAATGTTTCCATGAAGTAGGAAAATATATTGACTTTAGTATCATGAAGTAACTTGATCTTTGAAGCTTTCACATTTGAAACTATTTCCTTGTGCACAGAGGCTGACTTTCTAGGGGAGGGCTACCCTCAGAAGATGGTCACACAGAGAACTGTGTCTCTGGCTTTTCTTCTAGGTTTGGTTTGTTGTTTATTTTCAGTCCTTGTTACAGAACTTACTGTCCCCCCTTACTTTGTGTTACTGAGAAGACAGGCTCACCGACCTCCCTGACACATGTCTGGGTCATCAGCCTGTATCTCTGTACTCCTTTCACACTGTATCTTGAAACAGATGCATGCAGAGCGAGAACTCTGAATAAATAGGGGGTGCACTGCTTTTGCTGTAATAGGGGTTCGCATGTGAAAAACTTTTGATATAGTTATAAGATCTTAAACATGAACTTATCGTAAGAATTTAGAAGTAATAAAAAGGATTTTCAAAACCATCTTCCTTCTAGTATTTCTAGTATTACCAGACCAGAAAAATTCCATAATGGTCTGACTTTCAAATTGTCTGATTACTCTTGCTTCATGTTTTTTATATGTGGGGAAGAATTAAGAGCATGTCAAGTGTTTTATGGGGGGTGAAGGTCACACCCCATGTTTTATACATGAGTAACTTACACCAGCTCTTCTGAGGAAGTAAAATCATAGCTTCTTAGCTATGGTTTCTTATTTGTAGTGACAACCATCTTTAGTAAATGTATATATTGCTTTGGATTTCCAAGAATCCTTTAGTTCTGTTGACAACATAGTAAACATGCCTGCAATTTGCATCCAGGCATATAAAATCCACATGTGAAATTCATGTATAAACAGTGACTCACTCTTTCATGGCCAGAGTGATGTATTGAATGATAAAGCTCCAACAGGCAAGGGGAAAATGAGTCTGGAGGTAGCAGAGGATATGACCTGGGAATTTAGGACAGAAAATACAGAGTAATGGAGAAAAGCCAAGTCCTAACAAAATTGGTTAGGCCTCTGGACCTAGTATTGTTGCAAGTAAACCTTACCCGGACTCATGAAAACCAGGGACTGTTCCTTTCTTGAGAAGGTAGTCAACACATGTTCACAATTTAGAAGCATTTTCTTTGTGTTTACACTAATTTAGTTTTGTGTTGATCGTCACTATAATTCTGATGGAAACAGACTTTTCATCCAGTCGTCACAGGAAAAAAAATATCCCCTCAGTTGTCTTAAGTAGGTTGAATAATGGTAACTGGATGATACAGACTAGTGCCTGTAAAGTTATTTTATTAAGAAAAACAAGAGCAACAGCAATGAAAACAATGAAGGGTCTTTTTAGTTAAAGTTAACTTGAGAAACATGGGTTGGGGAGAGCAGTGAAAGCTGAGGTAGAAACACTGTCACAGGGAGAGTAGGAGATTGCCGATACAAAGAGGAGCCTTGGACCCTGGTGGCAAGTGTGGTGTGGGCAGAAGGTTGCTGGCAGATCTCGGAACTTGGAAGAGAGGAGGATCATTTATCTATCTATATCTATATATCTATATACCCATACCTATACCTAGATCTATAACTATATTTATATATTAATAGGCTTTATGATATATGGACCATATGCCTCTGTACCTTTTAATATATCTAAGCTGAGAAATGAAAAGTGTTGGTGGATAACCAACTTATTACTTTTGTCTTGAGCCTATTAAATGAAGAGATTTTTGCTTCTGTTAATTAATGACTTGCTAATTGATTTTTAAAACACCAGAGACTCCTATGTAAACCAAGCTTTATGATAATGAAGATAATAATGGTGATATGCACGGAAGTCCTTTGTATGTATGGGCATAAGCTATGTTGGTGTAGGCATTTTTTCCTGCTTTTGATAGACGCTGTTCAAGTCCGGTTTACTTTCTAGCTCTAAATTTTAGTGATTACAAAAGGTCAGAGTAGCATAGAGTAATGAAAAGTCAATCAAATGTGTTTCATGGGTAACTTTGTGCTATTGATTTTGGAATAATATAGCATCTCCTATTTTAAAAAGGTCTGTAAGTTTAAGTTGTAATTCAATCAAAAAGTACATTTGTTTTGGAAACTATAGTAATGCACAATCAAATCTTTTTTTTTTTTTGTTAATTCTAGAAAAAGTGAAACTGGGTAAAATAATGGACGATATTGAATCCGTGAGTAAGAGAATGGAGAAAGAGAAGGAGATGAATCTCAGGAAGTACAGGTACTGTGGATTATCTAATTTAGAGAATAGAGAGAGAGAGAGAGAGAGAGAGAGAGAGAGAGAGAGAGAGAGAGAGAGGGAGGAAGGGGCAGAGGGAGAGGGACTGAGGAAGGAAGAGGGATGGAGGAAAGGAAGGAGGGAGGGAGGGATAGAGACAGAAACAGAAAAAGGAGAGAAAGAGACAGAGAGGGGGGAGAGAGACAGAGAGAGGGAGAGAGAGAGACAGAAATTTTCTTCTTTTCTGGCCGTATTCTCTGACCAATGGCAGTGGTTTCTCAAACCCATCAACACCCCATGCATGAGGCTAATTTATCTTTCTGCTCCAGTCCCAAGGCATGTCAATTATCAAGATTTTAGTTTTCAGTTCAATTAACTTTTGAACCAGAGGATGTCTGAGTAGCTAAGCAAACCATCTGGGTTTTACAGTGCAGAAGCCTGTATCCAATTTGTGTCTTTCTTGAGAAAAATGCCATGTTTTTATGATAATATTATATAAGTTTGGAATTTTAATAACCCCTTTGCAGCAATTATGGAGCAGAATAACTTATGATTTTTTCCCTTTAAAATCTAATAGTTAAAGGTTAGTTTTTCCGTCACAGATGATGAGGGTGATTCCACAGGATGTGGTTGAGATGCAAGGATTTGCAATCTTGCTTCTGCTCTCCAGAGTGCCTGGAGATGGGTCAGCTTCTCTTCAGGGTTATCTTATGGAGTCATATCATCTT
The DNA here is from genome assembly GCF_021556685.1 of Rattus norvegicus. Classification (NCBI taxonomy): domain Eukaryota; kingdom Metazoa; phylum Chordata; class Mammalia; order Rodentia; family Muridae; genus Rattus; species Rattus norvegicus. Next base: position 25,779,880 of record NC_141552.1, read on the forward strand.
CCAGATACCTTTACAGGGGTGTGTGTGTGTTTTACCCCAGGGCTTCAGATAAAACCTCCGACTGCCCATAAGCACATATATTTGACAACTTGTACACTGTAGATGTTTCTCTGTTAAAATGCTCTCTCAATGGCTTATTTTACAGCAATTCATTAACACAACATGTTAAGAGAATTCCACACACGTTAAGAAAATTGACACAATATATAAAGAATGTCTTGTCTTCCAAATTCTGTGTCACAAACTGTGCCTCACGCCAGAAGACCCTTGACCGGTGCACTCGATCTCTTTGATCAAATCTGTTACAAGTCTCAGGTTTGAACAGATGGAAAACAGGCACAGCTTCAGGGCAAGGAGTTTGGTTTCACTTATCATTGGGGGAAGATATACATTATAAGAAAAAGAAGTTATTATATTGAAAGATTAATTTAAAAAAATTTCTCCTTTCTATCTTTACCCCATTTAACTCAAGATTCAGGTAAGATTAACTAAATCATGGCTGTTGGAAGACTACTTAATAAAGCAATTAATGTATAAGGCCTCTGGGTTCCCGTAGGGGAGGGCCCAGGAGCGGCAGGACCCCTGCGCCTGAGACACAGCCGGAACCTGAAGGAAACAGACCGGATAAACAGTTCTCTGCACCCAAGTCCCGTGGGAGGGAGAGCTGGACCTTCGGAGAGGCAGACACGCCTGGGAGACCAGAGGAGACTGCACTCTGCGCACATCCAGACGCCAGAGGAGAACACCAAACGCCATCTGGAACCCTGGTGCACGGAGGCTCCCGGAAAGGGCGGCGCAGATCTTCCCGGTTGCTGCAGCCGCGGAGAGGACTTGGGCAGTACCCCGTGAGCAAACTTGAGCCTTGGAACCATGGGTAGGACCAACTTTTCCCTTGCGAGAAACCTGCCTGGTGAACTCAAGACACAGGCCCACAGGAACAGCTGAAGACCTGGAGAGAGGAAAAACTACACGCCCGAAAGCAGAACACTCTGTCCCCATAACTGGCTGAAAGAAAACAGGAAAACAGGTCTACAGCACTCCTGACACACAGGCTTATAGGACAGTCTAGCCACTGTCAGAAATAGCAGAACAAAGTAACACTAGAGATAATCTGATGGCGAGAGGCAAGCACAGGAACCCAAGCAACAGAAACCAAGACTACATGGCATCATCGGAGCCCAATTCTCCCACCAAAATAAACATGGAATATCCAAACACACCAGAAAAGCAAGATCTAGTTTCAAAATCGTATTTGATCATGATGCTGGAGGACTTCAAGAAAGACGTGGAGAACTCCCTTAGAGAACAAGTAGAAGCCTACAGAGAGGAATCGCAAAAATGCCTGAAAGAATTCCAGGAAAACATAAATAAACAAGTAGAAGCCCTTAGAGAGGAGACACAAAAATCCCTGAAAGAATTCCAGGAAAACACAATCAAACAGTTGAAGGAATTAAAAATGGAAATAGAAGCAATCAAGAAAGAACACATGGAAACAACCCTGGACATAGAAAATCAAAAGAAGAGACAAGGAGCTATAGATACAAGCTTCACCAACAGAATACAAGAGATGGAAGAGAGAATCTCGGGAGCAGAAGATTCCATAGAAATCATTGACTCAACTGTCAAAGATAATGTAAAGCAGAAAAAGCTACTGGTCCAAAACATACAGGAAATCCAGGACTCAATGAGAAGATCAAACCTAAGGATAATAGGTATAGAAGAGAGTGAAGACTCTCAGCTCAAAGGACCAGTAAATATCTTCAACAAAATCATAGAAGAAAACTTCCCTAACCTAAAAAAAGAGATACCCACAGGCATACAAGAAGCCTACAGAACTCCAAATAGATTGGACCAGAAAAGAAACACCTCCCGTCACATTATAGTCAAAACACCAAACGCACAAAATAAAGAAAGAATATTAAAAGCAGTAAGGGAAAAAGGTCAAGTAACATATAAAGGCAGACCTATCAGAATCACACCAGACTTTTCGCCAGAAACTATGAAGGCCAGAAGATCCTGGACAGACGTCATACAGACCCTAAGAGAACACAAATGCCAGCCCAGGTTACTGTATCCTGCAAAACTCTCAATCAACATAGATGGAGAAACCAAGATATTCCATGACAAAACCAAATTTACACAATATCTTTCTACAAATCCAGCACTACAAAGGATAATAAAGGGTAAAGCCCAACATAAGGAGGCAAGCTATACCCTAGAAGAAGCAAGAAACTAATCGTCTTGGCAACAAAACAAAGAGAAGAAAAGCACACAAACATAACCTCACATCCAAATATGAATATAACAGGAAGCAATAATCACTATTCCTTAATATCTCTCAACATCAATGGGCTCAACTCCCCAATAAAAAGACATAGATTAACAAACTGGATACCCAACAAGGACCCTGCATTCTGCTGCCTACAGGAAACACACCTCAGAGACAAAGACAGACACTACCTCAGAGTGAAAGGCTGGAAAACAACTTTCCAAGCAAATGGTCAGAAGAAGCAAGCTGGAGTAGCCATTCTAATATCAAATAAAATCAATTTTCAACTAAAAGTCATCAAAAAAGATAAGGAAGGACACTTCATATTCATCAAAGGAAAAATCCACCAAGATGAACTCTCAATCCTCATCTTCGGTTGGTTTATATACAAGTGTGCAATTTCTAGGCTTGAAAGTAAAATGATGCTATCTGGTGCTGGATAGAGGAGCCTTATTTTTTATTATGGCAGCTTGCTATTTTTGTAACATGGTGATTTGGTTGAACACAATAAAGTACAGTAGTAACTGATCTCCCCTTCTTCCTGGATGAGTGAGCAGATGATTAAATGTTGATGTCAGCATCCTTGAGCATACTCAGATGAGCTTCTGCTTCTGTTGAAAATGATGCTGTGTTTGATTGTGGTCCGAAGCTTTGAAGCACTACTTGGCATCTCCTTCCTTGGAGGTCTCACTGTTTAAACCTAACAGATTTGATAGCTTGTTGGTAAGGTGAGGTCCAGCTTGTCTCCACTAGGTCATCTTCATGTGAATCCGGTGGTTATATGGTTTTGTTCTAGGGATATTTCATTTTTTTTAATAACGGTTTTAGCTGACATTCATGGAGAGAATGAATCCTTAGAACTGTGCCACTAGTGAAAGGAAATCCTGTCTAGAGTATGTTTCTTTACAAAGCTGTGTCACACCATCCTTTGGGCCCTCTGCTGGAAAAGTAGAATCAAGTCTCAAATAATGCCTTTTAAATTGTATCCTCTAGTATTATAGATGTAGGACAGTACTGTATCATACCTCTGTGGATGTAAAATAGCTTGTACCTGCTTTATGATACGTAGTAGTGACCGTGCTTTATCAGAGCTGTTTTTAATGATGTTGCTCAGAATGTTTTCTTTCCAGATGATGATTGAGAAGCTAATTTAAAAAAAAATGGTGCCAGGTACCACAAGAGTAACAGAACTGTGCTGTTTTCTCGGGTTTTGTTTTTTTACTTTTTTTTTTTTTTTAATGGAGTGTGCTGGATGTCTCTACAGTTTTGTTCAGATGACTGCAGAACCTGGAAAAGCTGTTGCTGCTGTTGATGCACAACACACTGCTATTATTGGTCTTTTTATATAAATATAAATATATATATACAGATATATAATTTGAATTTTTTGAAACTTTAGCTGTGCTGTCAACTTTGGAAAAAAGTATCCCCATTTACTGTGTTGAGTTGGCACTGTACAGAAATTAACAGCCATATTGGTCTAGAAATGTTGAACTTAAGTTTTTTCCATTTGTACAGGGGTAACACACTGTATTAAATATGTAAGGTCTTATCTATGTGGGTTTGATTACAAAAATTAATAAAGTATTCGCTAAATAAAAAAAAAAACTCAACCGTGATAATCTTAGCAAATGAGCGGCCGTTTTGTTCATTTAACTATGCAAATAGAGAATCATTTAAATATGCAAATAGCAGCTCAGGTTCATGCAGCATTTAGCCTAGTATTGTAGCAAGTTTTCCATTCTCTCCCACAACTTTCTCTTGTTCTGAATGCTATCATCTGCAGAAGTAGATGGCAGTGTAGTTCACCTCTGACTTCAACACCTTTATCCAATGACATGTTAAACATCTTTATATAGAAATCTCTTTCCAAACAGGTTTATTAAAAGGGAAACTTTCAGCTCTTTGGTTCTCTAAAATAAAAAGCATACCAATTTTAATAAAAAAAATAAAGCAGTTAAACAGTTTAGTCTATCCAGCAAGCTTTTAATAATGAGAAAAGTTAACCAAATTCATTGAAAAATAATTCTTATTTAATTTTAGGAAGCCTGTAATCCAAGGAACATTGACATCGATTTAGGGACAAATGAGCACTCATTTGTGATAAATCTGAACAAGAATAATGTCTTTCATTACGGTGTCTTTCTCAGTAGGGTTAACTGTTTCTCGGGGAATTGTTTCTTCTGCAATGGGTAGAAGATAAAGGTCTCCTAATACCCTCCTAGGTCCCATTTTTAAATGAAAACACATCCTGTTTAATGAGGAAGATCAACACTGTTCGAAATTAAGACCTGGTCCATGTACTCCAATGATAGCCTGGGGCACATAAAGCCTGAACTTCAATCTGCTCGGGCTGCCTTGTCTTTATTTATAGTTATTCTATGTTAGTAAGTTGTTCCTACCTCGGCAGTTGGCTTCATTTTGTTAATGCTGCTGTATGATGGGAATGCAGACAGACAGACAGACAGGCAGACAAGTAAGTACTTTGGGACATGGTGATTCAGGTTTTTTGAAAACCAGTATTTAGGTAGAATTTTTTTTTTTTTTAAAGAAGACATCAGGTTGAATTTTTTTATTGAAATCTGGCTCGTCCTGTCATGCAGAGAAAGCTTAGCAGAGATGCTGTAGAAAGCAGAAGGGAAAGAATGGAATCAGTCAGGTGGACAGGTAGAGAATTGCTAACAGCTTTTCAGACTAGATTTTGGGGGCGCTTCTGTCCAGATCACAGAGAGGCTTACAGGGGAGTTTTTTTCTCTCTCTCCTATATTTCCTTTCAAGATGACTTAGACAGAAAGCACTTATGGTTAAGGTGACATACATCATTTTCAGGTAGATTATAAAAATATTTACTAAAGAAAAGAAAAATGCCTAAAAAATAAGAAATATAAAAGAATTTTGTAAACACGCGATGTTTTAATTCATCTACAGTTCCCCATTTTTTGTCATGCAAAGAACAGAGTGGGCTGTTTCCACATTTTCACACTTCAGTTTAAGAATGTGACTTTCAAATTTTAAGTTAAAGATTATCGTTCACAAACCGTCCTGGTCCAACCATGGCAATGGTGGATGTGGATACATTCTAAATGTTACTTTCCAACCATGACGAAGCTGCACTGACCTACCTATTAGTGCTGTCAGTCATAGCCAGTGCATTGGAAAGCATGGCATCTGTCTTTCCGTCCAGGCACTCTTGGAATCCAGGCAAGTGAACCTAAACGCTGACCTCTGCTTTGTCCTCACCGAAGAGCTTACGCTGTATGTGACAGTCCAAGCCTGGGTCCTCTGACAAGTTCAATAAGAGAACCATAATGACGTGCCTCCCACTTCATTCTCCCACTTTGATTCATCTCCCTCAAAGTGCTAGGATTATTGGCATGCATCTCACTGGGTTGAAACAGCTCTGAATTAGGACTTAATGCTTTTCCTTCTTTTGTTTGCTAAACCAGATGATTTCGGTGACCATTTTTCATTAGTAGACGATTGTTGCTAAGATATCATGTTTTCCAGTTTGAAGATTAAAACATACTTAGTCATGTTCTACATGTTAGAGAGTAAACTGTCTGATACACGCACATACCTCTCAAGTTTGGTAGGATATAAATGAATTCTAAAATTTCAGTGGAATTACCCCGATCTTTGACAAATCCTTGAATATGTCATACTCATAGAAGAAAGACAAGGTGATTTATGAGATAAGTTAATCTCGTAATTTATTTACTCTTTATTTAGTGCCCACACCATATCTGATAGCAAGCTCTGACCAGGACTGTCATAGTCTCTTTCCCCATACATGCTGTTGTTTTTTTTCTCTTAGGGAAATATTTTAAATGCTAACACCTCTGTAATATTTATATAACATCTGGACAATAGTCCCATCCCTAGGCATTTATACCAAACAGGAAATTGAACAGGGGTAGAATTGAGAATGCCCAAAGGTTTCTGAGCCTTTTAAAAATGGCAGAACAGTGTGAGCTCCCTAAATATCTATCAGAAGACTGATACACCATTAGTCTATTCAATCCATATAGTACGACATTAAATAATAGTCCAATAGAACAGCAAGCATCTATGTGTGCTAATGAAGATATCCATAAGAATATCCAGTGTAAAAACTACTAGAAAACAACTTTATACACATAAACACTGTATGGAATATACTCTCTAGCTTATCATGTCAAATGAAGCTAGAATAGATAGTGTGTTATAATTCCTTAAGCCCACTGCCTGACCTCAAATCGAGGCTCCACCTATTTCTAGTTGTGATAATCTGACCTAATAACCCCCAGGCATTCTAGTGCCTTCATGTATAAAATTTGTAAATTAATAGTAGTAATTGGTTATTGGGCAAATTAAATCAGATAGGACATACAGAAGGCTTAAATGATACCTAGTCTATGAGAAATTATAAGTTAGCAAAATATTAGATGATGGCATTAGAGGAGATGTTCCTTTTCTTTTGGTTATTTATATTCTCTAAATTGTCTACATGGTCCTTGGCTTTAGATCCTACAGACAGACCTGTTTTAATCTTTACAAGAGACATTAGGAAAGCACGATTTAAAAATCTCTTATGAAACAATAAAAAATAGACATGGTGATTATTTTCCTGACTTCCGTTAGGTGAGGTTTGCTCAGACAGATGTTCCTGATGTTTACCACACTTAGAAGGTTAAGATTATTCTTTTAATAACGCTTACTGTGTAGGACACTGAGGGTGCCACAGCTCTAGTCCCTTTGTCAGGAGTACATGAGATTAGCATTTAATCCTGTAATTTGAGGTATGGGGGGCTTGCACTACCTAACAGGGGGCACTGAATGACTCAAGTTATAATAATTATGTTTTGAAAACAGGATGTTGGAACCCTTCCATTCCCAGATTGGCTTGTCTTTGCATAATGCGACCTCCCATTTGGGACTTCTGAAGGAACTTGGTGAGTTTCCCTGGACAAATGCTGGGAGCAGTAGTGATTTTCATTATATAAACCAAAGAGATGGTATTGAGCAAAGTCACTTGTTTATGATGTCATCTAAAAAACCATGCCAAAAGATAAAAGAGATTTGGGGGAGATCTAGTGGGAACTACTTTTTGTTACTTTAAACCTGAGAAGTTGGATCTTTAAGGTGTGAATATAGAATGCTGTAGGAAATTATGAAGATAAATTCATAGGCTTGAAAAGGAGTTTTCAGCAATAATTCTTTCAAGTTATTATTTTTGAAGTATATAAAATGTCTTAAAAACAAGCTATCCACGACACTTTATTTTATTTTTTTCCTCCATCATTATTTATTTATTTTTTTGTTATCTTTATTAACTTGAGTATTTCTTATTTACATTTCAGTTGTTATTCCCTTTCCTGGTTTCCAGGCCAACATCCCCCTAACCCCTCCCCTCCCCTTCTATATTGGTGTTCCCCTCCCCATCCTCCCCCCATTACCGCCCTCCCCCCAACAATCACGTTCACTGGGAGTTCAGTCTTGGCAGGACCAAGGGCTTCCCCTTCCACTGGTGCCCTTACTAGGCTATTCATTGCTACCTATGAGGTTGGAGTCCAGGGTCAGTCCATGTATAGTCTGTGGGTAGTGGCTTAGTCCCTGGAAGCTCTGGTTGCTTGGCATTGTTGTTCATATGGGGTCTCGAGACCCCCTTCAAGCTCTTCCAGTTCTTTCTCTGATTCCTTCAACAGGGATCCCGTTCTCAGTTCAGTGGTTTGCTGTTGGCATTCGCCCATGTATTTGCTGTATTCTGGGTGTGTTTCTCAGGAGAGATCTACATCCGGTTCCTGTAGGTCTGCACTTCTTTGCTTCATCTATCTTATCTAATTGGGTGGCTGTATATGTGTGGGCCACATGTGGGGCAGGCTCTGAATGGGTGTTCCTTCTGCCTCTGTTCTAAACTTTGCCTCCCTATTCCCTGCCAAGGGTTTTCTTGTTCCCCTTTTAAAGAAGGAGTGAAGCACATCTGGGTTCTTTCCAGCTTCTGGCTATTATAAATAAGGCTGCAATGAACATAGTGGAGCATGTGTCTTTTTTATATGTTGGGGCATCTTTTGGATATATGCCAAAGAAAGGTATAGCTGGATCCTCAGGCAGTTCAATGTCCAATTTTCTGAGGAACCTCCAGACTGATTTCCAGAATGGTTGTACCAGTTTGCAATCCCACCAACAATGGAGGAGTGTTCCTCTTTCTCCGCATCCTCGCCAGCATCTGCTGTCACCTGAGTTTTTGATCTCAGCCATTCTCACTGGTGTGAGGTGAAATCTCAGGGTTGTTTTGATTTGCATTTCCCTTATGACTAAAGATGTTGAACATTTCTTTAGGTGTTTCTCAGCCATTCGGCATTCCTCAGCTGTGAATTCTTTGTTTAGCTCTGAACCCCATTTTTTAATAGGGTTATTTGTCTCCCTGCGGTCTAACTTCTTGGGTTCTTTGTATATTTTGGATATAAGGCCTCTATCTGTTGTAGGATTGGTAAAGATCTTTTCCCAATCTGTTGGTTGCCGTTTTGTCCTAACCACAGTGTCCTTTGCCTTACAGAAGCTTTGCAGTTTTATGAGATCCCATTTGTCGATTCTTGATCTTAGAGCATAAGCCATTGGTGTTTTGTTCAGGAAAATTTTTCCAGTGCCCATGTGTTCCAGATGCTTCCCCACTTTTTATTCTACTAGTTTGAGTGCATCTGGTTTGATGTGGAGGTCCTTGATCCACTTGGACTTAAGCTTTGTACAGGGTGATATCCATGGGTCGATCTGCATTCTTCTACATGTTGACCTCCAGTTGAACCAGCACCATTTGCTGAAAATGCTATCTTTTCCTTTGGATGGTTTTGGCTCCTTTGTCAAAAATCAAGTGCCCATAGGTGTGTGGGTTCATTTCTGGGTCTTCAATTCTATTCCATTGGTCTATCTGTCTGTTTCTGTACCAATACCATGCAGTTTTTATCACTATTGCTCTGTAATACTGCTTGATTCAGGGAGGTGATTCCTCCTGAAGTCCTTTTATTGTTGAGGATAGTTTTAGCTATCCTGGGTTTTTTGTTATTCCAGATGAATTTGCAAATTGTTCTGTATAACTCTTTGAAGAATTGGATTGGTATTTTGATGGGGATTGCATTGAATCTGTAGATCGCTTTTGGTAAAATGGCCATTTTTGCTATATTAATCCTGCCAATCCATGAACATGGGAGATCTTTCCATCTTCTGAGGTCTTCTTCAATTTCTTTCTTCAGAGGCTTGAAGTTCTTATTGTACAGATCTTTTTTTTTTTTTATTAACTTGAGTATTTCTTATATACATTTCGAGTGTTATTCCCTTTCCCGGTTTCCGGGCAAACATCCCCCTCCCCCCTCCCCTTCCTTATGGGTGTTCCCCTCCCAACCCTCCCCCCATTGCCGCCCTCCCCCCATAGACTAGTTCACTGGGGGTTCAGTCTTAGCAGGACCCAGGGCTTCCCCTTCCACTGGTGCTCTTACTAGGATATTCATTGCTACCTATGGGGTCAGAGTCCAGGGTCAGTCCATGTATAGTCTTTAGGTAGTGGCTTAGTCCCTGGAAGCTCTGGTTGCTTGGCATTGTTGTACATATGGGGTCTCGAGACCCCCTTCAAGGTCTTCCAGTTCTTTCTCTGATTCCTTCAACAGGGGTCCTATTCTCAGTTCAGTGGTTTGCTGCTGGCATTCGCCTCTGTATTTGCTGTATTCTGGCTGTGTCTCTCAGGAGCGATCTACATCCGGCTCCTGTCGGCCTGCACTTCTTTGCTTCATCCATCTTGTCTAATTGGATGGCTGTATATGTATGGGCCACATGTGGGGCAGGCTCTGAATGGGTGTTCCTTCAGTCTCTGTTTTAATCTTTGCCTCTCCCTTCCCTGCCAAGGGTATTCTTTTTCCTCATTTAAAGAAGGAGTGAAGCATTCACATTTTGATCATCCGTCTTGAGTTTCGTTTATTCTAGGGATCTAGGGTAATTCAAGCATTTGGGCTAAAAGCCACTTATCAATGAGTGCATACCATGTATGTCTTTCTGTGATTGGGTTAGCTCACTCAGGATGATATTTTCCAGTTCCAACCATTTGCCTACGAATTTCATAAACTCCTTGTTTTTGATAGCTGAGTAATATTCCATTGTGTAGATGTACCACATTTTCTATATCCATTCCTCTGTTGAAGGGCATCTGGGTTCTTTCCATTTTCTGGCTATTATAAATAAGGCTGCGATGAACATACTGGAGCACGTGTCTCTTTTATATGTTGAGGCATCTTTTGGGTATATGCCCAAGAGAGGTATAGCTGGATCCTCAGGCAGTTCAATGTCCAATTTTCTGAGGAACCTCCAGACTGATTTCCAGAATGGTTTTACCAGTCTGCAATCCCACCAACAATGGAGGAGTGTTCCTCTTTCTCCACATCCTCGCCAGCTTCTGCTGTCACCTGAGTTTTTGATCTTAGCCATTCTCACTGGTGTGAGGTGAAATCTCAGGGTTGTTTTGATTTGCATTTCCCTTATGACTAAAGATGTTGAACATTTCTTTAGGTGTTTCTCAGCCATTCGGCATTCTTCAGCTGTGAATTCTTTGTTTAGCTCTGAACCCCATTTTTTAATAGGGTTATTTGTTTCCCTGCGGTCTAACTTCTTGAGTTCTTTGTATATTTTGGATATAAGGCCTCTATCTGTTGTAGGATTGGTAAAGATCTTTTCCCATGCTGTTGGTTGCCGTTTTGTCCTAACCACAGTGTCCTTCGCCTTACAGAAGCTTTGCAGTTTTATGAGATCCCATTTGTCGATTCTTGATCTTAGAGCATAAGCCATTGGTGTTTTGTTCAGGAAATTTTTTCCAGTGCGTATGTGTTCCAGATGCTTCCCTAGTTTTTCTTCTATTAGTTTGAGTGTGTCTGGTTTGATGTGGAGGTCCTTGATCCACTTGGACTTAAGCTTCTTCAGGGTGATAAGCATGGATCGATCTGCATTCTTCTACATGTTGACCTCCAGTTGAACCAGCACCATTTGCTGAAAATGCTATCTTTTTTCCATTGGATGGTTTTGGCTCCTTTGTCAAAAATCAAGTGACCATAGGTTGTGGGTTCATTTCTGGGTCTTCAATTCTATTCCATTGGTCTATCTGTCTGTCTCTGTACCAATACCATGCAGTTTTTATCACTATTGCTCTGTAATACTGCTTGAGTTCAGGGATAGTGATTCCCCCTGAAGTCCTTTTATTGTTGAGGATAGCTTTAGCTATCCTGGGTTTTTTGTTATTCCAGATGAATTTGCAAATTGTTCTGTCTAACTCTTTGAAGAATTGGATTGGTATTTTGATGGGGATTGCATTGAATCTGTAGATTGCTTTTGGTAAAATGGCCATTTTTACTATATTAATCCTGCCATTCCATGAGCATCGGAGATCTTTCCATCTTCTGAGGTCTTCTTCAATTTCTTTCCTCAGTGTCTTGAAGTTCTTATTGTACAGATCTTTTACTTGCTTGGTTAAAGTCACACCGAGGTACTTTATATTATTTGGGTCTATTATGAAGGGTGTCGTTTCCCTAATTTCTTTCTCGGCTTGTTTCTCTTTTGTGTAGAGGAAGGCTACTGATTTATTTGAGTTAATTTTATACCCAGCCACTTTGCTGAAGTTGTTTATCAGCTTTAGTAGTTCTCTGGTGGAACTTTTGGGATCACTTAAATATACTATCATATCATCTGCAAATAGTGATATTTTGACTTCTTCTTTTCTGATCTGTATCCCCTTGACCTCCTTTTGTTGTCTGATTGCTCTGGCTAGAACTTCAAGAACTATATTGAATAAGTAGGGAGAGAGTGGGCAGCCTTGTCTAGTCCCTGATTTTAGTGGGATTGCTTCAAGTTTCTCTCCATTTAGTTTAATGTTAGCAACTGGTTTGCTGTATATGGCTTTTACTATGTTTAGGTATGGGCCCTGAATTTCTATTCTTTCCAGAACTTTTATCATGAAGGGGTGTTGAATTTTGTCAAATGCTTTTTCAGCATCTAATGAAATGATCATGTGGTTTTGTTCTTTCAGTTTGTTTATATAATGGATCACATTGATGTTTTTCCGTATATTAAACCATCCCTGCATGCCTGGGATGAAGCCTACTTGATCATGGTGGATGATTGTTTTGATGTGCTCTTGGAGTCGGTTTGCCAGAATTTTATTGAGTATTTTTGCGTCGACATTCATAAGGGAAATTGGTCTGAAGTTCTCTTTCTTTGTTGGGTCTTTGTGTGGTTTAGGTATAAGAGTAATTGTGGCTTCATAGAAGGAATTCGGTAGTGCTCCATCTGTATCAATTTTGTGGAATAGTTTGGATAGTATTGGTATGACGTTCTAGGTATGATAGAATTCCGCACTAAACCCGTCTGGACCTGGGCCCTTTTTTTTGGGATACCTTTAATGACTGCTTCTATTTCCTTAGGAGTTATGGGGTTGTTTAACTGGTTTATCTGTTCCTGATTTAACTTCGGTACCTGGTATCTGTCTAGGAAATTGTCCATTTCCTGCAGATTTTCAAGTTTTGTTGAATATAGGCTTTTATAGTAAGATCTGATGATTTTTTTGAATTTCCTCTGAATCTGTAGTTATGTCTCCCTTTTCATTTCTGATTTTGTTAATTTGGACACACTCTCTATGTCCTCTCGATAGTCTGGCTAAGGGTTTATCTATCTTGTTGATTTTCTCAAAGAACCAACTTTTGGTTCTGTTGATTCTTTCTATGGTCCTTTTTGTTTCTACTTGGTTGATTTCAGCTCTGAGTTTGATTATTTCCTGCCTTCTACTCCTCCTGGGTGTATTTGCTTCTTTTTGTTCTAGAGCTGTTAGTTGTGGTGTCAAGCTGCTGACATATGCTCTTTCCTGTTTCTTTCTGCAGGCACTCAGCGCTATGAGTTTTCCTCTTAGCACAGCTTTCATTATGTCCCATAAGTTTGGGTATGTTGTACCTTCATTTTCATTAAATTCTAAAAAGTCTTTAATTTCTTTCTTTATTTCTTCCTTGACCAGGTTATCATTGAGCAGAGCACTGTTCAATTTCCACGTATATGTGGGCATTCTTCCCTTATTGTTATTGAAGACCAGTTTTAGGCCGTGGTGGTCTGATAGCACGCATGGGATTATTTCTACTTTCTGTACCTGTTGAAGCCCGTTTTTTGACCAATTATATTGTCAATTTTGGAGAAAGTACCATGAGGAGCTGAGAAGAATATACATCCTCTTGTTTTAGGATAGAATGTTCTATAAATATCTGTTAAGTCCATTTGGTTCATGACTTCTCTTAGTCTGTCTACGTCTCTGTTTAATTTCTATTTCCATGATCTGTCCATTGATGAGAGTGGGGTGTTGAAATCTCCTACTATTATTGTGTGAGGTGCAATGTGTGTTTTGAGCTTTAGTAAGGTTTCTTTTACGTATGTAGGTGCCCTTGTATTTGGGGCATAGATATTTAGGATTGAGAGTTCATCTTGGTGGATTTTTCCTTTGATGAATATGAAGTGTCCTTCCTTAACCTTTTTGATGACTTTTAGTTGAAAATTGATTTTATTTGATATTAGAATGGCTACTCCAGCTTGCTTCTTCCTACCATTTGCTTGGAAAGTTGTTTTCCAGCCTTTTACTCTGAGGCAGTGTCTGTCTTTGTCTCTGATGTGTGTTTCCTGTAGGCAGCAGAATGCAGGGTCCTCGTTGCGTATCCAGTTTGTTAATCTATGTTTTTATTGGGGAGTTGGGGCCGTTGATGTTGAGAGATTTTAGGAATAGTGATTATTGCTTCCCGTTATATTCATATTTGGATGTGAGGTTATGTTTGTGTGCTTTTCTTCTCTTTGTTTTGTTGCCAAGATGATTAGTTTCTTGCTTCTTCTAGGGGGTAGCTTGCCTCCTTATGTTGGGCTTTACCATTTATTATCCTTTGTAGTGCTGGGTTTGTAGAAAGGTATTGTGTAAATTTGGTTTTGTCATGGATCATCTTGATTTCTCCATCTATGTTAATTGAGAGTTTTGCAGGATACACTAACCTGGGCTGGCATTTGTGTCTCTTAGGGTCTGCATGACATCTGTCCAGGATCTTCTGGCTTTCATAGTTTCTGGTGAAAAGTCTGGTGTGATTCTGATAGGTCTGCCTTTATATGTTCCTTGACCTTTTTCCCTTACTGTTTTTAATATTCTTCCTTTATTTTGTGCATTTGGTGTTTTGACTATTATGTGATGGGAGGAGTTTCTTTTCTGGTCCAATCTATTTGGAGTTCTGTATGCTTCTTGTATGCTTATGGGTATCTCTTTCTTTAGGTTAGGGAAGTTTTCTTCTATGATTTTGTTGAAGATATTTACTGGTCCTTTGAGCTGGGAGTCTTCACTCTCTTCTATACCTATTATCCTTAGGTTTGATCTTCTCATTGAGTCCTGGATTTCCTGTATGTTTTGGACCAGTAGCTTTTTCCGCTTTACATTATCTTTGACAGTTGAGTCAATGATTTCTATGGAATCTTCTGCTCCTGGTATTCTCTCTTCCATCTCTTGTATTCTGTTGGTGATGCTTGTATCTACGACTCCTTGTCTCTTCTCTTGGTTTTCAATATCCAGGGTTGTTTCCATGTGTTCTTTCTTGATTGCTTCTATTTCCATTTTTAATTCCTTCAACTGTTTGATTGTGTTTTCCTGGAATTCTTTCAGGGATTTTTGTGATTCCTCTCTGTAGGCTTCTACTTGTTTATTTATGTTTTCCTGTGTTTCTCTAAGGGAGTTCTTCATGTCTTTCTTGAAGTCCTCCAGCATCATGATCAAATATGATTTTAAATCTAGATCTTGCTTTCCTGGTGTGTTTGGATATTTCCTGTTTGCTTTGGTGGGAGAACTGGGCTCCAATGATGCCATGTAGTCTTGGTTTCTGTGCTTGCCTCTGGCCATCAGATTATCTCTAGTGTTACTTTGTTCTGCTATTTCTGACAGTGGCTAGACTGTCCTATTGGCCTGATTGTCAGGAGTGCTGTAGACCTGTTTTCCTGTTTTCTTTCAACCAGTTATGGGAACAGAGTGTTCTGCTTTCGGGCGTGTAGTTTTTCCTATCTACAGGTCTTTAGCTGTTCTGTGGGCCTGTGTCTTGAGTTCACCAGGCAGGTCGCTTGGAGCAGGAAGGTTTGTCTTACCTGTGGTCCTGAGGCTCAAGTTTGCTCGTGGGGTGTTGCTTATGAGCTCTCTGAGGCGGCAGCAACCAGGAAGATCTGCACCGCCCTCTCCGGGAGCTTCTGTGCCCCAGGGTTCCAGATGTCGTTTGGTGGTTTCCTCTGGAATCAGTAATGTGGGCAAAGTCTAGTCTCTTCTGGTTTCCCGGGTGTGTCTGCCTCTGTGAAGGTTTAGCTTACCCACCCACAGGATTTGGGTGCAGAGAACTGTTTATCTGGTCGGTCCCTTCAGGTTCCGGCAGTGTATCAGACGCACGGGACCTGCTGCTCCTATGCGCTTATCTCCAGGAACCCAGAGGCCGTATACAGTTTCCTTTGGGCCAGGGATGTGGGCAGGGGTGGGCAGTGTTGGTGGTCTCTTCCGCTCTGCAGTCTCAGGAGTGCCCGCCTGCCCGGGTGGTGAGCTCTCCCACGGGGTTTGGGAGCAGTGAGCTGCTGTGGCCAGGGATCCGAGAGTTTTAGATATATTTCTTTACTTACATTTCAAAAGTTATTCCCTTTCCTAGTTTCCTGTCCTTAAGCCCCATCCCCTCCCCTCCCCTCCCCCGTACGGGTATTCCCCCTATACATCCCCCCTACTACCGCCCTCCCCCATATTCTCCTGCACTGGGGGTTCAACCTTGGCAGAACCCTTCCCCTGATGCCCCAACAAGTCTATTCTCTGGTACATATGCAGTTGGAGCCCTGGGTCTGTCCATGTACAGTCTTTGGGTAGGGGTTTAGTCCCTGGAAGCTCTGGTTCGTTGGCATTGTTGTTTTGATGGGATTGCAAGTTCCTTCAACTCTTTCAATCCTTCCTGTAATTCTTCCAAAAGGGGGTCCTGTTCTCAGTTTGGTGGTTTGCTGCTGGCATTGACCTCTGTATTGGACATGGTCTGGATGTGTCTCTCAGGAGAGATCTATATCTGGTCCCTTTCTGCATGCATTTTTTTTTTTAGCTTCATCCATCTTATCTAGTTTTGATGGATATATATATATATACATATACATATACATATACATATACATATACATATACATATACATATACATATATATATATATATATATATATATATATATATGCGCGCCACATGTGGGGCAGGCTCTGAATGGTTGACACTATTTTTAAGTGCTTTTTAAAAAGTAAAGACTGCAAGCAGACTGAAGCAATGGTTCTTTACATCAAGTACATAGTTCTACGCCTGAAAGCCAAACTCTCTGGCAGATCGCTTCATATCCCAGTTCTCTCAACATTCGTCTAAACCAGTCAGTTTAATGTTCTGAAAGTACAAAAATTTCAGTAAATTGATAATTTCTGAGTGTTATAGGCTGCTGTTCTTTCTTTCTTTAAAATTAAATGTATCCCCAACATAAGGAGTTTGTAACCAATGTTCGATCATGTGAAGTTTTGTTGAATTTCATTATGTTTATAGCTAAATCATTACATTTTAATTGAATTAAAACTTTCTAAACAACAACAACAACAACAACAACAACAACAGACAACTAAAATAGAAACACCTAAAGGCTTAGGACCAGGGATTTATTCTGTAAAATACAATGTGAAAAATGTTGATTTTTCTTCTGAAATAATTTATACATATTCCTTACATTGCATAGCATCTTTGTTGAAAAACAGTATTTTAAAAATATTTTTAATGTTCACTCCCATGGCGTTTTCTAAACATATGCATGACATAGGCTTTTATTATTATTACTAAGCCTATTGGCTAAAATGTTTCTCCAGTAATCATAGGAAACATCCACTGAGGCTGATTAAATTATAGAGTGGTGAAAACAGGGAAGAAAAGGACCTAGATCGGCTTCATCTGAAGGGCACAGTCATTTTCTGAAATCTTAAACATTTCTAAAAAGTTTAGGAATAAATTTTCGTAGAAAAAGGGAAGAAAACTAGATCATAAGAATCAAGACCGATCCTGATTTCTATCCATTTGATTGAAATTTTAAGTGGGTGACTAGGACATCACTCTTTGAAGCTCACGTTGTAAAATGGTGGAGCAGGGTGCTTGCTTTGATGATCTGATCCTGCTACACCCGATGCTTACCAAAGCTGAGCTGCAGTTACCGGTAACGGTTTCCAAGTCAAAGGTGAGATAGGAGCAAAGGCCTGTCCTCGACACCTATCCTACAAGAGGGGCAATCTCACAACACAACCTGCATGGTGTGAACACTGCTCCTTTGTGGGGTCATCTGTTCTGCCGTTGTTGCGGTAGTCGTCCCGCTCGAAGGTCTATTTGCCTTCCTGCTTCAGTATGTTCAATAAAGCCCTTCTAACTTGATATTCCAACAAACAACCTTTCCACCACTCATTTCAAAACTCTTTCTTACTTATCTCATTCTAAGAGAATAAAACCATGGCATGAGTTCTAGTTTGGAAAAATGTTCTTTTTTTTTTAAAACTCTAGATTTTAGTGATTTATTTTTCCCTTCTTTTTTATGTTTTTTCTTGCTTTTAAAAACTTTTTTATTAGATATATTTCTTTACTTACATTTCAAATGTTATTCCTCTTCCCAGTTTCCTGTCCATAAGCTCCCATCCCCTCCCCTCCCCCTCCCCCGTACCGGTATTTCCCCCATACACCCCCCTTACTGCCACCCCCCCATATTCCCCTGCACTGGGGGTCAAACCTTGGCAGGACCAAGGGCTTCCCCTTCCACTGGTGCCCCAACAAGGCTATTCTCTGCTACATATGCAGTTGGGGCCCTGGGTCAGTCCATGTATAGTCTTTCAGTAGTGGTTTAGTCCCTGGGAGCTCTGGTTGGTTGACATTGTTGTTTTTATGGGGTTGCAAGCTCCTTTAACTCTTTCAACACTTCCTCTAATTCCCCCCAAGGGAGTCCTGTTCTCAGTTTGGTGGTTTGCTGCTAGCATTGACCTCTGTATTGGACATGCTCTGGATGTGTCTCTCAGGAGAGATCTATAGCTGGTCCGTTTCAGTATGCATTTTTTAGCTTCATCAATCTTATCTAGTTTTGGTGGCTGTATATATATGGGCCACATGTGGGTTAGGCTCTAAATGGCCATTATTTGAGTCACTGCTCTAAACTTTGCTTCCATATCCCCTCCTATGGATATTTTTTCACCTTTTAAGAAGGAATGAGAGCATCCATATTTTGGTCATCCTTCTTGAGCTTCCTTTGGTCTGTGGATTGCATTTTGGGTAATTTGAGCTTTTTGGCAAAAATCCATCAATGTAATCCACTATATAAACAAACTCAAAGATAAGAACCACATGATCATTTCATTAGATGCTGAGAAAGCATTTGACAAAATTCAACACCCCTTCATGATAAAAGTCCTGGAAATTGCATCTTGGGTAATTCGAGCTTTTTGGCTAATATCCACTTATCAATGAATGCATATCAAGTGTGGTTTTCTGTGATTGAGTAACCTACCTCAGGATGATATTTTCTAGTTCATTCCATTTGCCTATGAATTTCATGAAGTCATTGTTTCTGATAGCTGAGTGATATTCTACTGTGTAGATGTACCACATTTTCTGTATCCATTCCTCTGTTGAAGGCATCTGGGTTCTTTCCAGTCTCTGGCTATTATAAATAAGGCTGCTATGAACATAGTGGAGCACGTGTCTTTGTTATATGTTGGGGCATCTTTTAGGTATATGCCCAGGAGAGGAATAGCTGAGTCCTCAAGTAGTTCAATGTCCAATTTTCTGAGGAACCTCCAGACTGATTTCCAGAATGGTTGTACCAGTTTGCAATCCCACCAACAGTGGAGGAGTGTTCCTCTTTCTCCACATCCTCGCCAGCATCTGCTGTCATCTGAGTTTTTTATCTTAGCCATTCTGACTGGTGTGAGGTTGAACTCAGGGTTGTTTTGATTTGCATTTCCCTGATGACTAAGGATGTTGAACATTTCTTTAGGTGCTTTTTGGCCATTTGATAGTCCTCAGCTGAGAATGTTTTGTTTAGCTCTGTACCCCATTTTTAATAGGGTTATTTGTCTCTCTAGAGTCTAACTTATTGAGTTGTTTGTATATTTTGGATATTAGCCCTCTATCAGATGTAGGATTGATAAAGATCCTTTCCCAATTTGTTGGTTGCTGTTTTGTCCTAACAACAGTGTCCTTTGCCTTACAGAAGCTTTGCAGTTTTATGAAGTCCCATTTGTCGATTCTTGATCTTAGAGCATAAGCCATTGGTGTTTTGTTCAGGAATTTTTCCCCAGTACCCATGTGTTCAAGACTATTCCCCACTTTTTCTTCTATAAGTTTGAGTGTATCTGGTTTGATGTGGGGGTCCTTGATCCACTTGGCCTTAAGCTTTGTACAGGGTGATAAGCATGGATCGATCTGCATTCTTCTACATGCTGACCTTCAGTTGAACCAGCACCATTTGTTGAAAATACTACCTTTCTTCCATTGGATGGTTTTAGCTCCTTTGTCAAAGATCAAGTGGCTATAGGTGTGTGCTTTCATTTCTGGGTCTTCAATTCTGTTCCACTGATCTATCTGCTTGTCTCTGTACCAATACCATACAGTTTTTATGACTATTGCTCTGTAATACTGCTTGAAGTCAGAGATGGTGATCCCCCAGAAGTTTTTTATTGTTGAGTATAGTTTTCACTATCCTGGGTTTTTTAATTATTTCAAATGAATTTGCAAATTGCTCTTTCTATCTCTATAAAGAATTGATTAGGAATTTTGATGGGGATTGCACTAAATCTGTAGATTGCTTTTGGCAAAATGGCCATCTTTACTATATTAACCCTGCCTATCCATGAGCATGGGAGATCTTTCCATCTTCTGAGATCTTCCTCAATTTCTTTCTTCAGAGACTTGAAGTTCTTGTCATACAGATCTTTCACTTGGTTGGTTAAAGTCATACCAAGATATTTTATGTTATTTGGGACTATTGTGAAGGGTGTCATTTCCGTAATTTCTTTCTCAGCCTGTTTATCTTTTGAGTAAAGGAAGGCTACTGATTTGTTTGAGTTAATTTTATAACCTGACACTTTGCTGAAGTTCTTTATCACGTTAAGTAGTTCTCTGGTGGAACTTTTGGGGTCGCTTAAGTTCATTATCATTTCATCTGCAAAGAGTGACATTTTGATTTCTTCCCTTCCAATTTGTATCCATTTGACTTCCTTTTGCTGTCTGATTGCTCTGGCTAGGACTTTGAGTATTATATTGAGTAAGTAGGAGAGAGTGGGCAGCCTTGTCTAGTCCCTGATTTTAGTGGGATTTCTTCAAGTTTCCCTCCACTTATTTTGATGTTAACTACTGGTTTGCTGTATATTGCTTTTACTATGTTTAGGACAACGGGGCATCTGAACACAGTGTTTCCAAAACTGGTGCTTAGCTGATGTCTTCCTTATTTTTATTCTGCCTGGGATGCTGGTCTGTGGCAAGGCATCATCCACATCTAGGATAGATCTTCTCTCCTCAGTTAAACCTCTGTGGTGACACCCTCAGAGATACCTGGAGAGGCATGTTTCCTCAGTAATACCAGGTTCAGTCATAAAATCAAGATAAACCATTATAAGGCCTAAGTAGAAAGTAAGCTTTCTTAGGACCTTAAGGTTTGTGTCTTGTAAAACTTCGATAAATAAACAGGACTTCTTTATTAATCAGTTTTTATAGGGGTGTCAGCCGTAAACATGAAAATTGTGAACAATATTGTTTTTCTTCTACATACATCTTTATTTTTCTTGAATCTATTTCAAAACAGTTCATTTTATTCAAACAAAAGACGGTAGCTATCATAACTTGATAATACATTGTTTCATTTTACAAAATAATACATATGAATTAGTTTGAATGGACCGTTTTGCCATTTTTTTTTCTAAAATTCAACTAATATAGCAGATAGAGTTCAGCTACCCAAGCAACTTTCTGAGGTTTGATTATTCAAATGGTTAAGATGCTATTTGTCAACTGTAGGTTACCATCCCTTTTAATTATATAGGTAATCAAACTAAGAACTGCCAATTCTCTCTCCTATTAATTGTTTGTAATCACCTACAGATTAAAACTGCGTGTGCAGTTAACTCTAAGAATTTATTAGTACAAAGGGATTGATAGAAAGGAAACAAAATGAGCTTAGCATTAGAGAGGCTCTGGGGACCCAAGACCACTAAACCCATTTGGTTCTGTCACGTCCTAATAAAGATATATTGGCTTTTCATTGGGCATTCTCCAGAGGCAGCTGCATGCACTGTTACTTCACAGCATTTAGTTTCTTTCTTGAGTGAAACCTTCTATGCAAAGTTCAAAGTGCTGTTGTCTTTTGCCAATGTCCAGATGAACTGAACAAATCTCTTGTTTGTGACGTGAGGGAATGCCGGGGAATCCTTTGCTCCCTCCCTTCTCCTCCCGTCCTCTCAGGCTTTGGTGGCACGCCCAGGTACACACAGCATTACCAGTTTTCTGTGAATCACTTGAACAATTTAGATTTCTAAAACAGCCATGCTTATTAGGTTTCAGAAACATAGCCAACCTGGTTAAATAATTGGCTTAGGTTGAGCACATAAATTTGAATAAAAATGGAAAAAAATCTTCCACCTGGAGGATACTTAAGAGACTATTACCATTCTAATTTTGAAGGTATTGGAGACTAAGGAAAGATGATGTGGTAAAAACATTTTGTCCTCCAAAAGGTGGTACTTTAAATCCTGTGAAATAATTTTTGTCCCCTCGTGGAGTGGTTTTGCTTGGGGGGTTTCATTTGTATGCTTTTGCTGGCTGGCATGCCGTTTAGTGCCAAATGGGTGCTGGGATCTAAGAAAAGGTCGAAGCATTTTCAGTTGTGTCTAGGTTGGCAATGAGATATGCAGAAGACAGCAGAATAATACGAACTCCTGGTATTTTCCAAGCCCACGTGTGTTCTTTGGTTGGTGGCTCAGAGCTCCCAGGGGTGGTTTAGTTGTCGCACTCATCATTTTCTTAAGGAAAAGATTGCCGTAGAATTCCACAGAAGAACGGAGGGTGTCTGTTGTCTGTCCATTTTCTCTCTCACTTTAGCGCCGTTAACAATTTCATTTACTTTGCATTTTTAAAACTTATTTCTTAATAATTTTCTGGATTTCCTTTTAATGTACTTACATGTCAGAGACATTTACTTTTTATGTGTGCAACTCACAAATAGGATTTTACTCGAAGTCTCCTTAAAAAACAAAACAAAACAAAAAACAAAACAAAAAACAAAGGGGTCAACATTCTTGGAGAAGTGAGTCCCCGAGGGTGAAATGGTTAGCTTGCTGCCTGCACACTGGATGCGCTTTACTGTGCTAATTAATTCAAGTCTCTCTTCGTGCAGGGCCATCGCTTCTTCATCTCTCTCTGATGAGATGACAAGATGTGATTTTAACACAGAAAAGTGAGCCCACAAAGATGTTTTGCTTTCCTTCTTGTGTTATAAAGCACTATGATCAGTATGTACTCGTCTTAGATAAATATTATTTTAACCTCCATCAATATTTCCAGCTGACAGGACTCTTTATGATCAGAGGAGTGCTGCATTGATGAGATCTTCCCATTTGCCTCATGAATCTGCTCAGACTTTATCAGGAGCCTCAATAATATTTAAGGATTATTTTATCGTAAGTATTTTTTAAATATGCACATGTCATTTACTTGCCGTTGTTTTTTTCCCTCTCAGTAAAATACTGGGTCGATTTTGATGAAAAAAAAAAGCCATGAAATTTTACAGTGAGCCTAGTTCATTTCTTTTTTTTTTTTTTTTTAATTAACTTGAGTATTTCTTATATACATTTCGAGTGTTATTCCCTTTCCCGGTTTCCGGGCAAACATCCCCCTCCCCCCTCCCCTTCCTTATGGGTGTTCCCCTCCCAACCCTCCCCCCATTGCCGCCCTCCCCCCCACAGTCTAGTTCACTGGGGGTTCAGTCTTAGCAGAACCCAGGGCTTCCCCTTCCACTGGTGCTCTTACTAGGATATTCATTGCTACCTATGAGGTCAGAGTCCAGGGTCAGTCCATGTATAGTCTTTAGGTAGTGGCTTAGTCCCTGGAAGCTCTGGTTGCTTGGCATTGTTGTACATATGGGGTCTCGAGCCCCTTCAAGCTCTTCCAGTTCTTTCTCTGATTCCTTCAACGGGGGTCCTATTCTCAGTTCAGTGGTTTGCTGCTGGCATTCGGCTCTGTATTTGCTGTATTCTGGCTGTGTCTCTCAGGAGCGATCTACATCCGGCTCCTGTCAGTCTGCACTTCTTTGCTTCATCCATCTTGTCTAATTGGGTGGCTGTATATGTATGGGCCACATGTGGGGCAGGCTCTGAATGGGTGTTCCTTCAGTCTCTGTTTTAATCTTTGCCTCTCCCTTCCCTGCCAAGGGTATTCTTTTTCCTCATTTAAAGAAGGAGTGAAGCATTCACATTTTGATCATCCGTCTTGAGTTTTGTTTGTTCTAGGGATCTAGGGTAATTCAAGCATTTGGGCTAATAGCCACTTATCAATGAGTGCATACCATGTATGTCTTTCTGTGATTGGGTTAGCTCACTCAGGATGATATTTTCCAGTTCCAACCATTTGCCTACGAATTTCATAAACTCGTTGTTTTTGATAGCTGAGTAATATTCCATTGTGTATATGTACCACATTTTCTGTATCCATTCCTCTGTTGAAGGGCATCTGGGTTCTTTCCAGTTTCTGGCTATTATAAATAAGGCTGCGATGAACATAGTGGAGCACGTGTCTCTTTTATATGTTGAGGCATCTTTTGGGTATATGCCCAAGAGAGGTATAGCTGGATCCTCAGGCAGTTCAATGTCCAATTTTCTGAGGAACCTCCAGACTGATTTCCAGAATGTTTTTACCAGTCTGCAATCCCACCAACAATGGAGGAGTGTTCCTCTTTCTCCACATCCTCACCAGCATCTGCTGTCACCTGAGGTTTTGATCTTAGCCATTCTCACTGGTGTGAGGTAAAATCTCAGGGTTGTTTTGATTTGCATTTCCCTTATGACTAAAGATGTTGAACATTTCTTTAGGTGTTTCTCAGCCATTCGGCATTCCTCAGCTGTGAATTCTTTGTTTAGCTCTGAACCCCATTTTTTAATAGGGTTATTTGTTTCCCTGCGGTCTAACTTCTTGAGTTCTTTGTATATTTTGGATATAAGGCCTCTATCTGTTGTAGGATTGGTAAAGATCTTTTCCCATGCTGTTGGTTGCCGTTTTGTCCTAACCACAGTGTCCTTTGCCTTACAGAAGCTTTGCAGTTTTATGAGATCCCATTTGTCGATTCTTGATCTTAGAGCAGAAGCCATTGGTGTTTTGTTCAGGAAATTTTTTCCAGTGCCCATGTGTTCCAGATGCTTCCCTAGTTTTTCTTCTATTAGTTTGAGTGTGTCTGGTTTGATGTGGAGGTCCTTGATCCACTTGGACTTAAGCTTTGTACAGGGTGATAAGCATGGATCGATCTGCATTCTTCTACATGTTGACCTCCAGTTGAACCAGCACCATTTGCTGAAAATGCTATCTTTTTTCCATTGGATGGTTTGGGCTCCTTTGTCAAAAATCAAGTGCCCATAGGTGTGTGGGTTCATTTCTGGGTCTTCAATTCTATTCCATTGGTCTATCTGTCTGTCTCTGTACCAATACCATGCAGTTTTTATCACTATTGCTCTGTAATACTGCTTGAGTTCAGGGATAGTGATTCCCCCTGAAGTCCTTTTATTGTTGAGGATAGTTTTAGCTATCCTGGGTTTTTTGTTATTCCAGATGAATTTGCAAATTGTTCTGTCTAACTCTTTGAAGAATTGGATTGGTATTTTGATGGGGATTGCATTGAATCTGTAGATTGCTTTTGGTAAAATGGCCATTTTTACTATATTAATCCTGCCAATCCATGAGCATGGGAGATCTTTCGATCTTCTGAGGTCTTCTTCAATTTCTTTCCTCAGTGTCTTGAAGTTCTTGTTGTACAGATCTTTTACTTGCTTGGTTAAAGTCACACCGAGGTACTTTATATTATTTGGGTCTATTATGAAGGGTGTCGTTTCCCTAATTTCTTTCTCGGCTTGTTTCTCTTTTGTATAGAGGAAGGCAACTGATTTATTTGAATTAATTTTATACCCAGCCACTTTGCTGAAGTTGTTTATCAGCTTTAGTAGTTCTCTGGTGGAACTTTTGGGATCACTTAAATATACTATCATATCATCTGCAAATAGTGATATTTTGACCTCTTCTTTTCCGATCTGTATCCCCTTGATCTCCTTTTGTTGTCTGATTGTTCTGGCTAGAACTTCAAGAACTATATTGAATAAGTAGGGAGAGAGTGGGCACCCTTGTCTAGTCCCTGATTTTAGTGGGATTGCTTCAAGTTTCTCTCCATTTAGTTTAATGTTAGCAACTGGTTTGCTGTATATGGCTTTTACTATGTTTAGGTATGGGCCTTGAATTACTATTCTTTCCAGGACTTTTATCATGAAAGGGTGTTGAATTTTGTCAAATGCTTTCTCAGCATCTAATGAAATGATCATGTGGTTTTGTTCTTTCAGTTTGTTTATATAATGAATCACGTTGATGGTTTTCCATATATTAAACCATCCCTGCATGCCTGGGATGAAGCCTACTTGATCATGGTGGATGATTGTTTTGATGTGCTCTTGAATTCGGTTTGCCAGAATTTTATTGAGTATTTTTGCGTCAATATTCATAAGGGAAATTGGTCTGAAGTTCTCTTTCTTTGTTGTGTCTTTGTGTAGTTTAGGTATAAGAGTAATTGTGGCTTCGTAGAAGGTATTCAGTAGTGATCCATCTGTTTCAATTTTGTGGAATAGTTTGGATAATATTGGTATGAGGTCTTCTATGAAGTTTTGATAGAATTCTGCACTAAACCCGTCTGGACCTGGGCTCTTTTTGGTTGGGAGACCTTTAATGATTGCTTCTATTTCCTTAGGAGTTATGGGGTTGTTTAACTGGTTTATCTGTTCCTGAATTAAATTCGATACGTGGTATCTGTCTAGGAAATTGTCCATTTCCAGAAGATTTCGAAGTTTTGTTGAATATAGGTTTTTATAGTAAGATCTGATGATTTTTTGAATTTCCTCTGAATCTGTTGTTATGTCTCCCTTTCATTTCTGATTTTGTTAATTTGGACACACTCTCTGTGTCCTCTCGTTAGTCTGGCCAAGGGTTTATCTATCTTGTTGATTTTCTCAAAGAACCAACTTTTGGTTCTGTTGATTCTTTCTATGGCCCTTTTTGTTTCTACTTGGTTGATTTCAGCTCTGAGTTTGATTATTTCCTGCCTTCTACTCCTCCTGGGTGTATTTGCTTCTTTTTGTTCTAGAGCTTTTAGGTGTGCTGTCAAGCTGCTGACATATGCTCTTTCCTGTTTCTTTCTGCAGGCACTCAGCGCTATGAGTTTTCCTCTTAGCACAGCTTTCATTGTGTCCCATAAGTTTGGGTTTGTTGTACCTTCATTTTCATTAAATTCTAAAAAGTTTTTAATTTCTTTCTTTATTTCTTCCTTGACCGGGTTATCATTGAGTAGGGCATTGTTCAATTTCCACGTATATGTGGGCATTCTTCCCTTATTGTTATTGAAGACCAGTTATAGGCCGTGGTGGTCTGATAGCACGCATGGGATTATTTCTATCTTTCTGTACCTGTTGAGGCCCGTTTTTTGACCAATTATATGGTCAATTTTGGAGAAAGTACCATGAGGAGCTGAGAAGAAGGTATATCCTTTTGCTTTAGGATAGAATGTTCTATAAATATCTGTTAAGTCCATTTGGCTCATGACTTCTCTTAGTCTGTCTACGTCTCTGTTTAATTTCTGTTTCCATAATCTGTCCATTGATGAGATTGGGTGTTGAAATCTCCCACTATTATTGTGTGAGGTGCAATGTGTGTTTTGAGCTTTAGTAAGGTCTCTTTTACATATGTAGGTGCCCTTGTATTTGGGGCATAGATATTTAGGATTGAGAGTTCATCTTGGTTGATTTTTCCTTTGATGAATATGAAGTGTCCTTCCTTATCTTTTTTGATGACTTTTAGTTGGAAATTGATTTTATTTGATATTAGAATGGCTACTCCAGCTTGCTTCTTCCTACCATTTGCTTGGAAAGTTGTTTTCTAGCCTTTCACTCTGAGGTAGTGTCTGTCTTTGTCTCTGAGGTGTGTTTCCTGTAGGCAGCAGAATGCAGGGTCCTTGTTGCGTATCCAGTTTGTTAATCTATTTCTTTTTATTGGGGAGTTGAGGCCATTGATGTTGAGAGATATTAAGGAATAGTGATTATTGCTTCCTGTTATATTCATATTTGGATGTGAGGTTATGTTTGTCTGCTTTCATTCTCTTTGTTTTGTTGCCAAGACGATTAGTTTCTTGTTTCTTCTAGGGTATAGCTTGCCTCCTTATGTTGGGCTTTACCATTTATTATCCTTTGTAGTGCTGGATTTGTAGAAAGATATTGTGTAAATTTGGTTTTGTGATGGAATATCTTGGTTTCTCCATCTATGTTAATTGAGAGTTTTGCAGGATACAGTAACCTGGGCTGCCATTTGTGTTCTCTTAGGGTCTGTATTACATCAGTCCAGGATCTTCTGGCCTTCATAGTTTCTGCTGAGAAGTCTGGTGTGATTCTGATAGGTCTGCCTTTATATGTTACTTGACCTTTTTCCCTTACTGCTTTTAGTATTCTTTCTTTATTTTGTGCGTTTGGTGTTTTGACAATTATGTGATGGGAGGTGTTTCTTTTCTGGTCCAATCTATTTGGAGTTCTGTAGGCTTCTTGTATGCCTATGGGTATCTCTTTTTTTAGGTTAGGGAAGTTTTCTTCTATGATTTTGTTGAAGATATTTACTGGTCCTTTGAGCTGGGAGTCTTCACTCTCTTCTATACCTATTATCCTTAGGTTTGATCTTCTCATTGAGTCCTGGATTTCCTGTATGTTTTGGACCAGTAGCTTTTTCCACTTTACAATATCTTTGACAATTGAGTCAATGGTTTCTATTTAATCTTCTGCTCCTGAGATTCTCTCTTCCATCTCTTGTATTCTGTTGGTGAAGCTTGTATCTACAGCTCCTTGGTCTCCTCTTTTGGTTTTCTATATCCAGGATTGTTTCCATGTGTTCTTTCTTGATTGCTTCTATTTCCATTTTTAATTCCTTCAACTGTTTGATTGTGTTTTCCTGGGATTCTTTCAGGGATTTTTGTGTCTCCTCTCTATGGGCTTCTACTTGTTTATTTATGTTTTCCTGGAATTCTTTCAGGGATTTTTGTGTCTCCTCTCTATGGGCTTCTACTTGTTTATTTATGTTTTCCTGGAATTCTTTCAGGCATTTTTGCGATTCCTCTCTGTAGGCTTCTACTTGTTCTCTAAGGGAGTTCTTCACGTCTTTCTTGAAGTCCTCCAGCATCATGATCAAAAATGATTTTGAAACTAGATCTTGCTTTTCTGGTGTGTTTGGATATTCCATGTTTGTTTTGATGGGAGAATTGGGCTCCGATGGTGCCATGTAGTCTTGGTTTCTGTTGCTTGGGTTCCTGTGCTTGCCTCTCGCCATCAGATTATCTCTAGTGTTACTTTGTTCTGCTCTTTCTGACAGTGGCTAGACTGTCCTATAAGCCTGTGTGTCAGGAGTGCTGTAGACCTGTTTTCCTCTCTTTCAGTCAGTTATGGGGACAGAGTGTTCTGCTTTCGGGCGTGTAGTTTTTCCTCTCTACAGGTCTTCAGCTGTTCCTGTGGGCCTGTGTCTTGAGTTCACCAGGCAGGTCACTTGTAGCAGAAAAGTTGGTCTTACCTGTGGTCCTGAGGCTCAAGTTCGCTCGCGGGGTGCTGCCCTCGGGCTCTCTGTGGCGGCAGCAACCAGGAAGATCTGCGCTGCCCTTTCCGGGAGCTTCAGTGCATCAGGGTTCCAGATGGCCTTTGGTGTTTTCCTCTGGCGCCCGAGATGTATGTGCAGAGAGCAGTCTCTTCTGGTTTCCCAGGCTTGTCTGCCTCTCTAAAGGTTTAGCTCACCCTCCCACGGGATTTGGGTGTAGAGAACTGTTTATCCGGTCTGTTTCCTTCAGGTTCCGGCGGTGTCTCAGGCAGGGGTCCTGCCGCTCCTGTGCCCTCCCCCACGGGAGCCCAGAGGCCTTATACAGTTTCCTCTTGGGCCAGGGATGTGGGCAGGGGTGGGCAGTGTTGGTGGTCTCTTCCGCTCTGCAGCCTCAGGAGTGCCCACCTGACCAGGCTGTTGGGTCTCTCTCTCACGGGGTCTGGGAGCAGAGAGCTGCTGCCTAGTTCATTTCTAAACTCTCCATTGAAATTCATCTTCTTAGCTACGTCTTTTTAGTTCATGCCTGCAGTCCCAGCACATGTGAGGCCAAAGCAGGAGAATTGGCTGTGTGCTTGAGGCCAGCCTAGGCAACAGTTCTGAGGTATTGTCTCAACGTCAAAAGCAACCTCACCAAAATAAATAATTAAACAAACAAATAAACAAACAGATGCTCTTTTCTGCCAGAAGCAAATCTTGAGCCCTTTTATCATGCCTTGCGTAAAATTTACTAATCACCTTGACCCATAACATGTGCCTATATTTTAGTAGAAAAGCACTTAGCCAAAGGATCATCACATTTTTTTTTCTACATGTGATTACACAGCTACTGTTTCTGTATTATACCAAGGAGTCGAGTAGAGACTGAGGAGAAACACATCTACTTGAAGGATGATAATTGAGGGACCGAGAAAATCCAATTTAGGGCTTTTAGAATGAAGACTCTAATTCAGAGCACGTGAAGCTATAATCTGATAGTCTTTTTGGGTTCTTCTATTAGAGCAAGTCCTTGGGTGCAGCGATGTGAATACCACAGGAAATTCAGCCTTAAACATCTTCAGCACCAATTCTGTAAAAAAAGATTCCAGAGCTATAACACTGTGTCTCAGAGTGTCAGTCTGTGTATCTTGTGTCTCTTACATGATCCTCCCTGTGTGTGACTATGCGCGACCCCTCTTTTCTTTTATCCTATATTTTATATGTTAATGATTTATTTATTTTTCTTCCCTTCCCATTTGCCACCATAGAAAAAAAATGTCAGTGAGTGGTATTAGATAAGTTAATCAGCAAAAGTTCATTGTTCTCACAGTTCTGGATCCCAGAAGTTAGCTATCAAGGTTGCTGGCAGGTGTTTCTTCTGAAGCTTCCCCGTTGACTGCACGGCAGCTGTCTGCTTTGTGTGGTCTCTCCTCTGTTTGTATGGAGTCTGGTGTCTCCTATCTTTTGATAACATTTAATCTTAGCTTCCTCAGATCTGTGTATCCAAAGATGGTCGCACTGATGGCTAGGTCTCTTGCATGTTTGAAGAACACAGTTTAATTATAATTAAATATGAATGAAGTATATTTGAAGTGTTTCTTTACGTTGAATAGTCCTTTACATTTATTTGTCTGTCTGTCTGTTTGTTTTTATTTTTGGGTAGTGATGCGTGGGCCATGGAGTACAGGTCAGAGGACAATATGTAAGAGTGAGTTCTTTCCTATACTGTGTGGGTTGTGGAGTTTGAACCAAATTTAACAAGATTAGCAGAAAGCATCTTTACCCATTCACCAGCAACAGTTCTTATCATTTAAAGTCCTATAGCCACGACTTTAAAATTCACTCTTATCTTATGGTGTTAATTATGTTACTCGTATCTTTATGAGTCTACTTTGCTAAAACTAAATTTTTACAAGTCTTTTTTGGATATGGAAATTACATGGATTCTTTTTAATGGAAAATATAGACATGTCTATGTTTTCATGTCTACATGTGTATAATTTCCTGAAAAAGGTTAAGTCATTGTTATATATTGTTTATGGAAGACATTCCTCAATTCATGATAGTTATTGTTTAGAAGGAGAATGTCTCCTACAGGCTTATATGCTTAAACACTTGCTTGCTAGCTGTTATCATTGTTTTGGTAGATTACCTGACTTCCAGGAAGCAGAAATTAGATGGACAGTGGTACGCCTTATGGTTATAACTTGATTTTCGTTTCCTATGCTTCTCAACTTGATGATACAATGCAACCAGTTGCCACTATGAGCCAGTCTTGCCACCATGCCATCCTTGACATGGTAGACTGTACCATGCAAACAATCCTTCCTCTCCTAAGTTTATAATCCTTGTGATACAAAATAACCGGTTTAGAAAATCAGCACCGAAAAATGGAGTCCCTGCTGTGGAAAACAGTGGTTCATTAGCCTTTGGAGACGTTTGCAGTGGGAATGTGAAAGAGTTTGGAGTTTCTGGCTACAGAAGTGGTTGTGTGCTCTAAGTAGAGCTCAAAGGACCTTTCTGGTAGATGTTCAGAAGACCAAAGTGCTTCCAGAAATGTGAATGTCAAAGTGTTTGCGTGAAGTATCGAAGGGGAAGAAGGACTCTACTAGGGACTTCCATGTTCCAACAATGGACCTGGCTACATTCTACCCTTGTAGAATTATAACTTGGGGTGAAATTTGTAGCAGGATAGCTGAGCTTTGGTGGCGCCTGACTCTTACTGATTGTGTTCTTATGCTCTCCTATAGGCATCTAGATTTCCCTGGTGTTGGCTGGATGAACTTGATGATAGCAGGGCTTTTTTGGAAGGGAGGGAGCCATGAGCCTGACTATGGAGGTTTGGGCACTGGACTCGGCTGGATGTGCCTCTGGCAGACCCCACTAGCAAGGGATTTGTGGGGCAGTGTTCCAAGTCCGTAGTTCTTGGAGGCCCTGTTTGCCTCTATGTGGAAGCAAGAAGCTCTTAGAGTTCTGCAAGGCTCCCATGGACCAAAGGGCAAGCCCAGTGCTAGTGAAAGGAGGTCAGTGGACTGCGTACAACTCACTTCCGCCAGCTGTGACACAGGCAGACCCACCTGGGAAAGCATTGGTAGGGTACGGTTCCAAGCTGGTGAAGCTTGGGTCCCCGGAGGCCCCCACAGGGGAGCAGTACACTCATGGTGTTCCCCATGGCTCCACAGGACTGAAGAGTGAGCCCAGTGCCAAACAATGGAGGTCAGGAGACCGTGGGCAAGTCAACGGTGCTGTCTCTGAGAAAGGGTCTTCTGTTTCATTGACTTTTTATTTGTATTTTTTTGCCAGTCCTGTTTGGTTCTATCCCGTGTCTCTTGGCTGTACTTAACCTCTGGTTTCTGCTTTTTTTTAGGCAGTCTCGGGCATGGGTTCCCTCTCAGGCATGGGCCTCAAGTTGGGCTAGTTATTGTTAGGCTGTTCCTACAAGTTCTGTGCCACCTTTACTCCACCATATTTTACAGGTAGTACGAATTAAAGGTCAAAGATTTTGTGGTTGGGTTGATGTCCCAGTCCCACCACTAGGAGCCTTCCATGGTTATAGAAGGAAGACAGTTTGAGCTCCATATCCTCCATTAGCAGAGACTCTGTTAGGGTAACTCTTGCAGATTCCAGTGATCTTTATCAGTGCTCCCTATCTCTTCCTTGGCCTTATCCCTCCTGCTCCCATCCCCACCTGCCCTAACTTCACCTGAAAAATTTATTTCATTCGTCCTTGATACAGAGATCTGTTTATCAGCCCTTGAACACTTCTCGTTCCTTAGCCACTCTGGGTCTGTGGATTATAGCATGATTATCCTTTGCTTAACAGCAGTACCCAAAAATATAGAACTCAAGAAACAAGACGTAAAAAAAAACACCCCAATAATCCAATTAAAAATGGGTACACCCAGAAGAAGAGACAAGGAGCTGTAGATACGAACTTCACCACAGAATAAGAGAGATGGAAGAGAGAATCTCAGGAGCAGAAGATTCCATAGAAATCATCGACTCAGCTGTCAAAGATAATGTAAAGCAGAAAAAGCTACTGGTCCAAAACATACAGGAAATCCAGGACTCAATGAGAAGATCAAACCTAAGGATAATAGGTATAGAAGAGAGTGAAGACTCCCAGCTCAAAGGACCAGTAAATATCTTCAACAAAATCATAGAAGAAAACTTCCCTAACCTAAAAAAAGAGATACCCATAGGCATACAAGAAGCCTACAGAACTCCAAATAGATTGGACCAGAAAAGAAACACCTCCCATTACATAATAGTCAAAACACCAAATGCACAAAATAAAGAAAGAATATTAAAAGCAGTAAGGGAAAAAGGTCAAGTAACATATAAAGGCAGACCTATCAGAATCACACCAGACTTCTCAGCAGAAACTATGAAGGCCAGAAGATCCTGGACTGATGTCCTACAGACCCTAAGACAACACAAATGCCAGCCCAGGTTACTGTATCCTGCAAAACTCTCATTAACATAGATGGAGAAACCAAGATATTCCATGACAAAACCAAATTTACACAATATCTTTCTACAAATCCAGCACTACAAAGGATAATAAATGGTAAAGCCCAACATAAGGAGGCAAGCTATACCCTAGAAGAAGCAAGAAACTAATCATCTTGGCAACAAAACAAAGAGAATGAAAGCACACAAACATAACCTCACATCCAAATATGAATATAACGGGAAGAAATAATCACTATTCCTTAAAATCTCTCAACATCAATGGCCTCAACTCCCCAATAAAAAGACATAGATTAACAAACTGGATACGCAACGAGGACCCTGCATTCTGCTGCCTACAGGAAACACACCTCAGAGACAAAGACAGACATTACCTCAGAGTGAAAGGCTGGAAAACAATTTTCCAAGCAAATGGTCAGAAGAAGCAAGCTGGAGTAGCCATTCTAATATCAAATAAAATCAATTTTCAACTAAAAGTCATCAAAAAAGATAAGGAAGGACACTTCATATTCATCAAAGGAAAAATCCACAAAGATGAACTCTCAATCCTAAATATCTATGCCCCAAATACAAGGGCACCTACATATGTAAAAGAAACCTTACTAAAGCTCAAAACACACATTGCACCTCACACAATAATAGTGGGAGATTTCAACACCCCACTCTCATCAATGGACAGATCATGGAAACAGAAATTAAACAGTGATGTAGACAGACTAAGAGAAGTCATGAGCCAAATGGACTTAACGGATATTTATAGAACATTCTATCCTAAAGCAAAAGGATATACCTTCTTCTCAGCTCCTCATGGTACTTTCTCCAAAATTGACCATATAATTGGTCAAAAAACGGGCCTCAACAGGTACAGAAAGATAGAAATAATCCCATGCGTGCTATCGGACCACCACGGCCTAAAACTGGTCTTCAATTACAATCAAGGAAGAATGCCCACATATACTTGGAAATTGAACAATGCTCTACTCAATGATAACCTGGTCAAGGAAGAAATAAAGAAAGAAATTAAAAACTTTTTAGAATTTAATGAAAATGAAGGTACAACATACCCAAACTTATGGGACACAATGAAAGCTATGCTAAGAGGAAAACTCATAGCACTGAGTGCCTGCAGAAAGAAACAGGAAAGAGCATATGTCACCAGCTTGACAGCACACCTAAAAGCTCTAGAACAAAAAGAAGCAAATACACCCAGGAGGAGTAGAAGGCAGGAAATAATCAAACTCAGAGCTGAAATCAACCAAGTAGAAACAAAAAGGACCATAGAAAGAATCAACAGAACCAAAAGTTGGTTCTTTGAGAAAATCAACAAGATAGATAAACCCTTAGCCAGACTAACGAGAGGACACAGAGAGTGCGTCCAAATTAACAAAATCAGAAATGAAAAGGGAGACATAACAACAGATTCAGAGGAAATTCAAAAAATCATCAGATCTTACTATAAAAGCCTATATTCAACAAAACTTGAAAATCTTCAGGAAATGGACAATTTCCTAGACAGATACCAGGTACTGAAGTTAAATCAGGAACAGATAAACCAGTTAAACAACCCCATAACTCCTAAGGAAATAGAAGCAGTCATTAAAGGTCTCCCAACCAAAAAGAGCCCAGGTCCAGACGGGTTTAGTGCAGAATTCTATCAAACCTTCATAGAAGACCTCATACCAATATTATCCAAACTATTCCACAAAATTGAAACAGATGGATCACTACCGAATACCTTCTACGAAGCCACAATTACTCTTATACCTAAACCACACAAAGACCCAACAAAGAAAGAGAACTTCAGACCAATTTCCCTTATGAATATCGACGCAAAAATACTCAACAAAATTCTGGCAAACCGAATCCAAGAGCACATCAAAACAATCATCCACCATGACCAAGTAGGCTTCATCCCAGGCATGCAGGGATGGTTTAATATACGGAAAACCATCAACGTGATCCATTATATAAACAAACTGAAAGAACAAAACCACATGATCATTTCATTAGATGCTGAGAAAGCATTTGACAAAATTCAACACCCCTTCATGATAAAAGTCCTGGAAAGAATAGGAATTCAAGGCCCATACCTGAACATAGTAAAAGCCATATAAAGCAAACCAGTTGCTTACATTAAACTAAATGGAGAGAAACTTGAAGCAATCCCACTAAAATCAGGGACTAGACAAGGCTGCCCACTCTCTCCCTACTTATTCAATATAGTTCTTGAAGTTCTAGCCAGAGCAATCAGACAACAAAAGGAGGTCAAGGGGATACAGATCGGAAAAGAAGAAGTCAAAATATCACTATTTGCAGATGATATGATAGTATATTTATGTAATCCCAAAAGTTCCACCAGAGAACTACTAAAGCTGATAAACAACTTCAGCAAAGTGGCTGGGTATAAAATTAACTCAAATAAATCAGTTGCCTTCCTCTACACAAAAAGAGAAACAAGCCGAGAAAGAAATTAGGGAAACGACACCCTTCATAATAGACCCAAATAATATAAAGTACCTCGGTGTGACTTTAACAAAGCAAGTAAAAGATCTGTACAATAAGAACTTCAAGACACTGAAGAAGGAAATTGAAGAAGACCTCAGAAGATGGAAAGATCTCCCATGCTCATGGATTGGCAGGATTAATATAGTAAAAATGGCCATTTTACCAAAAGCAATCTACAGATTCAATGCAATCCCCATCAAAATACCAATCCAATTCTTCAAAGAGTTAGACAGAACAATTTGCAAATTCATCTGGAATAACAAAAAAACCCAGGATAGCTAAAGCTATCCTCAACAATAAAAGGACTTCAGGGGGAATCACTGTCCCTGAACTCAAGCAGTATTACAAAGCAATAGTGAAGCAATAGTGATAAAAAACTGCATGGTATTGGTACAGAGACAGACAGATAGACCAATGGAATAGAATTGAAGACCCAGAAATGAACCCACACACCTATGGTCACTTGATTTTTGACAAAGGAGCCAAAACCATCCAATGGAAAAAAGATAGCATTTTCAGCAAATGGTGCTGGTTCAACTGGAGGTCAACATGTAGAAGAATGCAGATCGATCCATGCTTATCACACTGTACAAAGCTTAAGTCCAAGTGAATCAAGGACCTCCACATCAAACCAGACACACTCAAACTAATAGAAGAAAAACTAGGGAAGCATCTGGAACACATGGGCACTGGAAATAAATTCCTGAACAAAACACCAATGGCTTATGCTCTAAGAACAAGAATCGACAAATGGGATCTCATAAAACTGCAAAGCTTCTGTAAGGCAAAGGACACTGTGGTTAGGACAAAACGGCAACCAACAGATTGGGAAAAGATCTTTACCAATCCTACAACAGATAGAGGCCTTATATCCAAAATATACAAAGAACTCAAGAAGTTAGACCGCAGGGAAACAAATAACCCTATTAAAAAATGGGGTTCAGAGCTAAACAAAGAATTCACAGCTGAGGAATGCCGAATGGCTGAGAAACACCTAAAGAAATGTTTAACATCTTTAGTCATAAGGGAAATGCAAATCAAAACAACCCTGAGATTTCACTTCACACCAGTGAGAATGGCTAAGATCAAAAACTCAGGGGACAACAGATGCTGGCGAGGATGTGGAGGAAGAGGAACACTCCTCCATTGTTGGTGGGATTGCAGACTGGTAAAACCATTCTGGAAATCAGTCTGGAGGTTCCTCAGAAAATTGGACATTGAACTACCTGAGGATCCAGCTATACCTCTCTTGGGCATATACCCAAAAGATGCCCCAAC
Source organism: Rattus norvegicus (assembly GCF_021556685.1). Classification (NCBI taxonomy): domain Eukaryota; kingdom Metazoa; phylum Chordata; class Mammalia; order Rodentia; family Muridae; genus Rattus; species Rattus norvegicus. The sequence goes on from NC_141552.1 coordinate 25,817,320, forward strand.
ATATAAAAAAGACACGTGCTCCACTATGTTCATTGCAGCCTTATTTATAATAGCCAGAAGCTGGAAAGAACCCAGATGCCCTTCAACAGAGGAATGGATACAGAAAATGTGGTTCATCTACACAATGGAATATTACTCAGCTATCAAAAACAACGACTTTATGAAATTCGTAGGCAAATGGTTGTAACTGGAAAACATCATCCTGAGTGAGCTAACCCAATCACAGAAAGACATACATGGTATGCACTCATTGATAAGTGGCTATTAGCCCAAATGCTTGAATTACCCTAGATGCCTAGAACAAATGAAACTCAAGACGGATGATCAAAATGTGAATGCTTCACTCTTTCTTTAAAAGGGGAACAAGAATACCCTTGGCAGGGAAGAGAGAGGCAAAGATTAAAACAGACACAGAAGGAACACCCATTCAGAGTCTGCCCCACATGTGGCCCATACATATACAGCCACCCAATTAGAAAAGATGGATGAAGCAAAGAAGTGCAGACCGACAGGAGCCGGATGTAGATCGCTCCTGAGAGACACAGCCAGAATACAGCAAATACAGAGGCGAATGCCAGCAGCAAACCACTGAACTGAGAATAGGACCCCCTTGAAGGAATCAGAGAAAGAACTGGAAGAGCTTGAAGGGGCTCGAGACCCCATATGTACAACAATGCCAAGCAACCAGAGCTTCCAGGGACTAAGCCACTACCTAAAGACTATACATGGACTGACCCTGGACTCTGACCTCATAGGTAGCAATGAATATCCTAGTAAGAGCACCAGTGGAAGGGGAAGCCCTGGGTCAGACGTACTTTCTCTGTGTATCCTTAGCTGTCTTAGAACTTACTATGTAGGGGCTGGAGAATGGCTCAGTCAATGTTAAGAGCACTGACTGCTCTTCCAGTCCAATTCCCAGCACCCACAAGGCAGCTCACAACTGTCTGTTATTCCAATATCTGATGCCCCCACACAGGCATTCATGCAGGCAAAACACAATGCACATAAAATAATTATCCATAAAATTAAGAAAAGAGAAAAGATATCATAGGCAAGAACCTGAAATAGTCGATCATTCAGAATCAAGAACTGAGACAAATGAAATATAGACATGCTTACCTGCTTATGTGCCTGCTTCTCTCATTTAGGTTTCTCTTCCCATATCCTCTTCAGTACCTCCTGCCTAGGGAACGGTGCCAACTATAATGGGGTGTCTTTCTACAGCAAAGAACAGTCAACAGTGAACCCCCTGAGGTGTGCTCACAGGTCATGCTCATCTTGATAATTTCTCAGTTGAGGCTCTCTTCCCAGTTGTTTCTAGTTTGTGTCAAGTTGACAGTTGAAACTAACTACCACAGGGTCTCTTTAGTGGCCTACATCTGGTATTCTCTCACAGTGGTGAGAAAGCTTCTAAAGATTGTAGGTGAACTTTGAAAATGGCCTTCCTGAAATTTACACATATTAAAAGTCATTTCCTGGTCCACTAGTCTAGTAACGACAAAGGTAATAAATAGTTAAACTTTAATAAGCAAATGGATTCGGGAAGACATTTCTTATTCCTTTTTTTTTTGCTTGGTCTACTACTTGGTACCCTTGCTTTGTGTGTAAATCCTTACCTGTCATCAATCCGATCACAGGCTGGTATATTAAACTTGTAGGCCCATGCTTTGCAAATTTTATTTTTCCATCTCTTTCTAAAGTGAAGACACTTGGTATTCTTTGGAATTCTCATATCATATTCATTATCTAGTTTCTCACGGTAGACAGAAACAGATAAATGTGGAAAATTGCTCCTGTTAGCCCAGAACATTTAACCACTGAAGGGAAACTTCAATTTTCTTGATGAGATCTTTTCTTAGCTTCAGCCTCATTCTCTCCCTTCCAGTGTACTAGTCCCTCCTCTTCGGGATAGCAGAATTAGTCCAGCAGAAGCTATTTCATTTCCAGCACATCCCTAGACACTGTGCAGCAAGCAAGCTAGAAGATACATTTACTATATTCAGTCTTTACCTCCTGCCCGCTGCCAGGCTAATCTGGACTCTTGGCTTGACTTAGTTACTTTCTCCAATGTCTTCAGCCTAATACGTAGAGAGAGCCAGGGAAGATCACCTTTATGCTACCCCATTAGGGTGCAGCTGTTATAGCTAGCAGGGAGTAGCTAGAAGAGGAATGCATTTTCCAGCCACACTTCTGTCTCCGTGCTCCACACTTACCTCCAAGTCTTGCTCTTGTCTGTCCCTTCAGGGTTTGAGGCCCACTTTCCCCCCTTCTAGTGGAAGAAGAACTAAGTTTAAGGCAAATGAAATCATCCTGTGGTATTTGGTTTGACTTTGCTTCTGATTGCCTCGGCTTGAGTTTGCCTGCTTGCCCATACTTTCAGTAATTACTGGTGTCTTGCTTACTATTGTCAGGACATTTGAGCGTTCTCTTCCTCATGGAGTCCGTGCTTTTCAGTGCCAGCATTTTTTTTTTTTCATGTGGTGTTTCTACTCAATAAGGCTACACATCCCTGTAGGGGCAGGATGGAGCAGTGACCTATTGTACCGCAGATCTCGGTATGATCAGGGACTGCTGTGCCAGCAGCACCACAATTCCAAATCTAGTCTGATCAGAGTAGAAGAAGCATTGCACTGTCAGGGTGAGGATGAGAACACGAAGTGCCCAAGTACCAACAGTGAGAATCTCTGTGAAGACTGAGTAGAGCCTATTGGCTACAGCTTCAGGTTGAAATGAAATCTTCTGTTGTCTCCCCTGGAGCCAAGGTGGCCTGGTCTATATGCTCAGCCATATGTAGAAAACAGACATGTTTCCACTAACATCTGATGAAGGATATAACAGCAAGTAGAGAACGTACTGGTCCTGGGAAATGTCTAGATGGCCGGCTGGGGATGAATGGCTGCGATTCTTGCCTGAAATCAGAAGGAAAAAATGAATGATGGAGGAGAAACAAATCATGAAGGAAAGGATGCAGAAGAGTTCTCACCTTTAAATTACAGCACCACTCCAAAAGCAGTGATGAAGAACGAAGTGCCAAGGATGGGAAGGCAGACTTGCAATAACTTTTCCTTAGAGAAACTTACAGAAAGTGCTAACAGAGGGGCAGAGGCCTGAGGTGAGGGCCCTCTGGACTCCATGGTGCTGTTCTGAGAATGTCTGCCTCTTCTACTTTTCTACTATTCTTTGGCTTATTACTGCTGTCTGGTTTTTGGAGGTATTTTATTTGTTGTAATCAGAGTCCCTAAATGATATATCTCACTGGAAATGTCAAAATCATTCTTTTTTTTCCTCTATCTTTATTAAATTGGGTATTTCTTATTTACATTTCGATTGTTATTCCCTTTCCCGGTTTCCGGGCCAACATCCCCCTAGCCCCTCCCCCTCCCCTTCCCTATGGGTGTTTCCCTCCCCATCCTCCCCCCTTTACCACCTTCCCCCCCACAATCACGTTCACTGGGGGTTCAGTCTTGGCAGGACCAAGGGCTTCCCCTTCCACTGGTGCTCTTACTAGGCTATTCATTGCTACCTATGAGGTCAGAGTCCAGGGTCAGTCCATGTATAGTCTTTGGGTAGTGGCTTAGTCCCTGGAAGCTCTGGTTGCTTGACATTGTTGTACATATGGGGTCTCGAGCCCCTTTAAGCTCTTTCAGTCCTTTCTCTGATTCCTTCAACGGGGTTCCCGTTCTCAGTTCAGTGGTTTGCTGCTGGCATTCGCCTGTGTATTTGCTGTATTCTGGGTGTGTCTCTTAGGAGAGATTTACATCTGGTTCCTGTTGGCTTGCACTTCTTTGCTTCATCCATCTTGTCTAATTGGGTGGCTGTATGTGTATGGGCCACATGTTGGGCAGGCTCTGAATGGGTGTTCCTTCTGCCTCTGTTCTAAACTTTGCCTCCCTATTCCCTGCCAAAGGTATTCTTGTTCCCCTTTTAAAGAAGGAGTGAAGCATTTGCATTTTGGTCATCCTCCTTGAGAGCAAAAGCATTTTTACAAATTTAACTTATTTCACAGATGAAGTAGACTAGCATGAATTCTTACTTTCTGCTAACATATATATCCGCTGATTTCATGACTTAGAATATATACAAAAATTTCATTAGGACAGGTTCTCTTGAACACCAACATGTTAATTGCAAAAATGTCTATATCACTTAGAAGTCATTCATTCTAGTGTGTACAAGTAAAAGCCATTAATAAATTAATAATTATGTAGGGATTCAAAGGTTTTTGCTCAAAATTTGGTAGAAGATAAGTAGGAATTATAAGTTAAAGATCATCAGGATGATCTTGAGTTAAGGAGCCTCTGTTTCTGGATCAGAAATCATCCTGATGTCCTTGTCAGTCCTTTTGCCTCAACAAGCAGATGTATAGTCGTGCCAGTAGCTTTGCCCTGGGAGCCTGTACCCATAATTCCATTCTTTCTGCGATCAATTCTAAGAAAATACAGTCTTCATAAAGCTGTCACACTTCCACTGTTCCTTCCGGGAAACACAATTGATGACTTGTGTATACCTTATCATAGGGCATATGGGAAAATGTAAGGGGAAGGCAAGAATGACCCTTTGGATATTTGAACGAATAGGACTGGCTATGTTCAGCAGGAATCCCCACTAACCATGGTCCTCTACAGAATGCCCATAGGAACGTAGCCATTTGTCATTTGGAACTAATAAAATATCTTGACCCCAAGGGCAGTGACAAACATTGTCACTTTATAATGTCACCTCAGGAAGGGCTTGTAGCTGCCCTTTTTCAAAATAAATAAAAAATAGCTCAGGCATAAATGACAGTAAATATCAGGGATACCAAATTGGGCAAATTTCAGTCGCAAAGAGGAAGTAAAGGATTTGCAAGAATTAATAAAATGAGCGCTTTTTGTATATCAGGCGCTTTTTTATCTAGGAAAATTATATTAAAATCCAAAATAGGTCCTCCTCTGTCAAATTAAGAAGAGATTGTACTTGAAATTCAGCTAGTCAGTGTAACAGAAAGGATTTCACAGTGAATTTTACTCTCTCTCTCTCTCTCTCTCTCTCTCTCTCTCTCTCTCTCTCTCTCCCCCTCTCTCTTTTTTTCCAATCTGAGTAACATTTGTGATTGGTTTCTCAGTACTGGGAACCAATCTCAGGGCCATGTCCATGCCAGACAAACATGTTTGCTGAGTTAAATGATTTGCCACTCAGTGTCTTGTAGGCATGAATTTGTCAGCCTTTGCCTATTTTACTATCTTCATCGAAATTCATCTGTCCCCACTTCATATCTGTCGTAGCTTCTTCTCAAATCCTTTGTTTGTAAGATCAGTTCAAGCCATTCTAGGAAGCTCTGTATAAAGAATTCCATCTCAGCTTTGTCTTTACTTTAAAAGCTACTAGTCATCTATCCATTACTGATCAATATCTGCACGTTTAGGCTCTAAGGTAAAAGTTTGCTTTACATTTTCAGTTGTTAATAATTGTTTCTAACATTTTTTTAAAAATGTTTGCATTTCTTTTTTTTTCTTTTCTTTTTTTCGGAGCTGGGGACCGAACCTAGGGCTTGCGCTTGCTAGGCAAGCGCTCTACCACTGAGCTAAATCCCCAACCCCAATGTTTGCATTTCTTAATAAAAAATGTTTAGAAAATGGGAGCCATTAGCTTAGTAGCTGTATCAGTTCCATCCCTCCTCCTTAACTATTTCTGTGACTTACCTGTCACTTCAAATTTATGATCTCTAATTGTTACTGTTGCATGTCTATGTGTGTTTGTGTTTGTATGTGTGTGTTCGCGCATGCACACATGCATGTGCATGCGTGTGTGCCTGTGTTTGTAATGTACTGTGCTGATAATCCCTTCGATTGGACAACTTACGTGGGAGCTTGTTTCTGGAGAATACTGCTTTCTTCTATCTGAACGGTAATTGACCATCTCTAGCTCTTTATCTAGGGGTGGGACCTTGAGGAATTTCTCCTGCTCCCACTGGCAGGTCAGTTGAGTTGCCACTATGTTGGTTTTGTCAGGCAAGAAAGCTGTTGAGATTTCATGAGTGCAGTCCCCTTGTCAGGTCTAGGAGATCCTATGTTGTAGCAGATGTTTCTGGGGCCCTGGAACTTAAAATCTTTCTTAGAATTCATTGACTGGAGTTCTGTATCTAGGATTTGTGAAATTTCCTCTGTCTCCATTGGCATGGCAAATGATGTCGTCATTATCTAGGTCTTGTTTAAGCAACAGCACTGTTGAGATTTTATGAGTATAATTTCCCTACCATATTGCAAAGACATTGTCTAGTAGCCAGTGACCAGACCCTCTGGCTCCTAAAATCTAGGGTTTATCTACATTCTACTTATTCTACAGAATTATCTACGAATGATATTGGAATTCAAATTCTGGAATAGTGTTATACTATAATTCACACGAGATACAATACAGTGCATTTTACAAGTACGAAAGACAGATTTGAGATTTCTTGCTATTCTACTGACAACCAAGCTTTTATGGTTATATTCGATATCAAAATCAGACTTCCAACTCCTCAATATACCAAGGAACGAGAAATAATAACCATGGGTAAACAAAACAAACAAACAAACAAAAAAACAGACTTGCTCAAGAATCCACTTAATGTAGAAATTAAATAGACTAGAAGAAAATAGAACAAAACCAATGTCAGTTTGAAGAAAATAGAACCAAACCAAAGTCAGTTTGAGTCAGAGACTTACTCTCGGAATTAAGAAAATTGGGTTTGAAATTCTCTGGCCTTTGTCCAGAAGAGAGAACTGTGGTGGGTGGGCTGCCCTATGGTTCTCCTTTTGATATGTGCCCAGAAGTCGTAACAGTAGTGGTTTTTCGTTTCTATAGCCTAAGAATTTGCAAGAGAAGTCAAATCTGAGAGACACTGAAAAAGCAGTCACCATGTTAAACATAAATCATAAATCTAAAGAAAAACATCAGGACACAAAGTTGCCCATGCTTCATATTCATAGCACACACATACATGATCATAGTAGAGAGCTCACATTTTCTTCCGTGCTTACCATCACTGCCATGAGTTTATACACCTTAGTATTGACATCCCATCTTCGTTTTGAGTATGAGCCCACTGTGACTTATACTGTTGCCTAACTCGGTGCTTGCCACACTGCTGCCTCTCTCAGGTCTAGGGTCAGAGGTCATGTTGATGTTGGGTTGGCATATAAGTCATAAATGGCTGACTTATTTAGAGCGGTAGTTATTCTAATATAACGGTGTGGGCATGAAAATTATCTGGACCATCCTGCCCTTTTGAATAGTTGTGAATCAGTTTGAAATATTCCCTCTCTTTTGGGTTTCCTTCCTTTAAAAGTTTGATGTTATGTATGATATATTGACTCTAGCGTCTTTATCCTTTTTTGGAGAACTTTTTCACATAGTTGAATGAGGTTATATATTGAGTTCTATGTACAAGTCCTAGTATATTTCTTGTCTCAGGCCTTTGTTATTGAAGGCTGAATAGTAAAGGTCTGGTGTTCCAACTTCTCTAGAATCTGAGGTCCAAGGTTCATGACTTCATTACCTGCAAGGGATACAGTGAGTTCAAGGCCGGTTTGAGCAACCTAGAAAGACCATGTCTCAATAACAACAACAACAACAGCAACAACAACAGCAACAACAACAGCAACAACGGAACACCAAAAAACCCCCACAAATGAAAAAACAAAAACAAAGCCCCAGACCAAACCAAAACAAAAAAGCTGGGCATATAGCTCAATGGTAGATCACTATGAGGTCATGGCTTTAATACTCAGTACTAAAGTGTGTGTGTGTGTGTGTGTGTGTGTGTGTGTGTGTGTGTGTGCGCGCTCGCGCACACATATACATTCCTCATCAAAAGAATTTAAATTATCTCTAAGAAGTCTTTACATTTTATTTTCAGGTCACAGATTATTGTAAAGCCTGATAAAATCAACAACAAAGTTAAAAGAATTGGGCCACACATAGAAATTTTCCAGCTGTTCCAGGGAAGAAAAAGACTTATATTTACTAAAAGAATTGTTAAACTGATCATCATTATACAAGCATTTATCAGGGGGTGGCTTGAGCGCAAAAGACTTCAACGATTAAAGAGCAAGGTAAGGGTTACCCTGCAGATAAGAATGTCTTTAACATTTTCGATGTAGATTTATGGTTGCTTGATTTGGGTTCGTTGTTATTGTTGTTTTAAGACAGGGTTTTTCTGTGTAGCCCTGGCTGTACTAGAACTTGCTCTGTAGACCAGGCTGGCCTTGAACTCAGAGAGCTGCCTGGCTCTGCCTCTTGAGTGCTGGGATTAAAGGAGATATGCTTCACTACCATCTTGCTTCTTTTTTTTTTTTACGTCACAACATTGTTTATTATGTGAATTTTTTTTACAATACAAACAAAAAATACAGGTATGCAATATATAGATACAGCTAAATGCAGAATGGTGACTTTTTTTCTCTTCAAGAGGCCATGATTCCCATTTCTAGTAAAACAAGACTGAGTATAGGTAGAAACAGGCTGGTCGTTAACTTCACAATTTGCCTAGAAATGATCTACAAATGCATTTTTCCTCCTGCTACTTACCATAAAATGTAAAAAGGGAGTTAAAGTAAAGTTTCCTCGTTGGTTTCTACCATATGAAAGATGCTATCTTCTATTTTAGCAGGGCCAATACATGGAAAATATCTAAATTAAATGTTATTACAAAAATGAAGCAGTAATGAGATTCTGGCTAAAGGGGTACTAAATGAGAATAATATATATATATATATATATATATATATATATATATATATTTAAAGAATCCAAAACAAACAAACAACAAAAAAGGCTGTTATAAAAAGCTCTAGGTGCACTGTAAGCATATAGGTTTTTTCCATGTGTACTTTTAAACAATGGAAGTGTCAAAAAATAGGGTCCACTGTGTTAGACTAAATACATTATTGTATAGGCTGCATCGAATGGAACCTCTGTATTATAATTATCATAGAGTAGCATAGTTTGCATCATATTATGGCAATTTATCCTCAATGAAAACCTTCCAGAGTCCTTTTATTTTAGAATATTCTGTAAACAATCAAACCACCAGAACATGATTATACAACAGTAAAATGTTTTCTTGCATTAAACTGAAGACATCTTTTTAATTTAAAAAAAAAAGAAAAATGTAGAAAGGTACTTAGAGCTGTTAATTTCTAAGTACACAATATCCTAGACAATTCAAGGCATCTTAATCTCCTTCGAGAACAACAACAAAAAAATAATTTTTGTCATGCTGTTAAATCCATCATTATGGATAAAATTGGTGCAAATTGGTCAAACGGATCCAACAAACACTGATGTCCAAGCTGGCGTATTGGCAACTAATACATAACTGGTGGTCAATAGAGTTTAAAAGATCTTGCCTTTCTTCTTGTTCTTTTCCAAGGTTCTTGAAGAATTCTGTTGCTCTAAAATACGTTGTTGAGCTTCCCAGTTTGCTTTTTCTTCTTCAAACTGACGACGTTTTTCCTCTAATTCTTTGTGCTGTGCTTCTTTTTCATTTGCTCATGGCGCCGCTGGAGCTCGGCTTCAGAGTCCTTCAGCTTTTGAACTTTTTCCTTGACCTTCATCTCAAACACCTGCTCCATCTCCATCTCCATCTTCTTCATCTTGGCCACGTGCTCCCTTCTCTCCTCCTCCATCTGCGCCAGAGGGCTCTTGGTAAGTTGCCCTTTGTTCTTGTTGTTATCTACTCCATTGTAGGTCACTGCTGCTAGTTTTCTGCTTCTGTAGTTCTCATAGTGTACGTTATTGGTAACATCTTTCAAGTCCTGCATGTGTGTTCGTATCAACATATTTCTTAGAATTGTAAAATCACAATGCTCACCATTTTCAACTTCAGCCACGCCCCAAGGATACTGCCTTCCTCTGACTCTTTTGCCATTAACTTCAATGATAGTATTACTACCCACCACAGCAAGAGGTAAACGGTCCTTTATCTTCTTAACCAGCTTATTCTCTTCTTCATCATCCGTTTCTGGAAATTCATATATTTTAATTTTATGTTCTTGGATTTCTTTCATTATCTGCTTTTTAAACTGTTGGCATTCCTCTGGTGTAAGTGTGTCTGCTTTGGCAATTAAAGGGATGATATTCACTTTTTCATGCAAACGTTTCATAAACTCAATATCCAATGATTTAAGTCCATGTCCTGAAGGAGCAATGAAGTATAAACAACACTGCACCCTGTTATCAGGCATCTGTCGTCTGTTCACTCGAGATTCTGCATTTAAGTAATCTTCAAATTTACTATCAATGTAGTCGATAACAGGCTGCCAGCAATTACTATTATCCACTGCACCTCCAAGTCCCGGAGTATCAACTATCGTCAGCAGCGACTGAACACCACCTTCTTTGACTAAAACTTTGGATTGCTCCACCTGTACAGTCTTTTTGATTCTATGAGAAGGTCCTGGATACTCTAGAGAATACAAATCTGTGAGGAATAATGAGTTGATTAATGTCGACTTTTCCAGTCCAGATTCACCTACTACCATAAGAGTGAATTCAAATCCTCTTTTCACCGATTTTCTGTACACTTGATTTGGGAGGATGGCAAATCCCACATAGCCCTCAAGGTTCTTCGGTTGAGCCACAAGGGGACCTCAACCCAGGCTGCTCGGGCGGGAGACCCGAGCAGGCAAGGCCTCGGGACCGAAGAGTCGAGGGCCGGAGGCCCAGAGGAGACGCAGGAAAGACTGGCCTCCAAGGCGGGCGAGGGCTGGGCTGGGACGGGGCGGCTCCGGCGACTCGGGCCTCAGAGGCCACGGTCCGCCCGCCCGCTCCGCTCCCCCGGCCTGCCCGCCAAAGCGCTACCATCTTGCTTCTTATGTATTCTTTTTTTTTTCATCTTTATTAACTTGGGTATTTCTTATTTACATTTCGATTGTTATTACCTTTCCCAGTTTCCGGGCCAACATCTCCCTAACCTCTCCCTCCCCTTCTTTATGGGTGTTCTCCTCCCCATCCTCCCCCCATTACCGCCCTCCCCCCAACAATCACATTCACTGGGGGTTCAGTCTTGGCAGGACCAAGGGCTTCCCCTTCCACTGGTGCCCTTACTAGGCTATTCATTGCTACCTATGAGGTTGGAGCCCAGGGTCAGTCCATGTATAGTCTTTAGGTAGTGGCTTAGTCCCTGGAAGCTCTGGTTACTTGGCATTGTTGTTCATATGGGGTCTCGAGCTCCTTCAAGCTCTTCCAGTTCTTTCTCTGATTCCTTCAACGGGGGTCCCGTTCTCAGTTCAGTGGTTTGCTGCTGGCATTCGCCTCTGTATTTGCTGTATTCTGGCTGTGTCTCTCAGGAGAGATCTACATCCGGTTCCTGTTGGCCTGCACTTCTTTGCTTCATCCATCTTGTCTAATTGGGTGGCTGTATATGTATGGGCCACATGTGGGGCAGGCTCTGAATTGGTGTTCCTTCTGTCTCTGTTTTAATCTTTGCCTCTCTCTTCCCTGCCAAGGGTATTCTTGTTCCTCTTTTAAAGAAGGAGTGAAGCATTCACATTTTGATCATCCGTCTTGAGTTTCGTTTGTTCTAGGCATCTAGGGTAATTCAAGCATTTGGGCTAATATCCACTTATCAATGAGTGCATACCATGTGTGTTTTTCTGTGATTGGGTTACCTCACTCAGGATGATATTTTCCAGTTCCAACCATTTGCCTACGAATTTCATAAAGTCATTGTTTTAAAGCTGGGAGTCTTCACTCTCTTCTATACCTATTATCCTTAGGTTTGATCTTCTCATTGAGTCCAGGATTTCCTGTATGTTTTGGACCAGTAGCTTTTTCCTTTTTACATTATCTTTGACAGTTGTGTCGATGATTTCTATGGAATCTTCTGCTCCTGAGATTCTCTCTTCTATCTCTTGCATTCTGTTGGTGATGCTTGTATCTATGGCTCCTTGTCTCTTTCTCCCTTTGTGCTTTCTTTATTACTTCTATTTCCATTTTTAATTCCTTCAACTGTTTGATTGTGTTTTCCTGGAATTCTTTCAGGGATTTTTGTAATTCCTCTCTATAGGCTTCTACTTGTTTATTACTGTTTTCCTGTGTTTCTCTACAGGAGTTCTTTATGTCTTTCTTGCAGTCCTCCATCATCATGATCAAATGTGATTTTAAATCTAGATCTTGCTTTTCTGGTGTGTTTGGATATTCAGTGTTTGCTTTGGTGGAAGAATTGGGCTCCAATGATGCCATGCAGTCTTGGTTTCTCTTGCTTGGGTTCCTGCGCTTGCCTCTCGCCATCAGGTTGTCTCTGGTGTAACCTTGTTCTGCTATTTCTGACAGTGGCTAGACCGTCCTATAGGCCTGTGTGTCAGGAGTGCTGTAGACCTGATTTCCTGTTTTCCTTCAGCCAGTTATGGGAACAGAGTGTTCTGCTTTCTGGCGGGTAGTCTTTCCTGTCTACTGGTCTTCAGCTGTTCCTGTGGGCCTGTGTCCTGAGTCCACCAGGCGGGTCGCTTAGAGCAGAAAAGTTGGTCTTACCTGTGGTCCCATGGCTGAAGTTGCTCCTGGGGGGCTGCTTTTGAGCTCTCCGTGAGGGCAGCAACCAGGAAGGTCTGTGCCGCCTTTTCCCGGGGGCCCCCATGCACCCAGGTCCCAGATGGCATTAGGTGTTTTCCTCTGGAGTCAGAAATGTGAGCAGAGTGTAGTCTCCTCTGGCTTCCCAGGCGTGTCTGCCCCTCTGAAGGTTTAGCTCTCCCTCCCACGGGATTTGGGTGCAGGGAGCTGTTGGGTGCAGGTGGTGTCTGGACCACAGGGAACCTGCCGCTTCAGTTTTTATGTATTCTTAATTATAGAATTCAAATAGTTTTATTGGAAATATTTATGTAATTTGTCTAAAAATGTTCTATCTCTACAAAAATCTATACATTTTGATTGAGAAAACCAAATGAGTAATTTAATTTAGTCTGGTAATAGTTTTGCCTTCTGAGAATTTGGTCACTTAGCAAAGTACTATCTTTATCCAAAGTTCAGCAATTCTGGGACTAGAGGAAACTGTCTTTTTGGTTTGTTTTTTTTTTTTTTTCTTGTGATTTACTCTCTAGCTAGAATAATTAGAAGCTTTCTGCTTCCCAAGCTCCTGGGTACTCTCAAAGTGCATTAAACATTTCCTTTGGAAATAACTGTGTGTAACTCTTCCTTCTACATCTATCTTGGCAGATTTTAGAAACAGCAATGTTGGGTTTCATAATAAACCACAAGTATTCCTTTTGGCTGCCCAAATACAAAAGAATGCCAAATGGATGTGTCCTGGTAAAACTATGAGGGCATGAGAAATATCCTCACTTTGAGAATTAAAGCTTGGCAAACTATAAAGATGTGCACACATTTTTCTTTCAGAGTAGCTCATTGGAGGGACCTTCCTGTTAGGTCCCCAGAATACTTATTTGTAAGAACACAGCTATCTACTTGTTTGTAAGTGCAAGTGTATCCATTGCTTCGATCATTCTGATGTGAAATCTGTCTTATTAAAAATAAACTCTTTATACTGAATTCATCACTAATTCTAATCACTAATATAGGTAGCCGCTGTATATTTTATACTTGAAGAAATACAGGCTCCAGTAAGTAAAATCAACTGCTCAAAGTCGAGTCAAACAGCTGATAGCCTGATAGTCAGTTCTAGGTAGCCTATTGCCTACTTGAACTACTTCCGGCAGGAGTCTTTCCTAATCCAGTAAAGCTACGTCATAGACGTTTCTGTAGCCCAGGCCCAGCTACTGCACTGATTACTCGACGTTTCCTTAGGTCACAATTCACGTGACCCAAAATGAACTCATTTTCTTACTTTCCCAGGTACCTCTGCTCCTGCATTGCATATGCAGTACATCCACTGTGCAGGCACAGCTTAGAAGTGTCTGCATTTTGACATTTTTGTTGCCATACCCAATTGCTTTGAGTTTCACATCTTTCTCTATATTCTCTTCTTCTCTGCCCTTTCCTTTAGATTTTATTTACATCTGCTTTCACGTGAAGAATTACAGTAGGTTTCTCGTTGGTTTCTTTGATTTTGCGCTTATTTTCATTCAGACCTCTGTAATATCTGCCATGTTTTATACTTGACACATTTCCCTATTTCTCATAGTCTTATGCTGCCTTACATTGGATAGGCCATGAACTGTGAACTTACTGACTTGGACATAGGACCTCCAGTCTCTGGTGTCTGTAAAGATTGTCACATGGTACTTCTTTACATACTCTTTAGGAATTAATAAATTCCAAATTTTGATTGTACACTGTTGTTCTGTGGCTTTGACTTCTTTTTTTTTTTTTTTTATTAACTTGAGTATTTCTTATATACATTTCGAGTGTTATTCCCTTTCCCGGTTTCCGGGCAAACATCCCCCTCCCCCCTCCACTTCCTTATGGGTGTTCCCCTCCCAACCCTCCCCCCATTGCCGCCCTCCCCCCATAGACTAGTTCACTGGGGGTTCAGTCTTAGCAGGACCCAGGGCTTCCCCTTCCACTGGCGCTCTTACTAGGATATTCATTGCTACCCATGGGGTCAGAGTCCAGGGTCAGTCCATGTATAGTCTTTAGGTAGTGGCTTAGTCCCTGGAAGCTCTGGTTGCTTGGCATTGTTGTACTTTTCGGGTCTCGAGCCCCTTCAAGCTCTTCCAGTTCTTTCACTGATTCCTTCAATAGGGGACCTATTCTCAGATCAGTGGTTTGCTGCTGGCATTCGCCTCTATATTTGCTGTATTCTGGCTGTGTCTCTCAGGAGCGATCTACATCCGGCTCCTGTCGGTCTGCACTTCTTTGCTTCATCCATCTTGTCTAATTGGGTGGCTGTATATGTATGGGCCACATGTGGGGCAGGCTCTGAATGGGTGTTCCTTCAGTCTCTGTTTTAATCTTTGCCTCTCCCTTCCCTGCCAAGGGTATACTTTTTCCTCATTTAAAGAAGGAGTGAAGCATTCACATTTTGATCATCCGTCTTGAGTTTCGTTTGTTCTAGGGATCTAGGGTAATTCAAGCATTTGGGCTAATAGCCACTTATCAATGAGTGCATACCATGTATGTCTTTCTGTGATTGGGTTAGCTCACTCAGGATGATATTTTCCAGTTCCAACCATTTGCCTACGAATTTCATAAACTCGTTGTTTTTGATAGCTGAGTAATATTCCATTGTGTAGATGTACCACATTTTCTGTATCCATTCCTCTGTTGAAGGGCGTCTGGGTTCTTTCCATTTTCTGGCTATTATAAATAAGGCTGCGATGAACATAGTGGAGCACGTGTCTCTTTTATATGTTGAGGCATCTTTTGGGTATATGCCCAAGAGAGGTATAGCTGGATCCTCAGGCAGTTCAATGTCCAATTTTCTGAGGAACCTCCAGACTGATTTCCAGAATGGTTTTACCAGTCTGCAATCCCACCAACAATGGAGGAGTGTTCCTCTTTCTCCACATCCTCGCCAGCATCTGCTGTCGCCTGAGTTTTTGATCTTAGCCATTCGCACTGGTGTGAGGTGAAATCTCAGGGTTGTTTTGATTTGCATTTCCCTTATGACTAAAGATGTTGAACATTTCTTTAGGTGTTTCTCAGCCATTCGGCATTCCTCAGCTGTGAATTCTTTGTTTAGCTCTGAACCCCATTTTTTAATAGGGTTATTTGTTTCCCTGCGGTCTAACTTCTTGAATTCTTTGTATATTTTGGATATAAGACCTCTATCTGTTGTAGGATTGGTAAAGATCTTTTCCCAATCTGTTGGTTGCCGTTTTGTCCTAACCACAGTGTCCTTTGCCTTACAGAAGCTTTGCAGTTTTATGAGATCCCATTTGTCGATTCTTGATCTTAGAGCATAAGCCGTTGGTGTTTTGTTCAGGAAATTTTTTCCAGTGCCCATGTGTTCCAGATGCTTCCCTAGTTTTTCTTCTATTAGTTTGAGTGTGTCTGGTTTGATGTGGAGGTCCTTGATCCACTTAGACTTAAGCTTTGTACAGGGTGATAAGCATGGATCGATCTGCATTCTTCTACATGTTGACCTCCAGTTGAACCAGCACCATTTGCTGAAAATGCTATCTTTTTTCCATTGGATGGTTTTGGCTCCTTTGTCAAAAATCAAGTGACCATAGGTGTGTGGGTTCATTTCTGGGTCTTCAATTCTATTCCATTGGTCTATCTGTCTGTCTCTGTACCAATACCATGCAGTTTTTATCACTATTGCTCTGTAATACTGCTTGAGTTCAGGGATAGTGATTCCCCCTGAAGTCCTTTTATTGTTGAGGATAGCTTTAGCTATCCTGGGTTTTTTGTTATTCCAGATGAATTTGCAAATTGTTCTGTCTAACTCTTTGAAGAATTGGATTGGTATTTTGATGGGGATTGCATTGAATCTGTAGATTGCTTTTGGTAAAATGGCCATTTTTACTATATTAATCCTGCCAATCCATGAGCATGGGAGATCTTTCCATCTTCTGAGGTCTTCTTCAATTTCTTTCCTCAGTGTCTTGAAGTTCTTATTGTACAGATCTTTTACTTGCTTGGTTAAAGTCACACCGAGGTACTTTATATTATTTGGGTCTATTATGAAGGGTGTCGTTTCCCTAATTTCTCTCTCGGCTTGTTTCTCTTTTGGATAGAGGAAGGCAACTGATTTATTTGAGTTAATTTTATACCCAGCCACTTTGCTGAAGTTGTTTATCAGCTTTAGTAGTTCTCTGGCGGAACTTTTGGGATCACTTAAATATACTATCATGTCATCTGCAAATAGTGATATTTTGACCTCTTCTTTTCCGATCTGTATCCCTTTGATCTCCTTTTGTTGTCTGATTGCTCTGGCTAGAACTTCAAGAACTATATTGAATAAGTAGGGAGAGAGTGGGCAGCCTTGTCTAGTCCCTGATTTTAGTGGGATTGCTTCAAGTTTCTCTCCATTTAGTTTAATGTTAGCAACTGGTTTGCTGTATATGGCTTTTACTATGTTTAGGTATGGGCCTTGAATTCCTATTCTTTCCAGGACTTTTATCATGAAGGAGTGTTGAATTTTGTCAAATGCTTTCTCAGCATCTAATGAAATGATCATGTGGTTCTGTTCTTTCAGTTTGTTTATATAATGGATCACGTTGATGGTTTTCCGTATATTAAACCATCCCTGCATGCCTGGGATGAAGCCTACTTGATCATGGTGGATGATTGTTTTGATGTGCTCTTGAATTCGGTTTGCCAGAATTTTATTGAGTATTTTTGCGTCGATATTCATAAGGGAAATTGGTCTGAAGTTCTCTATCTTTGTTGTGTCTTTGTGTGGTTTAGGTATAAGAGTAATTGTGGCTTCGTAGAAGGAATTCGGTAGGGCTCCATCTGTTTCAATTTTGTGGAATAGTTTGGATAATATTGGTATGAGGTCTTCTATGAAGGTTTGATAGAATTCTGCACTAAACCCGTCGGGACCTGGGCTCTTTTTGGTTGGGAGACCTTTAATGACTGCTTCTATTTCCTTAGGAGTTATGGGGTTGTTTAACTGGTTTATCTGTTCCTGATTTAACTTCGATACCTGGTATCTGTCTAGGAAATTGTCCATTTCCTGAAGATTTTCAAGTTTTGTTGAATATAGGTTTTTATAGTAAGATCTGATGATTTTTTGAATTTCCTCTGAATCTGTAGTTATGTCTCCCTTTTCATTTCTGACTTTGTTAATTTGGACACACTCTCTGTGTCCTCTCGTTAGTCTGGCTAAGGGTTTATCTATCTTGTTGATTTTCTCAAAGAACCAACTTTTAGTTCTGTTGATTCTTTCTATGGTCCTTTTTGTTTCTACTTGGTTGATTTCAGCTCTGAGTTTGATTATTTCCTGCCTTCTACTCCTCCTGGGTGTATTTGCTTCTTTTTGTTCTAGAGCTTTTAGGTGTGCTGTCAAGCTGCTGACATATGCTCTTTCTTGTTTCTTTCTGCAGGCACTCAGCGCTATGAGTTTTCCTCTTAGCACAGCTTTCATTGTGTCCCATAAGTTTGGGTATGTTGTATCTTCATTTTCATTAAATTCTAAAAAGTTTTTAATTTCTTTCTTTATTTCTTCCTTGACCAGGTTATCATTGAGTAGAGCATTGTTCAATTTCCACGTATATGTGGGCATTCTTCCCTTATTGTTATTGAAGACCAGTTTTAGGCCGTGGTGGTCCGATAGCACGCATGGGATTATTTCTATCTTTCTGTACCTGTTGAGGCCCGTTTTTTGACCAATTATATGGTCAATTTTGGAGAAAGTACCATGAGGAGCTGAGAAGAAGGTATATCCTTTTGCTTTAGGATAGAATGTTCTATAAATATCCGTTAAGTCCATTTGGCTCATGACTTCTCTTAGTCTGTCTACATCACTGTTTAATTTCTGTTTCCATTTTCTGTCCATTGATGAGAGTGGGGTGTTGAAATCTCCCACTATTATTGTGTGAGGTGCAATGTGTGTTTTGAGCTTTAGTAAGGTTTCTTTTACGTATGTAGGTGCCCTTGTATTTGGGGCATAGATATTTAGGATTGAGAGTTCATCTTGGTGGATTTTTCCTTTGATGAATATGAAGTGTCCTTCCTTATCTTTTTTGATGACTTTTAGTTGGAAATTGATTTTATTTGATATTAGAATGGCTACTCCAGCTTGCTTCTTCTGACCATTTGCTTGGAAAGTTGTTTTCCAGCCTTTCACTCTGAGGTAGTGTCTGTCTTTGTCTCTGAGGTGTGTTTCCTGTAGGCATCAGAATGCAGGGTCCTCGTTGCGTGACCAGTTTGTTAATCTATGTCTTTTTATTGGGGAGTTGAGGCCATTGATATTGAGAGATATTAAGGAATAGTGATTATTGCTTCCCGTTATATTCATATTTGGATGTGAGGTTATGTTTGTGTGCTTTCATTCTCTTTGTTTTGTTGCCAAGACGATTAGTTTCTTGCTTCTTCTAGGGTATAGCTTGCCTCCTTATGTTGGGCTTTACCATTTATTATCCTTTGTAGTGCTGGGTTTGTAGAAAGATATTGTGTAAATTTGGTTTTGTCATGGAATATCTTGGTTTCTCCATCAATGTTAATTGAGAGTTTTGCTGGATACAGTAACCTGGGCTGGCATTTGTGTTCTCTTAGGGTCTGTATGACATCAGTCCAGGATCTTCT
Source organism: Rattus norvegicus (assembly GCF_021556685.1). Taxonomy (NCBI): domain Eukaryota; kingdom Metazoa; phylum Chordata; class Mammalia; order Rodentia; family Muridae; genus Rattus; species Rattus norvegicus. The sequence continues at coordinate 25,836,436 of NC_141552.1, forward strand.
GGCCTTCATAGTTTCTGGCGAGAAGTCTGGTGTGATTCTGATAGGTCTCCCTTTATATGTTACTTGACCTTTTTCCCTTACCGCTTTTAATATTCTTTCTTTATTTTGTGCGTTTGGTGTTTTGACAATTATGTGACGGGAGGTGTTTCTTTTCTGGTCCAATCTATTTGGAGTTCTGTAGGCTTCTTGTATGTCTATGGGTATCTCTTTTTTTAGGTTAGGGAAGTTTTCTTCTATGATTTTGTTGAAGATATTTACTGGTCCTTTGAGCTGGGAGTCTTCACTCTCTTCTATACCTATTATCCTTAGGTTTGATCTTCTCATTGAGTCCTGGATTTCCTGTATGTTTTGGACCAGTAGCTTTTTCCGCTTTACATTATCTTTGACAGTTGAGTCAATGATTTCTATGGAATCTTCTGCTCCTGAGATTCTCTCTTCCATCTCTTGTATTCTGTTGGTGAAGTTTGTATCTACAGCTCCTTGTCTCTTCTTTTGGTTTTCTATATCCAGGGTTGTTTCCATGTGTTCTTTCTTGATTGCTTCTATTTCCATTTTTAATTCCTTCAACTGTTTGATTGTGTTTTCCTGGAATTCTTTCAGGGATTTTTGCGATTCCTCTCTGTACGCTTTTACTTGTTTATTAATGTTTTTCTGTGCTTCCCTAAGTGTGTTCATGTCTTTCTTGAAGTCCTCCAGCATCATGATCAAATATGATTTTGAAACTAGATCTTGCTTTTCTGGTGTGTTTGGATATTCCATGTTTGTTTTGGTGGGAGAATTGGGCTCCGATGATGGCATGTAGTCTTGGTTTCTGTTGCTTGGGTTCCTGCGCTTGCCTCTCGCCATCAGATTATCTCTAGTGTTACTTTGTTCTGCTATTTCTGACAGTGGCTAGACTGTCCTATATGCCTGTGTGTCAGGAGTGCTTCAGACCTGTTTTCCTGTTTTCTTTCAGTCAGTTATGGGGACAGAGTGTTCTGCTTTCGGGCGTGTAGTTTTTCCTCTCTACAGGTCTTCAGCTGTTCCTGTGGGCCTATGTCTTGAGTTCACTAGGCAGCTTTCTTGCAGCAGAAAATTTGGTCTTACCTGTGGTCCCGAGGCTCAGGTTCGCTCGTGGGGTGCTGCCCAGGGGCTCTCTGCAGCGGCAGCAACCAGGAAGACCTGTGCCGCCCCTTCCGGGAGCTTCAGTGCACCAGGGTTCCAGATGGTCTTTGGCTTTTTCCTCTGGCGTCCGAGATGTGTGTGCAGGGAGCAGTCTCTTCTGGTTTCCCAGGCTTGTCTGCCTCTCTGAAGGTTTAGCTCTCCCTCCCACGGGATTTGGGTGCAGAGAACTGTTTATCCGGTCTGTTTCCTTCAGGGTCCGGCGGTGTCTCTGGCAGGGGTCCTGCCGTTCCTGGGCCGGCTTTGACTTCTTTTAATATTAGCCAAGAAAACTTTATTCCTCCTCCTCCTCCTCCTCCTCCTCCTCCTCCTCCTCCTCCTCCTCCTCCTCCTCCTCCTCCTCCTCCTCCTCTTCTTCTTCTTCTTCTTCCTTCTTCTTCTTCTTCTTCTTCTTCTTCTTCTTCTTCTTCTTCTTCTTCTTCTTCTTCTTCTTCTTCTTCTTCTTCTTTTCTTCTTCTTTCTTCTTCTTCTTTCTTCTTCTTTCTTCTTCTTCTTCTAACTTCAAGTCGTCCAGGCAACTAACCCTCCCCATCCCTGGTCCATAGTGCAGAGCGGACCCTTTCATTTTTCTATCTAGTTATCTACATCGTGATCATCTATACCTTGTGGTATAGAGTGCCACTGGGCATGCAAAGCTTAATATTGTCAAATTGACAGGACGTACATTTTCCACAGAAGCAAATTTCTGGTAATGAGGTGAGAAAAGCCACCCTGTATGTAGGTTTTACCATTTCATGGGCTGCTGAGTCCTAGACTGAATAAAAAGGAGAAACCCAGCTGAGCACTAGCATTCATCTCTCCCTGCTCATGACTATAGACAGATTGTGATCAGCCTCCTCCTGGAAATGAAGTTTAAAAATACTACTACTACTACTACCACTACTACCACTACTACTACTACTACTACCACTACTATGACTACTACCACTACTACTAATACTACTACTACTACCACCACCACTACCACCACCACCACTACCACCACCACCACTACCACCACCACTACTACTACTACTACCACCACCACCACCACTACTACTACCACCACCACCACCACTACTACTACTACCACTACTACTACTACCACCACCACCACCACTATTACTACTACCACTACTACTACTACCACCACCACCACCACTACTACTATGACTACTACTACCACTACTACCACCACCACCACCACCACTACTACCACCACCACCACCACTACTACCACCACCACCACCACTATTACTACTACTACCACCACCACCACCACTACTAGTACTACTACTACCACCACCACCACCACTATTACTACTACCACCACCACTACCACCACCACTACTACTACTATGACTACTACTACCACCACTACCACTACCACTACCACTACCACTACCACTACTACTACTACCACTACTATTACTACCACCACTACTACTATGACTACTACTACTACCACCACCACCACCACTACTACTACTACCACCACCATCACCACCACCACTACTACTATGACTACTACTACTACCACTACTACCACTACCACTACTACTACTACTAACAACAACAACAACAGCAAGGCCTTCATTCCACAGTTTGCTTTTGTCAGTTATTTGATCACAGCCAAAAAACAACTAATTAATACAGGAAGTACAATTTTTTTGATTTAATTGAGAGCTTCTAGATTGATTTTTGTATTCATATCAGCACATACTCCCTTGACATATAATATACAGTCTTTAGCATTTCAACCATGACTTATTATCTGCTATTTTTCTTGCTCATTATCTATGTATTTAAATTCTTTATTTGGGGATTACAACCCCTGTCTTGTTTGCTACTATTTTAAAATATAGAAAACAGTGTTTAACCTATGGTCTTTCTCTTTACTCAAAAGGTAGCTATGAAATAAATAAGTTGATTCAATGAAACATTATTTATAAGTTTGGCATGCTTCCTAATGAGGCAGAGCTTCAACGTTCTTTGTGTGTTTTTTTTTTTTTTTGAGTATTTCTTATATACATTTCAAGTGTTATTCCCTTTCCCGGTTTCCGGGCAAACATCCCCCTCCCCCCTCCACTTCCTTATGGGTGTTCCCCTCCCAACCCTCCCCCCATTGCCGCCATCCCCCCACCACTCTAGTTCACTGGGGGTTCAGTCTTAGCAGGACCCAGGGCTTCCCCTTCCACTGGTGCTCTTACTAGGATATTCATTGCTACCTATGGGATCAGAGTCCAGGGTCAGTCCATGTATAGTCTTTAGGTAGTGGCTTAGTCCCTGGAAGCTCTGGTTGCTTGGCATTGTTGTACATATGGGGTCTTGAGCCCCTTCAAGCTCTTCCAGTTCTTTCTCTGATTCCTTCAACGGGGGACCTATTCTCAGTTCAGTGGTTTGCTGCTGGCATTCGCCTCTGTATTTGCTGTATTCTGGCTGTGTTTCTCAGGAGCGATCTACATCCGGCTCCTGTCGGTCTGCACTTCTTTGCTTCATCCATCTTGTCTAATTGGGTGGCTGTATATGTATGGGCCACATGTGGGGCAGGCTCTGAATGGGTGTTCCTTCTGTCTCTGTTTTAATCTTTGCCTCTCCCTTCCCTGCCAAGGGTATTCTTTTTCCTCATTTAAAGAAGGAGTGAAGCATTCACATTTTGATCATCGGTCTTGAGTTTCGTTTGTTCGAGGGATCTAGGGTAATTCAAGCATTTGGGCTAATAGCCACTTATCAATGAGTGCATACCATGTATGTCTTTCTGTGATTGGGTTAGCTCACTCAGGATGATATTTTCCAGTTCCAACCATTTGCCTACGAATTTCAAAAACTCGTTGTTTTTGATAGCTGAGTAATATTCCATTGTGTAGATGTACCACATTTTCTGTATCCATTCCTCTGTTGAAGGGCATCTGGGTTCTTTCCATTTTCTGGCTATTATAAATAAGGCTGCGATGAACATAGTGGAGCACGTGTCTCTTTTATATGTTGAGGCATCTTTTGGGTATATGCCCAAGAGAGGTATAGCTGGATCCTCAGGCAGTTCAATGTCCAATTTTCTGAGGAACCTCCAGACTGATTTCCAGAATGGTTTTACCAGTCTGCAATCCCACCAACAATGGAGGAGTGTTCCTCTTTCTCCACATCCTCGCCAGCATCTGCTGTCACCTGAGTTTTTGATCTTAGCCATTCTCACTGGTGTGAGGTGAAATCTCAGGGTTGTTTTGATTTGCATTTCCCTTATGACTAAAGATGTTGAACATTTCTTTAGGTGTTTCTCAGCCATTCGGCATTCCTCAGCTGTGAATTCTTTGTTTAGCTCTGAACCCCATTTTTTAATAGGGTTATTTGTTTCCCTGCGGTCTAACTTCTTGAGTTCTTTGTATATTTTGGATATAAGGCCTCTATCTGTTGTAGGATTGGTAAAGATCTTTTCCCAATCTGTTGGTTGCCGTTTTGTCCTAACCACAGTGTCCTTTGCCTTACAGAAGCTTTGCAGTTTTATGAGATCCCATTTGTCGATTCTTGATCTTAGAGCATAAGCCATTGGTGTTTTGTTCAGGAAATTTTTTCCAGTGCCCATGTGTTCCAGATGCTTCCCTAGTTTTTCTTCTATTAGTTTGAGTGTGTCTGGTTTGATGTGGAGGTCCTTGATCCACTTGGACTTAAGCTTTGTACAGGGTGATAAGCATGGATCGATCTGCATTCTTCTACATGTTGCCCTCCAGTTGAACCAGCACCATTTGCTGAAAATGCTATCTTTTTTCCATTGGATGGTTTTGGCTCCTTTGTCAAAAATCAAGTGACCATAGGTGTGTGGGTTCATTTCTGGGTCTTCAATTCTATTCCATTGGTCTACCTGTCTGTCTCTGTACCAATACCATGCAGTTTTTATCACTATTGCTCTGTAATACTGCTTGAGTTCAGGGATAGTGATTCCCCCTGAAGTCCTTTTATTGTTGAGGATAGCTTTAGCTATTCTGGGTTTTTTGTTATTCCAGATGAATTTGCAAATTGTTCTGTCTAACTCTTTGAAGAATTGGATTGGTATTTTGATGGGGATTGCATTGAATCTGTAGATTGCTTTTGGTAAAATGGCCATTTTTACTATATTAATCCTGCCAATCCATGAGCATGGGAGATCTTTCCATCTTCTGAGGTCTTCTTCAATTTCTTTCCTCAGTGTCTTGAAGTTCTTATTGTACAGATCTTTTACTTGCTTGGTTAAAGTCACACCGAGGTACTTTATATTATTTGGGTCTATTATGAAGGGTGTCGTTTCCCTAATTTCTCTCTCGGCTTGTTTCTCTTTTGTATAGAGGAAGGCAACTGATTTATTTGAGTTAATTTTATACCCAGCCACGTTGCTGAAGTTGTTTATCAGCTTTAGTAGTTCACTGGTGGAACTTTTGGGATCACTTAAATATACTATCATGTCATCTGCAAATAGTGATATTTTGACCTCTTCTTTTCCGATCTGTATCCCCTTGATCTCCTTTTGTTGTCTGATTGCTCTGGCTAGAACTTCAAGAACTATATTGAATAAGTAGGGAGAGAGTGGGCAGCCTTGTCTAGTCCCTGATTTTAGTGGGATTGCTTCAAGTTTCTCTCCATTTAGTTTAATGTTAGCAACTGGTTTGCTGTATATGGCTTTTACTATGTTTCGGTATGGGCCTTGAATTCCTATTCTTTCCAGGACTTTTATCATGAAGGGGTGTTGAATTTTGTCAAATGCTTTCTCAGCATCTAATGAAATGATCATGTGGTTCTGTTCTTTCAGTTTGTTTATATGATGGATCACGTTGATGGTTTTCCGTATATTAAACCATCCCTGCATGCCTGGGATGAAGCCTACTTGATCATGGAGGATGATTGTTTTGATGTGCTCTTGAATTCGGTTTGCCAGAATTTTATTGAGTATTTTTGCGTCGATATTCATAAGGGAAATTGGTCTGAAGTTCTCTTTCTTTGTTGTGTCTTTGTGTGGTTTAGGTATAAGAGTAATTGTGGCTTCGTAGAAGGAATTCGGTAGGGCTCCATCTGTTTCAATTTTGTGGAATAGTTTGGATAATATTGGTATGAGGTCTTCTATGAAGTTTTGATAGAATTCTGCACTAAACCCGTCTGGACCTGGGCTCTTTTTGGTTGGGAGACCTTTAATGACTGCTTCTATTTCCTTAGGAGTTATGGGGTTGTTTAACTGGTTTATCTGTTCCTGATTTAACTTCGATACCTGGTATCTGTCTAGGAAATTGTCCATTTCCTGAAGATTTTCAAGTTTTGTTGAATATAGGCTTTTATAGTAAGATCTGATGATTTTTTGAATTTCCTCTGAATCTGTAGTTATGTCTCCCTTTTCATTTCTGATTTTGTTAATTTGGACGCACTTTCTGTGTCCTCTCGTTAGTCTGGCTAAGGGTTTCTCTATCTTGTTGATTTTCTCAAAGAACCAACTTTTGGTTCTGTTGATTCTTTCTATGGTCCTTTTTGTTTCTACTTGGTTGATTTCAGCTCTGAGTTTGATTATTTCCTGCCTTCTACTCCTCCTGGGTGTATTTGCGTCTTTTTGTTCTAGAGCTTTTAGGTGTGCTGTCAATCTGCTGACATATGCTCTTTCCTGTTTCTTTCTGCAGGCACTCAGCGCTATGAGTTTTCCTCTTAGCACAGCTTTCATTGTGTCCCATAAGTTTGGGTATGTTGTATCTTCATTTTCATTAAATTCTAAAAAGTTTTTAATTTCTTTCTTTATTTCTTCCTTGACCAGGTTATCATTGAGTAGAGCATTGTTCAATTTCCACGTATATGTGGGCATTCTTCCCTTATTGTTATTGAAGACCAGTTTTAGGCCGTGGTGGTCCGATAGCACGCATGGGATTATTTCTATCTTTCTGTACCTGTTGAGGCCCGTTTTTTGACCAATTATATGGTCAATTTTGGAGAAAGTACCATGAGGAGCTGAGAAGAAGGTATATCCTTTTGCTTTAGGATAGAATGTTCTATAAATATCCGTTAAGTCCATTTGGCTCATGACTTCTCTTAGTCTGTCGACATCACTGTTTAATTTCTGTTTCCATGATCTGTCCATTGATGAGAGTGGGGTGTTGAAATCTCCCACTATTATTGTGTGAGGTGCAATGTGTGTTTTGAGCTTTAGTAAGGTTTCTTTTACGTATGTAGGTGCCCTTGTATTTGGGGCATAGATATTTAGGATTGAGAGTTCATCTTGGTGGATTTTTCCTTTGATGAATATGAAGTGTCCTTCCTTATCTTTTTTGATGACTTTTAGTTGGAAATTGATTTTATTTGATATTAGAATGGCTACTCCAGCTTGCTTCTTCTGACCATTTGCTTGGAAAGTTGTTTTCCAGCCTTTCACTCTGAGGTAGTGTCTGTCTTTGTCTCTGAGGTGTGTTTCCTGTAGGCATCAGAATGCAGGGTCCTCGTTGCGTGTCCAGTTTGTTAATCTATGTCTTTTTATTGGGGAGTTGAGGCCATTGATATTGAGAGATATTAAGGAATAGTGATTATTGCTTCCCGTTATATTCATATTTGGATGTGATGTTATGTTTGTGTGCTTTCATTCTCTTTGTTTTGTTGCCAAGACGATTAGTTTCTTGCTTCTTCTAGGGTATAGCTTGCCTCCTTATGTTGGGCTTTACTATTTATTATCCTTTGTAGTTCTGGATTTGTGGAAAGATATTGTGTAAATTTGGTTTTGTCATGGAATATCTTGGTTTCTCCATCAATGTTAATTGAGAGTTTTGCTGGATACAGTAACCTGGGCTGGCATTTGTGTTCTCTTAGGGTCTGTATGACATCAGTCCAGGATCTTCTGGCCTTCATAGTTTCTGGCGAGAAGTCTGGTGTGATTCTGATAGGTCTCCCTTTATATGTTACTTGACCTTTTTCCCTTACCGCTTTTAATATTCTTTCTTTATTTTGTGCGTTTGGTGTTTTGACAATTATGTGACGGGAGGTGTTTCTTTTCTGGTCCAATCTATTTGGAGTTCTGTAGGCTTCTTGTATGTCTATGGGTATCTCTTTTTTTAGGTTAGGGAAGTTTTCTTCTATGATTTTGTTGAAGATATTTACTGGTCCTTTGAGCTGGGAGTCTTCACTCTCTTCTATACCTATTATCCTTGGGTTTGATCTTCTCATTGAGTCCTGGATTTCCTGTATGTTTTGGACCAGTAGCTTTTTCTCCTTTACATTATCTTTGACAGTTGAGTCGATGATTTCTATGGAATCTTCTGCTCCCGAGATTCTCTCTTCCATCTCTTGTATTCTGTTGGTGAAGCTTGTATCTACAGCTCCTTGTCTCTTCTTTTGGTTTTCTATATCCATGGTTGTTTCCATGTGTTCTTTCTTGATTGCTTCTATTTCCATTTTTAATTCCTTCAACTGTTTGATTGTGTTTTCCTGGAATTCTTTGAGGGATTTTTGTGTCTCCTCTCTATGGGCTTCTACTTGTTTATTTATGTTTTCCTGGAATTCTTTCAGGGATTTTTGCGATTCTTTCAGGCATTTTTGCGATTCCTCTCTGTAGGCTTCTACTTGTTCTCTAAGGGAGTTCTTCACGTCTTTCTTGAAGTCCTCCAGCATCATGATCAAAAATGATTTTGGAACTAGATCTTGCTTTTCTGGTGTGTTTGGATATTCCATGTTTGTTTTGATGGGAGAATTGGGCTCCGATGGTGCCATGTAGTCTTGGTTTCTGTTGCTTGGGTTCCTGCGCTTGCCTCTCGCCATCAGATTATCTCTAGTGTTACTTTGTTCTGCTATTTCTGACAGTGGCTAGACTGTCCTATAAGTCTCTGTGTCAGGAGTGCTGTAGACCTGTTTTCCTCTCTTTCAGTCAGTTATGGGGACAGAGTGTTCTGCTTTCCGGCGTGTGGTTTTTCCTCTCTACAGGTCTTCAGCTGTTCCTGTGGGCCTGTGTCTTGAGTTCACTAGGCAGCTTTCTTGCAGCAGAAAAGTTGGTCTTACCTGTGGTCCCAAGGATCAAGTTCGCTCCTGGGGTGCTACCCACGGGCTCTCTGCAGCGGCAGCAACCAGGAATACCTGTGCCGCCGTTTCTGGGAGCTTCAGTGCACCAGGGTTCCAGATGGTCTTTGGCTTTTTCCTCTGGCGTCCGAGATGTGTGTGCAGAAAGCAGTCTCTTCTGGTTTCCCAGGCTTGTCTGCCTCTCTGAAGGTTCAGCTCTCCCTCCCACGGGATTTGGGTGCAGAGAACTGTTTATCCTGTCTGTTTCCTTCTGGTTCTGGTGATGTCTCAGGCACAGGGTTCCTGCCGCTCCTGGGCCCTCCCCCACGGGAGCCCAGAAGCCTTATACAGTTTCCTCTTGGGCCAGGGATGTGGGCAGGGGTGGGCAGTGTTGGTGGTCTCTTCTGCTCTGCAGCCTCAGGAGTGCCCACCTGACCAGGCGGTTGGGTCTCTCTCTCACAGGGTCTGGGGGCAGAGAGCTGCTACGGGCCGGGATCCGCGGGTGTGGGACTTCCGGTAAACACAGAACGTGCCCGGTTCTACAGGAATTCTGCTTCCGTGTGTCCCAAGCTCACCAGGCAGCTTTCTTGCAGCAGAAAAGTTGGTCTTACCTGTGGTCCCGGGGCTCAAGTTCGCTCGTGGGGTGCTGCCCACGGGCTCTCTGCAGCGGCAGCAACCAGCCTTTGTGTGGTTTTTGAATCTTACGTAATTTAATTGTATTATTTCCTGCTGTCAGAGTGAATAGTAGTCATTCATAACCTCGAGCAAAATTGAATCTAGAAAGTTTAGCAACATCGTAACTAAGAGGAAGCTTAATGGAGAGACTGGTATGGAGACCATTGACTTTCTCTGAGGCAGTAGAGTGTGAGAGGAAAACAGTGGGGAGTACTTTAGGGGATAGAGCCAATAGCAGGAAGATTGTAGACTTTTATTTGGTTATAAATTTTGTTATGATCTTTGATATTGATTTTCTGTGCTTATTCTATCACTGGCATGGCATTTAGTGAACCCGATGGTTGCTTTGTTGATTTGACTAAAGTTGTTTCCCTCCTGACAAAATGCTAGAGGGACAGGCTTATAGCACAATAAATGATGTTTCCAAGACCATGCTTACATGAAAGGTTGCTACTGGGGAATCTTGAGATAAGTTCTGCTCCAGGGGCTGCACAGCAAATCATAGAATAATTGCCAGCACTGTGACTATCCCTCTACTGGGAGACTTCCAACTCATCGCTGTAGACACTGTTTACTACAGTGATGGTTTGGTTTTTCACTCTTGCTTTTGACATCCTCTCAGTTTGTGCATATTTGAAAATAATGAAGCAGTGTTCAATTATCTTACCAGTCATTAATAAGATCATGGAGATTTTGACCAGCATAATTTCTAAAGAATTCAAATAGTTCTTTTCTTTAAAAAAAATCTGTTTGTTAGTATTTGATTACAGTATAATAATCCTAAAAACAGAAACAAGGCAAAAACAATATTTCTCAATGTAAAATCTTACTTAATATCAATAGTTTTTATAACTTAGATAATTTTAATTCTTATATGAGATTAGTCAGAATTTTAGGATTAGGTTAAGAAACTATTTAAAATCTTTGAAATTCCAAGTTTTAAAGTTACTATAGCAATGGATAACACATGGGTCAAAGGTCTTTAATATTTTGAAACTCGTAAAATCCTTTGAAAATTTGATAAAGTATTAATTGTATCTCATTGTATGTGTCAAAATCTATAGCAACAGCAAAGTCTGCTTAACCTACTCAGGGATTCCGTGCTAATTTCATGTAAAATAGGTTTGCTTTATAAATGTTTCGTTCCTAGTCACCTGTGGAACATTTACTTAACAATATAACCTATTTTATTCAATACTTTTAATGTGAAAGAGAATCACAGCAGCCTAACAGTGTTCCTAGTTACCGGATACTGAGTTCAATTTCCTGCTACATGATTTCATATAGCATGCATCCCAGTTAAAAGTACAAATGACTTTTAAAAATCTTAGGTACTCTATGAAACTTAATTATGAATACTTAATTAACAAGGCCAGTCACTTAACCCACATTGCTATGTCTGTGTAGGGGTTGGTCAATGCTGATATACTGCAATGTAGAGAGTTCTGTTTTGTCAGACGGTTGTAAAGTCAATAGAGGCAAAAGGAAAGACAGTACCAATGTCCTTGGGTGACACGGAACACTTTTGGGACACGTGGAGTCTTGTTAGGGCAGTGGAATTGGAGGAAGCCAAAGATAAGAGGCTTTCTAAGGGGGCTCTTAGATTAGTGACTGGGCTATTCTGAATGATGTGTTAGGGGCAGAGAGTGACAAAAGAGAGGAAGATGGTTTACTGTGCTCTTTTAGTAGCCTGGTGCATGGTGAGGATGGCTTGAGGCATGGAGAAACGTCAATGGATAGGACTTGGGGTTGACTGGCTGAAGACAATGGTGAGGGAGTAGTCAATAGAGTACCATCATTCTGCTCTGGGTGGATGTGTGAGCAGCTCAGACGTTTTGAGATTTTTCAGGTAAAAGAGTAGGGAGGCAAAAAAAAATGAAGTAGAATACAGATTTCAACACTGAGTTTGAAATGCCTGTTAGAAATCTTTGAGGTAACTAGATATCCATTGGGAGTGTGGATCTAGCGCTCGGAAGGGAACCTGGCCTGTAGGAGAGGATGAAATATTCTTTGATCTTAAATTCCTTTCAAAGTACCTCTCCACAAAAGTTACTTATTTTGCTAATTCTTCTTCCCTTGTCTCTAATAAAGTGTTTCCCCCACTTAGCATGGTTCCCTTGCTTCAGTCAAGTCACTGTTCCTAGCTTCTTTATCAAACAGCTGCCCTGTTGTCCCTTATCTGAAAAACTCTCACTCTGGAAGCTGTCCCCATGCCACCTAATGTACATAACTGTTTCAAAATAGTCAGCTTTGAAATCATATACACATAAGCAGCAAAACTACTCTGCTGGCTATATGTGTATATAACGATATTAAAGAAGACACTATCAGTTTGAGAGGAAGTGAGGAGGCATGGAATGGGTTGGAATGAAGGCACCTGACAGTGGGGAGAACTTATATAATTATATGCTAATTAAAATATATATTTAAAAAACTTTCACTTTGAAAAAGAACGTGGTCTTCAGAATACTCTATGAATTTATCAGAAACAAAGCCAAAACCTTTGCCACAGTTATTCCTAGAAATGTTGCAGTCTGCTGACCTAGCCTAACCTCTTTCTTTGAGTTTAGATGATCAAGGATGTTCTAATTTTCTTATATCTCTTGCTGCTGTTTTCATATTTATGGTATAGATCTATTTGCCTTTGACTTGGATCCATCTCAAACTTTCTTTTACAGGATTCTTTCTGTACTGTATATACCTTCTTAGAACAATGATGTCTATTACCATGACTCCAATTACCACCAATTGTAAAATTTATGGGAGTGAGCAGGACACAGAAACAGCACTGTTGGCTGAGAGACTACTTTAGAATGTTTAGGGCAAAAGAAATTCCCCTGATCCTACTGTGCGATTATACACTTCTATTTAGTTATTCAAAAAACATGCATTAGTTTCTAAATAAGTCATATGAAAGTTCTGGGTCTTGTAAGTCCATTTAATGGACATCTAAGATTCCTATTCTTAAAGAATTATATTCTACCAGGATAATAACTTAATAAAAAATTATGAAGTAGATACCAAATCAAGGAAAGGGACAGCGTCTTCCTCATCTTGGCATGGCTAAGAGTGTCAGTAACGTTTTATTGGCTGAAAAAATTGATATCAGAATCACAACTGGTGTTTCCTGCCTTTGTCGCTTGCATATTTACATGTATGCTTATGTATATAAACATAAGGTGGATATTTAGAATGTTTTATTTTATTTCACTTCATTATTTTAAATTTTATTTCATGGATTTAGTCATTTAAGTATGTGTTCCTCCTTACTTTATGAGGTTTCGGAATAAAGACTCTCTTGGATATTGCCATATGTCAGTGTTTACACAGGGTTAGATCAGCAGACCAGCTAGATATTTCCTCACAGGGGCTAGCACATCACTTTCCAAGAGCTGAATAAAAGCAACACAAAAGCGTTCACTGAGAGAGAGACAGGGTTAAGAAAACATACCAGCCTTCGAAGTTCTCTGAAAAAGTCCTGAGCTGCCCAGAGCATGATAAACAAGCAAACAGAGCCTGTACTTGCTGGCTGCAAAAGGATACATGGGTAGTAAACAGGGAAGGGGCTGCTCTTGCTAATAGAGAAACCACATCCCTCTCAGTGTCATCATGCCAGTGACCAGTGACATGATAGAATCAAACAAAAGACAGACTGAAGCATCCAGGGAGCTAGCATAGACTTGTCCATTATGTTAATATGAATTGGAATATTTTAATCAATAATTTATGTTAACTTTTGTATCATAGCGTTAGAGAATTTAATTAGCATTTTCTCATATATTCTGTATTAGTTACTTTTTTCAGTATTGCCGAATACGTGACAAAAAGCGATGTAAAGCGGAACGGTCTACTTTGGCTCGCAGTTCACAAGGCTACAGTCTGTTACAGCAGGAAAGGTGTCCTAGTTTGTTTTTATTCGATTTGATATAATACCAGGATCAAAGGCAACTTGCGTTGCTTATATCGTTTTGTTTGCATAGCATGGTCTCGGTCTATCAGGAAGGAAGGCAGGGAAGGGATTTGTCAGGAACTGAAGCAGAAGCCCTGGAGTAATGCATACAGCCTTTGCCTCGATGGCTTGTTCAGCTTGTTTGGTCATAAGACTCAGGATTACTTGACCAGAGGTGGTTGTACTCCTAGTAGGCTGGGCTGTCCTGCATAAATAGTTAATTAAGAAAATGTCCCAGGTACAGTTCTGGGTTAATATTTTTGAGATGGGTGGTTGGCCCCATCCCTCAACCAGGGGCTGTGCCTAACCTCTGGATGTAGACTCTACATGCTCTCTCTTCCCTTTGTTGGGTCTTGGCTAATGTCATCCTCACTGGGTCCTGGAAGCCTCTCGCTTTCCTGGCATCTGGGACTTTCTAGCGGTTATGCCCAGTTCCCCATTCCCCAATACTATAAACCTCCATTCAATTTCCGGACCCTCTGTACATCTCTCCTATCTCCTCCCATACCTGATCCTGCCTCCCTTTTCTCTCTCTGTCCTCTTTCCCTCCCAGATCCCTCCCTCCCTCTACTGCCCATGATTATTTTGTTCCCCTTTCTAAGGAGGACTGAAGCATCTACTCCTTGGTCTTCTTTTTTTTCTTGAGCTTTCTATGGTCTGTGAGTTATATTGTAGGCATTCTGAGCTTTTCCCCTAATGTTCATTTATTGGTGAGTGCACACCATGTGTGATCTTTTGTGACTGGGTTCCCTCACTCAGGATGATATTTTCAAGTTGCATCCATTTGCCTGCAAGTTTCATGAAGTCATTGTTTTTAATGGCTAAGTAGTTTCCAGCTTTTTGCTATTATAAATAAGGCTGCTTTGAACATAGTAGAGCATGCGTCCTTGTTATATGTTGGAGTATCTTTTGGGTGTATGCCCAGGAGAGGTATAACTGTGTACCTAGGTAGTGCTATGTCTCATTTTCTGAGGAACTGCCAGATTGGTGTCCAGAGTGGTTGTACCAGTTTGCAATCCCACTAGCAGAAATATTAATGTAGAATTGCTCCTTTCTAAAGGAAATGCAGGGACAAAGAGTAGAGCAGAGAATGAAGGAAAGGGCATCCAGAGACTGCCCCACCTAGGGATCCATTCCATCCACTGACACCAAACCCAGACACTATTGCTGATGCTAAGAGGTACATGCTGACAGGAGCCTGATATAGCTGTCCCCTGAGAGGCTCTGCCAGAGCATGACCAATACAGAGGCAGATGCTCACAGCCAGCCATCAGACTGAGCACTGGGACCCCAATGAAGGAATTAGGAGGACAGAAGGAGCTAGAGGGGATTGAAACCCCATAGGAAGAACAACAATATCAACCAACTAGACCTTCCAGAGCTCCCAGGGACTAAACCACCAACCAAAGAGTACACATAGAGGGACCCATGATTCCAGCTGCATATGTAGCAGAGGAGTGCCTTATCTTGTATTAATGGGAGTGGGGGCCTTTGATCCGATGGCTCGATGGAGGCTCGATGCCCCAGTGTAGGGGAATGCTTGATTGGTAATGCTGAAGCAGGTGGGTGAGTCAGGAAGCACCCTCGTAGAAGCACAGGGGAGGGGCATTGGTTAGGGGGTTTTCAGGAGGGGAAACAGGGAAGGGGGATAATATTTCAAATGTAAAATAATCAATTTTTTTTAAAAAGAAAATGTCCCAGTGCTCTACGGCCAATGTAATGGTTGCATTTTCTCAATTGGGGTTTCCTCTTAAATGAATCTAGCTTGTGTCAAAATAACAAAGAAACTGTCCAGTCTGGTGATGGGAGTGGCTGTTTGTGCTCCGAGGGCAATACACAGCGGGGTGCATATTTCTGTGCAGATTTTTAAGACTGGCTTTTACCTAAGTTGTTTACTCTGGTTATAAATAACAGAAATATATGATATAATATATATATATAATATATATATAATGGTATGTTTTTACTCTTCCTAGGCTTTGTATCATGGGCCGAATTTGAAAGCAGTTATAAAAATGTATCGGAGCTTAATCCACCGTGTTAGACACCGTCTTGGTCTTTGGAGAACAAGACAGATTATATACTTTGGAGAGCTAGAAGAATGGATGGACAGAAAAAAATGTAAGTATTGCAGTCCCTTCTGGCTTGCTGCTAGGTTTAGAACCCATTTTTACTTATTGAAAAGACCTCTATCTACTCCTAGCAATGGAAGGGAGATTGTGTTTTTTATATTTCCATTTGCATCATAAAGTGGCTCGCTGAGTACTTAGATGAATTCATTAGAATTTTTTTTTTGTTATAAACAACAGACTCCTCATTTGGCTACACAAAGTGTAGCAGGAAATTTAAAGGGAAGGGGTTGGAAACACAGATGAAGAAATCAGATTCCACAGAGGGGATAAGCAATAAGTTGCTCCAGAGACCTATGGATCAGAAAATAAAAAGAATCTACTGTTTCCTGAAGAAGAGAAACAGACAACATTGTTATAGAGACTGTCTGTCTGTCCATCCATCCATCCATCCATCCATCCATGCAACCACCCACTCACCCACTCACCCACTCACCCACCTACTCACCTACCTACCCACCAATCCACCTACCTGCCTACCCATTTACCTACCTACCTACCTACCTACCTACCTACCTACCTACCTACCTACCTATTTTCTACCTATTCATATATTGCAATAGGGCTCTCATCTGCCCAGGCTGACTTTGAACTCTTGATGTAGCTAAGAATGACAATGAACTCAAGCTCCTTCCCCCTCTGCCTCCCAAGTGCTGGGACTACAGGTTGGTATCATCATGTCTTTCTTAATGCTGTGTTGGAGAGCCCAGAGTTTCCTGCACGCTAGGCAAATACTTTACCAAGTGACGTATTCATACTGAGACACATTTATTTTTAAATCGGATTTCCAAGAGATTTTAAATGAATGGCTTAGCTTGAGCCACAAGTCAGAAACTTGAAGTGACTGTGGAAGGATTGGAGGCCTTGAGAGTTACAATGGATGACTCTTTGCCCATTGTGGGAGGGGTTCGCCACTCCTGAAATGAATATTAAATTGTAATATTGGTAAATGTTAAAGCATACTGGGCAGAATAAACCATGTATTACTTCAAATTGTTAGGGTTCTGCTCATAAATATAAGGACACACTTTTTTTATCATTGTCTTTCTATTTATAGTTCATCAGTTGAGTGTTATTTAGGTACTGTGTATTACTAGACCAATCTTCTTAAGAATTAAAATGAATGACGCAAGTAAGTTATACTTAATTGGAATAATTTTATGATTTTATGAGATCAATGTGCTACCTTTTGGTAGTTTCAGCTAGTTGTAGTATGTTCATTCTTTATTTGGGACTTCATATTCATGAATGCATCATGAAGATGGGGCTTATGTCTTTCAATGAGCATTACTATTTAATACGTGGCTAGTATATTAGAATAGCAAAAACTATTTTCAAAAGGCTATTTGCATTCAGTTTGTATGCAAAAATGTATTTTTTAAAATAAGTCATACTTGTTCCATTTCTGTCGTTAGACATTAAAGAAAGAAGAAGAAGCCAAATAAAGAAAGAGACCCAGAGAGACAATTCAGAGGTCCATGATACATACATAGATCTTGAGAACCCAGTTCAGGGGATCTAGTCCCACAGCCTGATTTTCAGAAAGTTAGATAAGGCATTTGTAGAATTCTCAAGGCATCTCTCAAACAGATAATACAGCAAAGAGTCAGACAGAGGGAAAGCTATGAATGAGAAAGAAAGAAATCATGGAGAAGACAGAGGCAGAGGCAGTGAGAAATGTTTTCATTTTGGAAACTGCTGGGACTTAGTTTGCAAACTTGAGGGAAGGAGAGGAATATGGGTCCCACCCACGTGTACTCAGAGGTTTAAGACTGTTGGTCATGAGTGCTCCACGCACTAGTATAAAATCAGAGGATACCTCAGTAGTCTTCTATGAATAGTCGTTTCATATTCTGCTAAGCTTTGTAATACAGAGTTTCTAATATTTATCAAAATGTGTGATAGGACTTTTGGTTATTGTAGCAACTAACTTGTGCCCCCCCCCATTTTATTTGATTGTATTTTGAAGGGCTGATTATCTGTTACACTTCAAGACTTATGTTTTACTGGACTCAGACTTCGAAGTAGAAGTACTCTGAGGGCAGCCTACGCCTCTTGACAATCCGTTCCTGGCATTTTTCCTTTGGCTCCCTTCATTCTCTTGGCCAAAATTTAGCATATTGTGCAACACTATAGTGTTTTCTTTAGTACGGTACTTCTTCAGAGAACTATGTCAGTGCTTCTGTTGGGGGGCGCATGGAGGAAGAAGACACTTCATCTTGGCTGTTTTGGTCCCGGGCTTCTTACCTTCTTTGTTTAAGGGCTTTCTGACAACATCCTGGGGGACATTATCTTCTTTAGAGAGGTTGGAAAGCTTTTAAGTTCTGTTGGTTCTTTGGGGTCTTACAACTGAGGCACAGTAGTATCTGTCAGTTCAGGAATATCCTCTCTGTGTCTCTGTGTCTCTGTGTCTCTGTGTCTGTCTCTCTGTCTGTCTCTGTCTGTCTCTGTCTCTCTCTGTCTCTCTGTCTCTCTCTCTCTCTCTCACACACACACACACACACACACACTAACCAAGCTGAGAACATTCAAGTTGGCATCCACAAGAGCTACAATGCATCCACATTGTTAAACTTCCTCTCTCCAGCATGCTTGGTCTTCAAGAAGAATGAATGAATGACTCTTATTCAATGGCAGATGTGCTCTGATGCGGGTCAAGACATATTGCTTTATGGGAAACTCTTGTGTGTTGTTCCCAACCACTCATTTACACCACATGACTCTTCTATTCTTTATTCAGATTACTGATAGTACTTCTTTGGCCATTTCTGGAGGTACCATGAAAACGTCTGTTTTAGTACTCAGCCACAGAATTCCCAGTCACATGCATTTTTATTTTTGACATGGTCCCATTTCTTTAAAACCCGGTATGATTGTCACACTCCAAAATTCTGTCACTATGCTTTTTAAAATTAGTTCTAACGTAACTTGTTTGTTTTAGTTTTAACCCTATCTCCATGATTTCTTACTCTTAACTTGTAATTACAGATTTAAAATTTTCATTATTATTATTTTATTTTTTTAGTTTGGAAACTCACACAGATGGACACACACATACCCCATGTATATCTGTTTTTTTCAGACTGGATTCTGATGGTATCTAGCTGATAAGGTTATTGAGTAAAAGTCTTAAAAGTCTGTGGGTAACTTACATGTGTCTCTTGGCTTGATTCCTAGTCAAGTTCAGAAGGCACTAGAAGATTACAGAGAACCACAGTGCAGTTTATGAATACCTATCGGTGTGGTTAGGCTGGCATGAGACAAAGACAGAATAGAGGCATTTGATTAGACAGACGGTGCTCTGTCCATAGAATCTGCATGGCTAAAGAATTATGAATAGCTTTCACTTACGTTAGACCTAGAGCTTACATAATTTGCAAGGTATTTATGTCATTTTTTCATAGAATTCTCTTCTTTTCCTATGCAATTATTGCTAATTTTTTTATATTTGGAAAATACCTGTGTACCTTTAAAAATATTTCAATAATTTCTAACTGTACTAATAGTCACAATTTCAGTTTTGTTTTTACTAAAACTGGCTAACTAGCTTAGTTCATTAATTCTGCTAGTGAGCTGCAGAAGGCTTGTATTGTACCCTAGGCAGGGCACAGTCACAGAAGTAAGATATTAAAGATATGAAAGGATTCTAAAGATGAGCGAAGGAGAAATTAACAAAAGTTCATGAATCTTCATAGAAATTCTTTGTGTCTTAATTTTAGTCTTTTAGAGAAACAAACCCTGAGACATGGATTTAAGTACGGCTAACGTATTGGGAAGTAAATCCCATAAAGTACTCTTAAATGGCATAGAAAAATGCAGTAGGGACAGGATGAAAGTTAAAAAAACAAACAAACAAACAAAACAAAACACTGTCATGGGAACTCTTGAAGGCAAGTTTCTCAAAAACTAGATTTTCATGTATCAGTTGCCCCCAATCTCTTGCACTTCAGCAGGGGTTGAGGGCCACTCTGCAGGGGTCTGAGACTTTTGGGTTATTGGCCAGAAGGCAACAGATTGATGCCCGGTGCTAGGAGAAGCTTTGAGGCAATGAAATGCAGATGCTGGCACTTCTGAATCAGAAAGCCCGGACACAGAAGGAAAGCCTCAAGTTCCATGCTAAATCCGATGAGAAGAGGCTCCAAATGCAGCAGCTTTAGTTCATAGATTTGAGGAGAGAGAAAAGCACATAACTATATCAAATATTAATTTGTATGTGTTTCCAATGGCTTTGAAGATCTGGCGTAGCCATTCATATTCCAGTAGGAATTTGTTGAATTTTTTTTCCCCTTTTGCTGTGAGATCACTGAACAAAATGTGAACATTGTTCCCAACTCTATTTTTGAATCAGAAAGTCTAATGGAAATCCCAGGGATTAGAGTGTGGACTGGGAGTAGTGAAGAAGTGAGAGGTTTACAGGAGACATGGTAACTTCTGACAGGAGTCATCGTGAATCAGAAACCTGGGGTTCTTGTCATTGGTACTGACAATGTGGACGAAAGGGAACAGACAATATGGAGATTCAAAAGATAAACGAATAAAATAAAAATTCAAAATCGGCCGATGTGGCATTACAGACCTATCATGGTTAAAGCAAGGAGTTTGTAAGTTCCAGGCTAGCCTAGGCAACTTAGTGATCCCCTGGTGCAGAATAAGGTTAAAAAGAGTTGTGGTGGTGATAGATACAGCAGTGGTGGAGTTCTTGCCTTGTATGCATGGTGCTCTCGGTTCAGGCGCCAGTCACAAAATAATTGGTTTTGAAAAAAGGAAGAAGGAAAAGACAAAGAAATCGCATATGATCCAGCTAAGCCACTCTCACTGTGTATCTGAGGAAGCCAAAGCGGCACCCCAAAGAGATTCGCTCTGTCCCTTACTTGTGGCTATTGTCACATTAGTCATAGGCACGACATGGAGTTGGCCCAGGTGTCTAGCAGCCGATGCACGGATAAAGAAAACAGGTTATATATCCTGACTGCAATTTCAGCCATAAAGAAAAGCTTAATGTTTTCATTTTCAGCAATCCGAGTGGATATTGTATTAAGAGAAATGAGCAACACATAGAAAGACAGATAACCACAGTCTTCTCCTAAATATGAATGTTGCAAACATCGACATAGAAATCAAATAGCAACTGTTAGTAGATGAGAAGAGATACAGAGGGACAGGATTAGATCCCTCAGTGCTGTGTATATGCCTTGGATTATCACACTGAGCCCCATTAATGTGTACAACGAGCACATCTTAATAAAAATAAAACATCCCCCATTACAGCTAATAGTTTGTGTGTTGATATGTGTAAGTTCTGTGATCATTTGCCATGAAGCAGGTAGAGCCCCCACCTGTGTCCTGTGCTTTCATGGGAAGCCTGACTGAATGTTAGCCTGAGGAAATTCATGGTGTGGGAATGGGTGAGGAAGAGAGACCCTGCGTCCTGCCTGTTAGCCAGAAGACTTAACACTGGTTTCTAGAATGCCAGAGGCTCTTCCCCAGGTGCAAAGATCAACCTGGCTGACTTCAGTTAACTTCCAGTACAGAAGAACTTTGTAAGTGACTTGTCCACAGCACACTATTTGTAAAAGAAACTCTATTATTTTCCCTTTTGGTTTTTAGTCTATGAAACCATGTTTGCCAAGAGAGAAGACTGGCAAGGATTAGAAAGAAGTGAGCTGCTGAAGTACTTCAACGACTGTGGTCATTTCCCCACACAGAAGCAGATCGATGAGCTCTGGGACCTGTTCCACAGATGTGAGTACTGCTGCCCTCATCCTTGTCCCGCCTTCCCTCTTCTCTCCGTGCTTCTCCTCCTCTTCCTCTCTGATTTATTGTTTAGTAATGTATATTCATTGCACATTGCGTTTTATTAAATAAGTATGACTTCATGCGCACATAACTTTTATGTTTTGCCTTAACGTCGACTACACCTTTTCCTCAAATTTGTTTGTATCCAAACTTAATCTATCTGAGAAAAGGCTGGTTGAAAGAAGTTGAAGTTGTATTTTGACTGAAGAGCATAAAGAAGATGATTTCAGCTTTAACTTTAAAAATAAACATTTTGATATAAGTTACAATAATAATAATAAGTTACATCCAGCTAAGTATGGTAATTACTTTTTCAATCAATACAACGGATACTTGGGAAAAGCAATTTCAATTTTGACTCTTGGTTTCAGAGGATTGAAACGCGTAGTAAAAAGGGAGTGAGAGAAGGGAGACAGAGTTCCACAACAGGCTGCAGTACACAAGGCTGTGCCTTAGTGATGTATTTCTGAATTCTCCAGAACTTCCTAGAGTAGCATCATCAGTGTCAGAACCAAAGCCTTCAACAGCAAGCCCATGAGGGGCCATTTCATTAATAGCAAAGCTATACTAATATATTTAACCCACGGAATTTTAAAAATTGCTGCTAAAATCTTTCTCCTGGTTAGTTAAATTTGATGCCGATAAGCAAAGTCAGCTTAAAAGGCATAAATATAGTAAGGTAAAGCATCTTTCCAATTGGAAAATAAGTTTTTGCTGGGTGCATGGATGAGAAGTACAGAACTTGCCTAGCATACACAAGGTCATGGGTAAAATCCCCAGCAATTCCAGAAAAGGAAAATCATTTTGCCCCAGACCGTAAACAGATAAAATGATAAAAATGTCTAATATTTAATAATAATAATTTATGTAATAGACATTTTTTCTCTTCTCAAACCAGTAAGAGGGAATATTGTCCCAGGTATGAGAACTCTTAATGAATAATTAAAAACATTTCAGCCCGTTTTCTTCCTTATGCTTATTGAAGCCTAATGAACAAATATATTTGAGGAGTATGATGTGGGATGTTATGCCACACATCGATGGCCAAAACTGCTAGCCGGGATATTAGTGGTTGTGTATAGTTCCCTTATGCATACATCTGCGTACATGTGGGAGGGGATGGTGAAGAATTCTCACTTAACAAGGTTTGAGTAAGCCATACAGAATTGTTAATTCTCTTCCGCTCATTAAACTTGTGTTTAAATTATGCTGCTGTATTGTGGGTATACTTTGCATTTTACATTTACAGACTAGCTTCAATGACTTTTCCAATAAGACAGGTTTTCTATAAACTGTCATTCTAATTAATAATTCTTATTAATTATTATATTCTAAAAAACTAATTAAAAACCTTTTTCTTTCAATTCCTAAGGTTAGGGAACTTTCTTGTTTTTATTTATGTGCATTTCAGGGTGTGTATGCATGTGTTTGTGGAGATGTATTCAGAGGCCAGAGAAGTGTCCTGCTTTATGACTCTCTATTCTCTGGAGTGTAACAGTAATATTAATATAAATGTAAGGAGAAAATTAATACAGTGCCTGTTTTTCTTTATCCTAGCGAGTTACCCAATAAAGACCCCAAGCTTTATTTAATCAATCTTTACTACACAATTCTTGGGGAGTCATTAATCTATTTTAATCCTCCAAGCTAATCTGGCTACCTCCCAGCCAAAATCCCTGAGATCCTTGCGTTGTTGTATTGGTCTGGTCCTCTGGCCTTCAGGTGTATTTTCCTATGATGTTTCCTCTCACCCTCATTGTGGCTGAGTCCAGTTTACTCTTCTTTCTTTCCGCATTCCTTGGCTGGCCAAAGTCTTACACGGTTCTCTCTTCTGGCCAGTCATTGGCTGATCAGCTTTTATTGACAAGGCTAAGAATAAGTGGTAAGCCTTGTTTACACAAACTTGAGAAAGGAGATTCTTGACATAGGCATTTGCAATGCTCCGTCAGGATTGAAACCGGATCTGAGCGAGAGAAATCAGCATCTGAATAACACAAAGATTATCTTTAAATAGCGCACAATAGCATTCTGCAAACACTGAATCTATCATTTCTTACTAAACTTGAAGTTCACAGTCATTTGGTTAGGTTGGCTGAAAAGGAATTTCCTGTCCTTGTCTTCTCTTGCCCTCTCTGTGCTGGCATTGTGGGTGCACACCTCACTTTTTATGTGACCCTAGGTCAGGTCTTCATGCCTGTCTGGAAATGATTCTTACAAGGTGGACAGATTTTATCCTCTAGAAAACAACCATAATATTTTCAGTTTATTGTATGTTTAATGATATTGCCCTGTCCCATTAAAGACTCCTTTGTTGCCCACGATAGTTACTGAAAATGAAGTTAACAATGGGAAGAAAACAAAAATCTTGGAGAAGTACTGGTCATTTTGACACACATCATTTTCAAGAGAATCTGATTGCAGATTGTCAGTCAGCCATCTTTATCCACACCGACTCTGCTTGTGGGTGGCAGCTTGATAGATACAAGCTACACATAGAGCATTTAATCTAGTTCACATTTAGTCAGTTCAGCTGATTAACTTCTAGCATGCAATATCAAGTAGGTCAGATTCCTGGAAGGCTTTGCATCTTTAGGTATTTTTTTTATCTTTATTAACTTGAGTATTTCTTATTTACATTTTAAAGGTTATTCCCTTTCCCAGTTTCCGGGCCAACATCCCCCTCCCCTTCTCTATGGGTGTTCCCCTCCCCATCCTCCCCCCATTGCCGCCCTCCCCCCATAGTCTAGTTCACTGGGGGTTCAGTCTTAGCAGGACCCAGGGCTTCCCCTTCCACTGGTGCTCTTACTAGGATATTCATTGCTACCTATGAGGTCAGAGTCCAGGGTCAGTCCATGTATAGTCTTTAGGTAGTGGCTTAGTCCCTGGAAGCTCTGGTTGCTTGGCATTGTTGTACATATGGGGTCTCGAGCCCCTTCAAGCTCTTCCAGTCCTTTCTCTGATTCCTTCAACGGGGGATCTTTAGGTATTTTTAACTCATTGTTATTCCTTATTCTCACTACTATGGTAACATTGGAATTGTAACTGAGGACAGGGTTTCAGTTTGAAAAATTTCTTCTGGGAGAAAGAACTGTACTTGGGCTACATGTATTTTCTTCTTAAATGCCTCTTCCTCTTTTTCCCTTGGTAAATTTATCCAATTTTCTTCCTCTTTGGACTTCGTGCTATACTTTGGACTGCTGTTGCTATACCTAGAATTACATTTTCATCAGGGTCCAGGAGCTCACAGAGACTGACAATGAGGGAGTCTGTATGAATCTGAGCTTGGCCTTGTGAATATATGCTATGCTTGTGCAGGTTGGCCTTCTTGTGGGACTCCTACCAGTGGGAGTGGAGGCTATCTCTGACTCAATTGCCTGCTTTTGGGACCCTTTTCCTCCTATCGGGTTTCCTTGTCCAGCTTTGATATGAGGATACATGCCTAGTTTTATTGTAACTTGTTATGCCTTGTTTGGTTGATATTCCTGGGAGGCCTGTTCTTTTCTGAAGGGAAAGGAAGAGGAGTGGATCCAGGAGTAGAGCAAACGTTTGGGGAAGGGACTGGAAGGAGTGGAGAGAAAGGAAAGCACAGTCACGATGTAATATATGAGATAAAAAGCAGACAAACCAATAAAACTATAAAAGATATGAGACTAGCAAATACTGATGGTGAAATAATATAGAAGAACTAAAGTTTAAGTTGAGGCAAAACTTATTAGTAAGTAACCCTAGAATAAGTGTGGCTCACTTCTTAACAATGTTTGATGTTCATTTACGCGTTAGCATGTTCTCCACTTTGTCCTGTTCTACTAACAACATTCTGGTGTGTGACTCTACTATGTCTTGTTTACCTGGCCATTGGTTTAGTGGCTGTTTAAGTTGCTTTGTCCTTTTTTGCTATGATGTACTATGGACATCTTTATGCCTTGATTTGCATTTCCCTAGTAATGAGTTAAGAGCAAACATTTTTTTCCTATTCTCAGTAGACATTTCTTTTCCTTCTGTAGAGGAATTTGTTGAAATCATGCATATCATTTGGTGTTTCTCTGATAAATAGTATACATCATTTTCCACGATATCAACACATGTGCATTCATGCACACATGCACACTCACACTACATATAATATTTTATGTTATGTTATATATACATATATAAGTCCATTTAGTGTTGCTTTGAGAGACATAGTCTTTACATAGTTTATTAACTCTAATCAATTTACCCATCCAGGCAGACTCTGCCAATTGTTTAAGGTTTGGAAGCTGTGTCTTTGTGTTTCACTCACTGCTTATTTTAAAGTCATTTTAGTCTGTCTTCTTAAAGTTGTGGCTAAGTCCCATTTTCTGATCTATGTTTGTGTTTATTGTGTTCCTCATCTCTATAATGTTTTTCCTCTATTTATCGTGGTTATTGTTTTTTGATTGCTACCATATTTTCTTAGAATTCTTTATGGTTTATGGTAACAATGTGAATGTTTATCTTAGTTCCTTTCAAGACTGCACTAAACCTAACCCCTAAATCCATGATTACTGGCAGCCTGCTTCCTAGAGCATGAGGAATCTGTTCCTATTTTCCTGCATTTCTCATGTTATGTTCCTGCTAATATTGAATCCTGGATATTTTAGGTACAGTGTTCTCAGAGGTATGGAGTCTGCTCAGTTCCAAGACTTTATTTATTCATTTACACTTGATTGGTGGAAATGGAATAAAGGGAACCCTATGCTCATTGGCTGTTCATTCCTGTAATCATTATTTAAAGATTGTGTGTGTGTGTGTGTGTGTACATAAAAGAGGTCAAAGGAGGATATTGGATGCCCTGTATCTGGCGGTATGGCTAACTGTGTACTGACATGGGTGCTGGGAACAGAACTCTGGTCCTCTGAAAAAGCAGCAAGCATTCTTAATCAATTAACTGTCTCTCCAGTCCATGGTATTGTTTAGTTCTTTATTGTTGTTATTGATGCTGTTGTTATTGTTGCTGCTTGAGTGACGTTTCAAAAAGCTACTCTGTACAGTGCTCACCCAATGATTGAATATTCACTCAGATACTTTGAGTTCACCACGTTTATATCCTCTGCCCACAGTTCTGTGTGAGGGGTGGAGCTAATGTTCAGTCGTCAGGTTGTATGTCAGCCCCAGGCTTGATGTTCCCCAGTGGTCTGGAGGACTTCCTTTGAGTCATTTGATTTCTCACACAGCTTTGAAGGACATTCTGTAGTTTTTCATTTCCAAGGGTTTCCTATTCCATTCATGGCAGATCTCTCATTGATGCCAGCTCAGACCGAGCTTTTCTGTGTATTTCTTACACGGTTGTTTTTTTTCTCCTAGTGTCCATGTCAGTTTGCATCATTTCAAAGCCATCAATTTGGCTTAAAGCGATAGCTGGTTAGGAAAAGATCATTTGTATTTGAGCATTTTAGTATCTGCTCAGGGATTCATATTCTTGCCAGAAACTTCAGTAGTTATACTTTTCTTGCAAAAGAGAATGCTTAGAAGAATGGAGGTAGGCAAATGAAGAGAACATTAAGCCCAAATCTGAAGGTCAGAAACCAAGGGGCAAAGATGATTTAGATATGTGGCTACAGTTAGGAAAATGTTACTTCTTCCAATAACAAGCAGTCGGAATATCCCTTTGACCACCATGCTCGTGTCAGCAGTGAGCTGAGCCACCTGACCTGTTCTGACACAAGCTTATTTAGAGCGATTTGAGATGTTTATGTCATGTAACACTAGATCACTGGGGAATAATTAAATGTTACCCTGTCTGCTGATGGCTGTAACCCTAAGTCCTGTTGGGTCTATGTGTATCAAGATCCAGTTTTCTAGCATTCAGTATTTATGTATGGTGTGCATGTGCGTGCGTGCGTGTGCATGCATGTGCCTGTGTACATATATAGGATCCAGAAGTTGTAGTTAGGTCTCATCCTCTATCAGTCTGTACCTTATATTTTGAGACTTTTTCATTAAACATAGAAGTCACCATGTCAGCTAGACAAGTTGGCTAGCAAGGGCCCGGGATCTGCCTATCTGTATCTTCCCTGAGCTGTGGCGACTGATACGTGTGTGGCTGTATCTGGCTTTATGTGGAAGCTGGGATCTGAACTCAGGTCCCTCATGCTTGTGCAGCGAACGATTTACCATTTTAGCAGTGCCCCCTATTGATTTTCGATGAAACTGTTATTTATAAATACATTCTAGAAACTACTGTCCAGCACTCTAGGGACGCTCACCTGTAACTGGACAAATGCAGTATCAAAAGTTTTCTTCATGAATGTGCTGAGTGTGAAGGTGTCACAGGTGTTAATCATGGCTTCAATCTGGAGATCAGAGAAAGGTACAGGGAAGCTAAGGCATGAGTTAATTGTTGAGGGCTAGTTAACTAGATT
Source organism: Rattus norvegicus (assembly GCF_021556685.1). Taxonomy (NCBI): domain Eukaryota; kingdom Metazoa; phylum Chordata; class Mammalia; order Rodentia; family Muridae; genus Rattus; species Rattus norvegicus. The sequence continues at coordinate 25,864,488 of NC_141552.1, forward strand.
GAAAACAAACACCGATGTTTGATAAATAGGAGGGCACAATGACTTAGAATTCTCTAGGCAGCCAGTACATCTGAGTAGGAAACCAGATAGGTCTGCCGGGGAAGTGGAAAGGGCACCATATTACTGAAACTTCTGGATAAAAGCAACACCACCACCATCTGCCTGGTCATTTCCTGGGCACAGTGATGGTGTTTGCTTTTCTCTACAGGGGGAATTTTACTGTTTTGAAGTGTTTATTCAATTTATCATCATCTGTCCAATAAAAAATAAATGCTTCCAAATGTTTAATCCAAATAAAATTTTGGATGTAAATCAGTCATATTCCAGTAGGAACTGTTTAAGCAATTTCTAATATTTCCTTCCCTTGGTCATTGAGACCTTACATTTCAGCTTGAAAATTTGAGTTTAAGAACATTTAATCCCTTCAAGCTCGGGGACGCTTTTCCTTCACCTTACCTTGTCTGAGGCCTGTATCATCTTTCACATCGATAAAGTGATGTCAGCTTCTTCTTCGGATTTACTGACGAACATTAAAACGCACTAGGTGAAAGTGGCGTGTCCAACATTGACGACATTAACTTATTTCAAACGAAGGCAAGCAAGTGCAGCATCAGGCGCTTTGACCTCACTGTACCGTGGCAGGAAGTGAATGGCATGTAGAGGAAGTCAGGAGCTGCGAGCCCCACAGTTCATATCACACCACGGCATCATGTTAAGATCCTCCAGGATCAACCATGGCCATACACGTGGATGGGCATCTTAATGTGCACATGATATTACCAAATAGAAGAAATCTTCATACCTTATTGCCTTTGTCCTGAAGCTGTGATCTTAAGATCAGAATTTGGTGTATATATATATGTTTTATACTGTAAATTTCTACATGGAAAGTGGCAGTCTCATGCTCACCATTGCTTAGATTTTAGTGTAGGGTCTTTGTTGGCCTAACGTTGGAGCATTTCCCTTTATGAAGTGATTCATGAAGTACAGTAAGAATAATCTTATCAAGGTTACTACATATTATTATTTTATAGTAGTATGTAGACCTGGTTCTCTAGGTTTCCAGGCTAACTTCGAACCCACCCTGTAGAGTTCTGTAGGCCAACTGACTTCCAGTCTGTGCTAATGCCCCCCGCCTCTGACCAAGTCCTGGGATTATAAAAGAGAGCTGGATTTGGACGCAGCTTTAAATGGAAGGAATCAGAATGAAGTAAAACGCAGAAGAGCTTAAAAAAAAAAGACTTCTGTCCAAGTTGGTCCCTTTCTATTAGGCAGCAGAAATTATTTGGATTCATTCCTACTTTCTTTTTCTTTTTATGGTTTCCAGGAGTAGCTGCAGTCCATTCTGCGTCCTTCTCTGTGCACCGAGGAGCCCTTCAGGGGTTGTGATTCAATCCATTTTCTGTGCTGTCACTTTCCACACTTAGCCCCATTCATACTTGGAAATGCATCCACTGCAGGAGAGTTCCTTGCTTGACTTCTTGAAGAAGTTTTCCCCTCTGCTTTCTCCGGGTGCATTCTTGTTTGTTGTTGTTTTGTTTTTTTTTTTTTGTTTTCTCTTGTTTTCTTCCTGTTGGTGGATGAAAAAGAGTAATAGAGAATCATTTGGCTATGTGTATGAATACACATAGGATGATACTTTAAGTTTTAAATCTGATTTGTTAGGAGGGCATAGTTCTGAACTTTATACTTAAAAAAAAAAAGAAGTGTAACTGTCTGTCGCAGCTAACACGATGAAATAGCATCTAAATCTCAGTGTCCTGGTGCACACTGGTGACCCAGTACTGTGGAGGTGGGGACGATCAGATCCCTGGGGCCCCTGGGCATTCGACTACTTGAAGATCTTCAGGCCAGTAAGAGACATTGTCACCCAAAATAGGTGGACAGCTCTTTATTAACAACTGCCAAGGTTGACTTCTAGCCTACATGCACACACATGCGCGCGCACACACACACACACACGCACACACACACACACACACACACACACACATTGTTCACATGCATACTTTTACACACAAAAGTTATACACACACATACAAAGCAAAAAACAACGATAAAATATGTTTTCGTTATTATCAGAAAAACACTAAATGAAATCTATGAATGTATACATCTACTACTTAATAGATAGATATGATGCTATAAATATTTTACATGTTTAATCCAGTATCTTTAGGAGGATTACGCCATCACCTGGGGATAAACTGTTTAATATTGTAAAGACTATTTGAGTTACGGTTTAGTCGGAAGACAAAAAATTGTCCAGGAATTTGTGTAAGAAAAAAAAAAACTAACACGATGAATTATTAACCCTAGAGAGGAACTGGATTATCAATACAGTATCCGTCATCTAGTGGGGGCTAATAACTAAAGAACTGAGTAGAGCAGATACAGGGAGTGAGGCAGGATGCCAAGCAGGCCACAAACAATAGAGAAGATTGCTCACCCTAGCCTGACATGTCCTTAGAGACCATTCAGTTCCAGCTCAGGGAATGGTGGACAGTACTGAGGTGCCAGGCCTGTGGATCTATGTAAAGCCACTTTCTAGGGTTTGAGAAGAGCCTGTGTGCGGGGGTGTTAGAGGAGGATGCTAAGGAAACGGTCCTGCTTGCCTGATGTCTACATACTCAGGCACGTGTTGAGACACATCCCAGAACTACAGCTCTGCATTCCTGAGGTTCCTCCATTGACCTCTGAGGTGAATGTTAAAAGTCAGGCCCTAGCCTGACAGGGAAGACAGTGAGGGCTGGTGCTGGAGCTCTGAGGTGGTGGACTAACAGATCTGCCTAGCAACAGATCTCTATTCTAATTATGTAGAACTGCCTTGGCTTATTTGCCAACTCCCCCCAAAGAGAGTTTTAACAAAATAAAGAAAAATAAGAGGAAAGGAAAGAATCAAACATAAGAAGGCATTCCATGGAGGTTTTCTTCAATATTTCTTCTTTAATGAAAACCTAACTAATGCTGTGCCAGAACAGTCACTATTTTCATCATTAAAACATTCTAATTTTATCATCCCCACCTCTTTCCTAACCCTCCTATGTTTGATTTACCCTGCCCTACCTTCAAAGCCTCCTCTTTTTTTTTAATTGTATTTTTTATTTACATCTTAAATGTTATCCCATTTCCTGGTTTCCCCTTTAGAAACCCACTATCCCACCCCACCCCTGTTGCTCCCTCACCCTCCCACCCACTCCTTCCCACCCACATGCCCTGATGTTCCTTTACACTGCAGCATCAGGCCTTGACAGGACCAAGGGCTTCTCCTCCCATTGAGGCCCAGCAAGGCCATGCTCTGTACATAGGCAGATAGAGCCATAGATCCATTTCTATGTTCTCTTGGAAGGGTGGTTTAGTCCCTGGGAGCTCTGGGCAGCCTGGTTGGTTGATATTGTGGTGTTCTAATGGGGTTGCAAACCCCTTCAGCTACTTCGGTCACTTCTCTAACTCCTCCATTGGACCCTGCCTTCAGTTCAATGGTTGACTGGCAGCATCCTCCTCGCTATTTGTAAGGCTCTGGCAGAGCCTCTCAGCAGACAGCTATATCAGGCTCTATCAGTCAGCACACACTTACTGACATCTAATCTATATCAGATAGCTATATCAGTCAGCACACGCTTACTGACATCATCAATATTGCTGGGGTTTGGTGGCTGTATATGGGATTCATCCCCAAGTGGGGCAGTCGCTGAATGGCCTTTGAATCTCTGCTCCACACGCTGTCTCCATATTTCCTCCTGTGAGTATTTTTGTTTCCCCTTCTAAAAAGGTCTGAAGTATCCACACTTTGGTTTTCCTTCTTCTTGAGATTGATCTGGTTTATGAATTGTCTCTTGGCTATTTCGAGCTGTTGGGCTAATATCCGCCTATCAGTGAATGCACACTGTATGTGATCTTTTGTGACTGGGTTACCTCACTCAGGATATTTTCAAGTTCTATCCAGTTGCCTTAGAGATGAGCTATAAAAATCTTATGTGATACTACCTTAAAGATCTTGGACAATTCTTTGTTAATTACAAGTGTTCGAAGAAAAAGAATCTTGGTATATCTGTTTTCTGTTTTCTGGTTTTTATGTTAAAATGTTAGACCAGGGATGTTAATTCTTTCTTTATTACCAGCTTGTAAAACTTTGTATTAATTCAACATTTTGCCAGAATAGTCTGATTTTGCTCCTTAATGGCAATTTAAAGTATTCAGTTGTGTTGTAGAATTTATAATGTAACGTTGTTCATTATGTATCTTAATTTTTATGTAGCTTTGGCAATCACTGCTGTAGACGATAGGATCTGAGCCCAATATTGACAAATCTCTGTAAATTTTTGTCAGGACTATATAAAGGATATGATTTTAGTTAAAGTAGTTCTGACATAGGTCAGTCCATGTTTTGATTATATCTTAACACTAAAATTGTTAAGTAGTGTTTAGTTTTTATCTTTTAGAATAAATATGTAAGACATATAAAACGTGTGAAAATTAAAACAATCCTCTCTCTCTCTCTCTCTCTCTCTCTCTCTCTCTCTCTCTCTCTCTTACAGATAGTGAAGGAAAATATTCTGAAGTAATCAGAAAGTCCAGTGCTATTGAACTATTATTTACACTCTATCCTCCTCAAGGTGCCAGAGTGAACGCTGGCACAAGACTGCGGTCCACGTGGCTGAGACCCTTGGTGGATGGGGAAGAAGGCTATAAGTACATAGGTAAGATGCTTGTTTTATTTCTGATGAAAAGGAGGAAATACTATGTCCTGCTCTAGGGCTCTCACCACCACCTAGATGATGCACATGCATGCTGCAATGTCCTCTTTACTTCCTAGGCATTGTGTCTACTGTTTTAAAAGGGGGTATTTTGTGCCTTTTGTGCCCTTACTAGTGTAGTGGAACCACACTGTGGTAAACTATTGCTGAATGGTGGAGAATTGGGAGGTTTTGACTTTGAATGAGTCATGTGTATCCTCTGTATACATCCACATGCAGTGCTATGCACAGTCATAGACATACCTTTCTCTTGGTCATAGAGCTTCAGTGAGGATCTTGCTATTGCACGGCTCTCATCAGTAGGAGATAAAAATTGTTCTTTTCTACAGCTTTTACCAGTTACTGAGATCAGTGTTTGTATGTTTAGCAAGTCCAACAAACATTTATTTACTATATTCTTTTATACTTCTAATTCACATTTTCAAAGTAACTAACCATTTGGAGTCTTTGTATTCGCAATTTTAATGTTTCTGTGGTGATGTCTGTTCCAGGATCTTGGACACTTTTGTATTGTTTGGAATATTGTCAAGCTGTAAGCTCTGTAGGTATTCTCAGGCAGAAATCCTGCATTGCATACATGTTTTAAATTCATGTTTCATCTCTTAAATAGAGTCTTTTGAAGAGATTTTATTTGGTGAGGTCCAAGGGACCATTGCATTTCTTTACGACTTACACCTTTTCTGTCATTTTTAGGATATACCGTCTGGACTTGTCATAAAGGTGTTCTTTATAAAAATTTCAGCTTAAGGGCTTATATATTAGTAGAATTGGTTTTGAGTAAACTTTGTATGTAGCTCAAAGTATAAATTAAACTTTTAAATTGCACTTTATCTCCAAATTTTCTACCAGCATTTACTGAAAAGATCGTTTTATGAATTAAGCTCACATTTTGGTCCAAGCCAAATAAAGTATATCATTGGCAAACATGTGAATGAAATCTATTTGGTGCCATTAGTTACAAAGGATATCAACATTAGAACGGTAGTGAACCAATGCTACTTATCTATTGAGAACGATAACACGTCTTTGATATTAGGTCTACCAGAGTGATATGTGGCAAAGGCATGGAGCGTACACTGAGGAGGAAATTTCAAGAGAGTTGAATTACCTTAGAAATACTTTCAAACTTTCTTATACTGTTGCTATGTTCAGTCACTAAATTCAGGCAACTTCTCTAGGCGATTGCTGAAGATAAGAGAAATAAATTTTTACATATAACTTAAAAAATGAAATTAAGAAGTAGCATCTTTGTGTTTTGATATTATAATTACATCATTTCATCTTCCTCCTTCCAAATCCATGCAGTGCCCTTGTTCTGTTTCAAACTAATGGCTTTTTTCTTTAGTTGCTTTTACATAGATTATATAAAATGATTTTTATATAAAACCTTATATGTATGGATGTATGTATCAGCATCATTCATAATTTGTAGAGTCTGGAAACACATAAGTGGCCTTTAATTGGTGGATGGAAAGCAACATTATATGTAATAACTAATGGTACCCGGAAAAAGATAGGAATACATAGGAACAAACTGTTGCTAAGAGGAATAATGATATGGAAAAACTCCGATATGTCCTGATAAATGAGAAAGCCAGGTTCAGGTGCAAGACATTGTATGGCGCCGTCGAAGTGACAGCTGGGAAAAGGAGAAGCAGCGCAACCAAAGCAGGTCTGTGACTTGTGGAGCTGAGTAATTGTGACTGAGTTCAAGTGCGAAGATGCTGCACAAGGGACCTCTCAGGGTCATGGGACAGCTTTGCACTTGGATCAGTGTATTTGTTAAGCACATGTATGGGAGTCATACAACTCCAGATGAGTCAAATCCCCCAAAATTATACACTTAACTTAGAAAACTGTGCTGTGGACACATTTTAAAAAATGGAGGCACACATCAGTTCTTAGTCAGTAGGGGATTTTTACAGCAGTCTGCAGTGTGTACTGAATGCCCGGTCCTAACTCACTAATATTAGAAGTTAGGTCATCCCAAGTGTTAGCAAGGACTGCAAGAACATGAAACCCAGCAAAATTCTGCTCATGCAAAATTGAACTGCACACACAGTCTTCACACACACACACACACAAAAAAAACTAAAAAACTTGCCACTCTCTAAAAATGTTAACCCCACCCTGCCCTCTTCAGCACAAACAGACACTGGTATTCATTTACCTATTTAACAGGAAGGACTCAAATGACCAACTACAGGTGGACAGAAGGAATATGTTGTGTTATGTAGATGTACATACTTAGAAACAGAAAAGAAAACAAAACTCTTAAAGCTAGTGTTGTACATGAGAATATGGGAAGTGACATGATTCTGCTGAGTGAAGAAAGCCAGATGAAAGGGACCTCATCGGTCTGATGGTTCTCAATTTGAGTAAATATAGAGTAGGCCACGGAAGGAGACTGAGACCTCTTAGGAAAGCAGATAAGATTTTGGAATTAAAGATGAAGTGGGTAAGGGCGATAGGAGTGGTTGGTATCAGACTGTATAATTTTTCACGGGTAAAATGTCAAAAATCCGTCCCATTGAAGACTGTAAATTGCGTGCAATTATTGTCTAATGTCTACCCCTCAGTAAAATTATAAAAGGAAGTATGGAGATATATTTGAAAATATTAAACTTTTATTTTGGAAATTGCTATGCCTGCAAGTATTAAGGCTTGCACATAAATGTTGAATACTCAGTCGAGTGTTGCCCTGGAGGTTGTGGCTCAGTGGTAGAGCACTCACTCTGTGTGTGAGCCATTATTTCAGTCTCCAGAACGGCTAAATGAGTAAGTCACATCTCATTAGAATTTCATCAGACTGGTGTATAGAAACTCATATTAATGTGCTCTGTTTAGTGATATTCTAGAGGAAAAAGAAGAAAAGAAACATTTTTAAAATGATGGAAAGCATTTAGTTTGAAGGGATATGTCTCTGTAAATTAATCAATACTATGGTTCCTATTTATTTTGTCTTTGTGTTCTTCCACCTACGGTTACTAGAACTTGATCGGTTTTAGGCTAAAGATTGGTTTTTACTCTGTAGAGCCAGCTTGACTGATATCCTGTCATAGTAAACACAAAGGAAACCTGACAGCAGCTTTGCCCTATGCCGAGGGCTCTTTTATTAGGTTTCTAGGCTGATTTTTCCCTCTGCCATTTTGGGGAAATGTCCAGAGCCTTGCATCATCTTGAATTACAGTTGTTCTTAAATTAACCAACAAGAGGATTTGAATCATTTCCCTTAAAAAAGATCAGTTTATTTCAGAAATGTTTCCTGAATCTGAGGAGCTCTTTAACTATAAATGTTTGAGAGGAGCTAGAATTGGGAATCTATGTTGTGCTCCCATATTAATACTCTACAGTGTAAGCACTTGTGTTTATTGATTTCACTCTGTAGATTCACTGATGTGCCATAACACGACCGAGGAACAGTTAACAGAGATCTGAGAGCTGTATAAAAGCCTCGGGTGGCAAACAGATTAGTCAGGCCTATGCCTTCCCTGAAGAGACACCTTTCCACCTATATTTTTAACACCATAATTCATAATGTAAGAGTGGTTAAATGTAACGACTGCTGAATATATTTGTCATAATCACGATTTGCTTAATTTGCACAAATAATTTCTTCTAATGGTAATTTATAATCTTTTTCTACTATGTAGAAAAAGAGTTCAGTTTTTAAAGGATACATATCTTACTAGACATATTTAGAAGTGCTCTTTGGGGAAGCTAGTTTTTAAATATCATCTGGTTATTTTTCTATATAAGCCTTCTGTTCTTCAGTTACCTGACCCTCTGGCAGAGCTCGCCCTTACCCTTGCTTCAGCTCCTGCTCTCTCTCAATCAGGCAGGCAAAACTTCTTGTCCTAAATTACATTTGTGTGTGTCCTCGGTTAGCTTTCAATCTGGGAGGTATAATTATATTAAAGAACATCGCAGCCCTATAATTCATAAAGTTTTCATGGGAGTTGCTTTAAAGTGTCTCAAAGCAATGACCATGAAAATAAAATCACTTTATTGTGTGATTATAAGGTTTCTTTCTAATTAGTTCAGGCCATGGGGAATGAGCATAGATCGTAAGGACTACTTGCATGGATTCATTTACAGTATTTCACACAATGAATTCTACATACTGTTATAACATACAGGTTATTTAGATTATACGATCAGCACTGAATCCCTCTTTCTTGAGCCTGCCACTCTTTTGTGACCCATTTAAGAAGTATGTATTGGGGAAAAGTGAAGGGGTAGGAAGGGGAAATGCAGTGTGGTTATGGGTCAAAATACATTGTATACGTGGATTAAAGTTCTCTAAGTGATAATAAAATATACCCCAAAACAAAATTTTAAAAGGATCTTTTTATAATATTCACCTTGTTTTGGTGTCTTTAGGCAAAAACTGACATTTATTTATTTACTTTAAATTTTTTATTAGATATATTTCCTTACATACATTTCAAATCTTAATCCCCTTCCCGGTTTCCTGTCCATAAGCCCCCATTCCCTCCCCTTCCCCTCCCCCATACGGGTATTCCCCCATACAGCTCCCTTACTACCCCCCCATATTCCCCTGCACTAGGGGTTCAACCTTGGCAGGACCAAGGGCTTCCTCTTCCACTGGTGCCCCAACAAGGCTATTCTCTGCTACATATGCAGTTGGAGCCCTGGGTCAGTCCATGTATAGTCTTTCAGTAGTGGTTTAGTCCCTGGGAGCTCTGGTTGGTTGGCATTGTTGTTCTTATGGGGTTGCAAGCCCATTCAACTCTTTCAATCCTCCCTCTAATTCCCCCCAAGGGGGTCCTTTTCTCAGTTCGGTGGTTTGCTGCTAGCATTGACCTCTGTATTGGACATGCTCTGGATGTGTCTCTCAGAGAGATCTATATCCGGTTCCTGTCAGCATGCACTTCTTAGGTTCATCAATCTTATCTAGTTTTGGTGGCTGTATATATATGGGCCACATGTGGGGCAGGCTCTGAATGGCCATTCCTTGAGTCGCTGCTCTAAACTTTGCTTCCATATACCCTCCTATGGATATTTTTTCCCCTTTTAAGAAGGAGTGGGAGCATTTGCATTTTGGTCATCCTTCTTCTTGAGCTTCCTGTGGTCTGTGGATTGCATCTTGGGTAAAAATTTGACATTTATTAAACATAGGAATTTATTCCATTTTTAAACACAGTCATCTCTTGACAGTCAAGTTTGGTGTTTAGTGATCTTTCCTCAGAGTTTTCTATTTAACTCCATAAGTACCGAATCTCTCTTTTTCTTATACTCTTTAAGTATCCATAAATTAGAGCTTCGTATAGATCATTAAAACTCTTGTAAAATATGTCATTTCAAGTAACCCTCAGAAACCCCCACTCCCACTCCTCAGTGTGTTTTAGGTTTTTCACTCTGAATGCTTTGCATATTTTTCATGTTTTACATGTGATTGAGTTTGGAATAAGATTATTAATACAGTTCTGATTTAAAGTAATTTTAGGTTCTACCAATTTCCTTTATAATTTTGAACCATGTAGATGATTCTAAATGCACATCTCAACACTTATTTGGATTTCTATCCTTGATTTTATAATTCTGTAAAGTTTCTATGTGACAATATAATTTCTGCATTTTCTTTTATCTTTTAATTTTGGTATCCTGACTCTTGTCCTGGTTTCAGTCAGTCTCCCAAAATATATACATTTATTATTCTTGCCAAAACTAAGATGAATTTTGAGAACATTCTTTGAAGTCATCTAAAGTATTATTGTAAAATTAAAAAAATGATTTTAAAGGACAAATTGTATAAATATAAGTCATTTATTTCTGATTAAGTATAAAAACGACCTATTAAAATTAAGAAGCATTTAAATATATGGTTAGCTGAATGTCATCCTATATAATACCTACTTGACTGGAGGTGAATAATATAGTCACTAAAAAATGCGTTTTAGACTACGTCAGCCTTAACATGCTGTTTGTGCATCCACTAATTTATGTTCTCTATCAAGCGTATGCTCCCATAGGCTCCACTGTTACGTTTTCTACTTTCTGATTTACTCTCCATAGTGAGGTATGAATATCTTTTCACCTTAGGTACAATTGCTGATGAGAAAAGTGTGTGTTTGCACTCAGTTGTTAACCCCCTTAGTCCTTGGTGTCCTCCCAGATAGCACAGCTGCGAGCCCTTTGGAAGCAAACTCTGCTGCCCCCAGCTAAACTGTCCATGTGTGCTCAAGCTTTTAAAAATTCTTAAGAGTAATTATTTTCCTCAGTTAGGTAAATAAATATATTCTGTGTTAATCCCCCCCCTGCCTTTTTGCTTTTTTTTTTTTTTTCGGAGCTGGGGACTGAACCCAGTGCCCTGAGCTTGCTAGGCAAGCGCTCTACCACTGAGCTAAATCCCCAACCCCTTTTTTGCTTTTTTTTAAACCTTGGATATTAATGATAATATCCTACCCTCATCAAATCAAACTAAACGAGTGGCATTACTCAAAAAGGAAAGCCAAGCTTTATCAGGTTTGCGAGATAAAGGTCGTATGAGCCGCAGAGGATGACTGGTTTGCCTCTCACTACTTCACCGCTCAACTTTTAAAATGGACATTGAAGGATGACTTATTGTGAATCCTGCGTCTTTAATAACCGTGAACTGTCTGCTATGTGGTTGGCAGTGACGTTTGCGCAGTCATTTTATCTCGGTTGCCACTCTAGTCCAAAGCTCTGTCAAGAGTTTTGCACATGCGGGCCGAGCCTCAGTCCTGTTAGTGATGCAAGGTCAGACAGAATGCGCCTGTAGAAAGAACTTCACAAAAAACCTGGACCGACATCCAGAAATTATAAAAATGATGCCAGGCTTCCAATATCCAACATGAAAACACGAAGTCCGCTGTCCACTCTGTAAGAGAAAGTTATTCTTACGGTGCTCAGCGTCTCTGAGAAATCTGCATTTGACATTCTATTTGGTTTGGAAGAAGAACCCATGAGAAACTTCTGAGTATTCATGACTTTGTGAGGTCCTCTCATACTGCACGGAGAATGGCTTTGTTACCAACAGTTACAGTAGAAATGACAGTGTATCACTTCTGAGCTAAAACCTAAACCATGTTCTAGCTTCGGCTTTACTCTCTCTTGGAAAATTGCTCTGAGTAAAACACAGTTGCCCACTAGTGAGGCCACTCCAGCATCCCTGTTGAAGATGGATTGAGCTCTGATTATAGGCCATTAGACAGTGCAGTCTATAGTCAGTTCCTAGTCTATGTCTCCCAGTCCTCTGGAACTGGAAGCTCCAGTCCAAGCACGGTAGTAATGTCCTGAGACCCTACAGTGCAGCTGACAACCACTCTAGGTCTCCATTTCCTAGGAACCATGTGAGGTAAATGTATATTTAAGGTTCTACCTTAGGTAATTGGTTGTGAGGCAGCTGATAGTGGTATGGCGAAAGTCAGTGAACGGATCATTGATAAATGGTGAGATGAATTTTAAACTGGTTCTGGTGTGGTTTGACTATAGCAATCAAGATTGTTTAAAGGGGGTTAAGAATAGCTTCTGGCATTACCAGAAGCCTGTGACCAGAGTTGTAGGAAGTTATCGTTTTATGAAAAAAATTTTTTTTGTTTCTATTCCTGCATGACTTTTCTACCACTGGAGGACAGGAGGTGGGTTTTCTTTTTTGTTTTGTTTTTCTTTTTTGACAGAAACTTTAATGTAACCAGATAAATTGGTAACATAATGTATGGTGTTAGGCATACCTTTTAGGATGTACATATCTTTAGTCAATTCAGTCACTTAAAATATTAATTAGTGGGTATATTTATAGTCATAAATATATGTGGCTACAGATACAAATATATTAGAGATGTTTAGGTAAAATCAAATTCTTCATATAATTTGGGCTGCCCCTATGTGAAAGGGTATTTTATGTAATAAATTTGGGTTTTTAAGACTCCAATAAAAAGGTTGAGGTTTTATTAAAATATCTCTGCCAGTCACAAAAGACCTTAGAAAAAGTGATGTAGAGACCCAGGAGAGAGCCTATTTCAAAGTCTAGTTACTTACTTTAGCTAATGAAGTACATTCCTGTTCAAGACAGGTTTCTCTGGAAGGAATGGTTCCCTGATCTATTAGAGATAGATATTATGTAACAAATATTTTGTTTTTTCTTAATTTCACTAAGTAAAATGTATAGGCAATCCATTAAGATGAACACCCTACACACATAATTTCACATACATGAAAGTATATCTATAAAAAATTATGATTTCTGGTGTATGTATATAGCACATAATCAATGATGAAAATAAAATATAAAATAAATATCGCTTACAAGTAAATTATTTATAATTTCCATATAGTAAATATCCATGGAAATTATAGGTAGATAGTATTGATTCTGGTACCTGAGCAACTAATAAAATGTGGCCTGTGAAAATATGAACTTTAATTGTATAAATGCTAATGTGCTAATGTTCTAGAATATACAACGAGATACTGATATTCTGAGACAGTACATATGAGACAGCCTAAGCCTGGCAACTACAGATACAGAGTATCAAAGGCACTGTACATTTGATCACATACCCTATAGACTATTGCTTTGGAAGTTTCTAATTTTCAAAGGAGTGGGCAATTCTTAATAGAGCTCTTAATAAGAGGATATATAGATTTTGTTGTTGTTTGTTTGACATTGTCCTTGTGTCCAGGAATACTTAGTATCTATTAGAAAATGTCAAATAAAGCATTTTTGTCTGAGCATAGAAATTAACTGAGATGAGTGCCCAAGTGCTTACTCACAGGGTTTTCTCACATAGGATGGAGTAGAACATTTGAAATTTGTTTAGTATAGATGTTTCTAGTCATATAATGACATTTTATCTATTAAAGGAAAATTGTACCCTACATCTCTACCCCAGAAAGACATTTGAGGCACTCAATTATGACCGCAAATACAACATATTCGAAGTTTCAACATCGACAGAGACATATCCCTGAGCAATCACAGCACCTAAAATAAACATGTACATAAACACATAAATACACAGTGGAAAATCTTAGCATTAAGTTTAGTACACATAAAAGTACATGTTCACAATATCCTTAAACCAAATATTATAACTTGAGCTTTTGAATTGTGAAGACTTATCGTGACAGTTAATTTTAGTTGTCAACTTGGCTTAGCTAAGGAACGCTAAGGTAGTTGATGAGATATTTCTGAATGAGTTTGTTACAGACTTTACAGTAGATATTGGTATTTGAGACAGTGGACTAAGTAAGAAAAGCCTTTTTCACCAATGTAGTGAGCATTGAGTAGTCTGTCTAAAGCCGGAACACGACAAAGGGGTGGATGGAAGGCACACTACCTTGCTGTTTGAAGCGGGACATATTGTCTTCTCCCTTTGGCAATAGTGTTCTTCATTCTGTGTCTCTGGATTAGACAGGCACTCACATCATCAGCCACATAGCCCTTGAGCCTTTGACTCATATTAAAGCTTACACCACTGACCCATCGAGTATGGACTCATCAACTGGCTCCTCCGGACCGTCACCCTGAAGATCTGAGACTGCCCAGCCTCATAGCTGATCCTTCACGGTCTCCATCTCTCACCCTTCCTCTCAAGTCTACCTCTGTCTCTCTTCAACCCATCATCCCTCCCTGCCTTTTATATTGTTTCTGTACCTCTTGAAAGCATTTGCTAACTCAGTTGACATGAATATAAAAGTGATAAAGTTAACTCTTTTCATTTCCTAAGTTTGCATGACTCAGGGTCGTGTGCTTTAAGTACATTTTTTTTATTTCACTTTCTCTTTAGTATACACATGATAGAAGCTGTAATAAACGTCATTCTGATGAGGATGATACCATATCACATTGAAGCTAAATCGCTTTGGATCATGGAGTTACTGGGCATACAAGAAGATGTCAGTTAAGCTATTTGACTTTAGACCAAGTTTTTTTTTTTTTTTTTTTTTTTTTTTTTGCTTTGCAAGATGTGCTTTTATTTTTCTTTAAGTTATCTTGGCAAAGACCAGAGAGAATAATTAATTTAATGGTAGTGAAAATCTTAAATCAGCAAAACAGTAATAGAGAAATCCAAAATGGTATTGATTGAAATTTTTGTAATTTTTTTTTTTACATTTTTTTTTTATTAACTTGAGTATTTCTTATATACATTTCAAGTGTTATTCCCTTTCCCGGTTTCCGGGCAAAATCCCCCTCCCCCCTCCCCTTCCTTATGGGTGTTCCCCTCCCAACCCTCCCCCCATTGCCGCCCTCCCCCCATAGTCTAGTTCACTGGGGGTTCAGTCTTAGCAGGACCCAGGGCTTCCCCTTCCACTGGTGCTCTTACTAGGATATTCATTGCTACCTATGAGGTCAGAGTCCAGGGTCAGTCCATGTATAGTCTTTAGGTAGTGGCTTAGTCCCTGGAAGCTCTGGTTGCTTGACATTGTTGTACTTTTGGGGTCTCGAGCCCCTTCAAGCTCTTCCAGTTCTTTCTCTGATTCCTTCAACGGGGGACCTATTCTCAGTTCAGTGGTTTGCTGCTGGCATTCGCCTCTGTATTTGCTGTATTCTGGCTGTGTCTCTCAGGAGCGATCTACATCCGGCTCCTGTCGGTCTGCACTTCTTTGCTTCATCCATCTTGTCTAATTGGGTGGCTGTATATGTATGGGCCACGTGTGGGGCAGGCTCTGATTGGGTGTTCCTTCAGTCTCTGTTTTAATTTTTGCCTCTCCCTTCCCTGCCAAGGGTATTCTTTTTCCTCATTTAAAGAAGGAGTGAAGCATTCACATTTTGATCATCCGTCTTGAGTTTCGTTTGTTCTAGGGATCTAGGGTAATTCAAGCATTTGGGCTAATAGCCACTTATCAATGAGTGCATACCATGTATGTCTTTCTGTGATTGGGTTAGCTCACTCAGGATGATATTTTCCAGTTCCAACCATTTGCCTACGAATTTCAAAAACTCGTTGTTTTTGATAGCTGAGTAATATTCCATTGTGTAGATGTACCACATTTTCTGTATCCATTCCTCTGTTGAAGGGCATCTGGGTTCTTTCCATTTTCTGGCTATTATAAATAAGGCTGCGATGAACATAGTGGAGCACGTGTCTCTTTTATATGTTGAGGCATCTTTTGGGTATATGCCCAAGAGAGGTATAGCTGGATCCTCAGGCAGTTCAATGTCCAATTTTCTGAGGAACCTCCAGACTGATTTCCAGAATGGTTTTACCAGTCTGCAATCCCACCAACAATGGAGGAGTGTTCCTCTTTCTCCACATCCTCGCCAGCATCTGCTGTCACCTGAGTTTTTGATCTTAGCCATTCTCACTGGTGTGAGGTGAAATCTCAGGGTTGTTTTGATTTGCATTTCCCTTATGACTAAAGATGTTGAACATTTCTTTAGGTGTTTCTCAGCCATTCGGCATTCCTCAGCTGTGAATTCTTTGTTTAGCTCTGAACCCCATTTTTTAATAGGGTTATTTGTTTCCCTGCGGTCTAACTTCTTGAGTTCTTTGTATATTTTGGATATAAGGCCTCTATCTGTTGTAGGATTTGTAAAGATCTTTTCCCAATCTGTTGGTTGCCGTTTTGTCCTAACCACCGTGTCCTTTGCCTTACAGAAGCTTTGCAGTTTTATGAGATCCCATTTGTCGATTCTTGATCTTAGAGCATAAGCCATTGGTGTTTTGTTCAGGAAATTTTTTCCAGTGCCCATGTGTTCCAGATGCTTCCCTAGTTTTTCTTCTATTAGTTTGAGTGTGTCTGGTTTGATGTGGAGGTCCTTGATCCACTTGGACTTAAGCTTTGTACAGGGTGATAAGCATGGATCGATCTGCATTCTTCTACATGTTGCCCTCCAGTTGAACCAGCACCATTTGCTGAAAATGCTATCTTTTTTCCATTGGATGGTTTTGGCTCCTTTGTCAAAAATCAAGTGACCATAGGTGTGTGGGTTCATTTCTGGGTCTTCAATTCTATTCCATTGGTCTATCTGTCTGTCTCTGTACCAATACCATGCAGTTTTTATCACTATTGCTCTGTAATACTGCTTGAGTTCAGGGATAGTGATTCCCCCTGAAGTCCTTTTATTGTTGAGGATAGCTTTAGCTATCCTGGGTTTTTTGTTATTCCAGATGAATTTGCAAATTATTCTGTCTAACTCTTTGAAGAATTGGATTGGTATTTTAATGGGGATTGCATTGAATCTGTAGATTGCTTTTGGTAAAATGGCCATTTTTACTATATTAATCCTGCCAATCCATGAGCATGGGAGATCTTTCCATCTTCTGAGGTCTTCTTCAATTTCTTTCCTCAGTGTCTTGTAGTTCTTATTGTACAGATCTTTTACTTGCTTGGTTAAAGTCACACCGAGGTACTTTATATTATTTGGGTCTATTATGAAGGGTGTCGTTTCCCTAATTTCTTTCTCGGCTTGTTTCTCTTTTGTATAGAGGAAGGCAACTGATTTATTTGAGTTAATTTTATACCCAGCCACTTTGCTGAAGTTGTTTATCAGCTTTAGTAGTTCTCTGGTGGAACTTTTGGGATCACTTAAATATACTATCATGTCATCTGCAAATAGTGATATTTTGACTTCTTCTTTTCCGATCTGTATCCCCTTGATCTCCTTTTGTTGTCTGATTGCTCTGGCTAGAACTTCAAGAACTATATTGAATAAGTAGGGAGAGAGTGGGCAGCCTTGTCTAGTCCCTGATTTTAGTGGGATTGCTTCAAGTTTCTCTCCATTTAGTTTAATGTTAGCAACTGGTTTGCTGTATATGGCTTTTACTATGTTTAGGTATGGTCCTTGAATTCCTATTCTTTCCAGGACTTTTATCATGAAGGGGTGTTGAATTTTGTCAAATGCTTTCTCAGCATCTAATGAAATGATCATGTGGTTTTGTTCTTTCAGTTTGTTTATATGATGGATCACGTTGATGGTTTTCCGTATATTAAACCATCCCTGCATGCCTGGGATGAAGCCTACTTGATCATGGTGGATGATTGTTTTGATGTGCTCTTGAATTCGGTTTGCCAGAATTTTATTGAGTATTTTTGCGTCGATATTCATAAGGGAAATTGGTCTGAAGTTCTCTTTCTTTGTTGTGTCTTTGTGTGGTTTAGGTATAAGAGTAATTGTGGCTTCGTAGAAGGAATTCGGTAGGGCTCCATCTGTTTCAATTTTGTGGAATAGTTTGGATAATATTGGTATGAGGTCTTCTATGAAGGTTTGATAGAATTCTGCACTAAACCCGTCTGGACCTGGGCTCTTTTTGGTTGGAAGACCTTTAATGACTGCTTCTATTTCCTTAGGAGTTATGGGGTTGTTTAACTGGTTTATCTGTTCCTGATTTAACTTCGATACCTGGTATCTGTCTAGGAAATTGTCCATTTCCTGAAGATTTTCAAATTTTGTTGAATATAGGTTTTTATAGTAAGATCTGATGATTTTTTGAATTTCTTCTGAATCTGTAGTTATGTCTCCCTTTTCATTTCTAATTTTGTTAATTTGGACGCACTCTCTGTGTCCTCTCGTTAGTCTGGCTAAGGGTTTATCTATCTTGTTGATTTTCTCAAAGAACCAACTTTTGGTTCTGTTGATTCTTTCTATGGTCCTTTTTGTTTCTACTTGGTTGATTTCATCTCTGAGTTTGATTATTTCCTGCCTTCTACTCCTCCTGGGTGTATTTGCTTCTTTTTGTTCTAGAGCTTTTAGGTGTGCTGTCAAGCTGCTGACATATGCTCTTTCCTGTTTCTTTCTGCAGGCACTCAGCGCTATGAGTTTTCCTCTTAGCACAGCTTTCATTGTGTCCCATAAGTTTGGGTATGTTGTATCTTCATTTTCATTAAATTCTAAAAAGTTTTTAATTTCTTTCTTTATTTCTTCCTTGACCAGGTTATCATTGAGTAGAGCATTGTTCAATTTCCACGTATACGTGGGCATTCTTCCCTTATTGTTATTGAAGACCAGTTTTAGGCCGTGGTGGTCCGATAGCACGCATGGGATTATCTCTATCTTTCTGTACCTGTTGAGGCCCGTTTTTTGACCAATTATATGGTCAATTTTGGAGAAAGTACCATGAGGAGCTGAGAAGAAGGTATATCCTTTTGCTTTAGGATAGAATGTTCTATAAATATCCGTTAAGTCCATTTGGCTCATGACTTCTCTTAGTCTGTCTACATCACTGTTTAATTTCTGTTTCCATGATCTGTCCATTGATGAGAGTGGGGTGTTGAGATCTCCCACTATTATTGTGTGAGGTGCAATGTGTGTTTTGAGCTTTAGTAAGGTTTCTTTTACGTATGTAGGTGCCCTTGTATTTGGGGCATAGATATTTAGGATTGAGAGTTCATCTTGGTGGATTTTTCCTTTGATGAATGTGAAGTGTCCTTCCTTATCTTTTTTGATGACTTTTAGTTGAAAATTGATTTTATTTGATATTAGAATGGCTACTCCAGCTTGCTTCGTCTGACCATTTGCTTGGAAAGTTGTTTTCCAGCCTTTCACTCTGAGGTAGTGTCTGTCTGTTTTAACACTTTAAATAGCAAAACTTTGGAAATTTATTTTAGCTGAAATGTTCTTAAATCACCAAGAAAATACTAAACTATGATGCCTTTACATATTTAGAATTTAGTGAAGTGACTACATGTAATTGTGGACACTTGAATCTTAGTCTCAGGAGACAGGGGCAGAAGGATTAGGGTGTCAGGACTAGCCTGAGCTACATAGCAAGATCCTGTCTTAGGCTGAGACTGTACATGGCTCATGGAACGTGCTTGGCAGCTGCTTCGATCTCTAGCTGTAGAAATAGTGGGCGGTGTGGTATGATGGTCTATCTCAGCACAATATATGAAGCATTGACCTAGTAGGTTAAGCATTATTCCACAATCATTTTTTATTCAAGTAATTTTGATTGCTTTCCCTAAATGTCTTCTGAGATCACTGTACCACCTGGCTATAATGTGAATGCAATATCAAGGCAGACTAAAGAAATTTTGTAAAAACTTTAAAATAGAAAATATGACTAGGAGGCGAATTCTGTATCATAGGTGCTTCTCTTAGTTTTTGGCTTAGTTTCTTCAGAAGTTTTACTTAACTACAGAATAATGAAGATCTGAAAAGGCTGTTGCACAATATTTGCCCAGTTCTCTATCGTTATTCTTATAGAAAGCTACTCAACCGACATTAGGAACGTATTTTAATTAAGCATCCTGAGGCACAGAGGCTATGTGGCTTGTATAAGATTCTGCCTTTAATTGTAACTTGAGTCAATGCCTCAATTTCGCCTACGTTAGCCCCATTACTCTCATCCCATGGTTCTGCCGATGTAAAAGTGATTTAACTGGCCCAAGTCTATGTAGCACTTCTTTATGTATAAGCTTTGGGTTTATTTTTTGTTTTGATAAAAGATAAATGAGAGTGGCTGTTTTTGTCCTTTGCATATTCCCTGAAGCAAAAATTGCAAGAAATTCTCTTCTTCTGTCTTGGGAAATGGAGTGGCGGCAAAGGCTGGAGCATTTTACCACTGCAAAATCTCTCACTGTCTGTGGGCACACTAGATTTCAATTTGGGGAAATCCCTCAACATGAATTATTTTTGCCCCTCAAAATTTACTGTGCATATCTATTTTAATTTCATTTCTTCCACTTTCCAACTATTCATGTTACAAGAGGAAAATGGTATTTTCTCTTGGAATCTCATGTGAAGCAAAACCCGATTCTTATCACATGTAAGCTTTAAGTAGAAACCATTTCATATTGCTAGAAGAGAATGCTTATTGCCCCTTTCCACAAGACTGCGGCATAATGAAGTAAAAATGTTTTCACAATACTTTGGAATCTTTGTAATTGTCCTCTGTATTATTTGGCTATCAGTTAAACTTGAACGTTTGATAATTGCAGGGAGCTGACAAGACTTTCTATTACAGGGATGTCATTTAATCTCAGCTCAAATATAGTTTGCCTGAACCCTGTTCTGATTACATAATAGTAGAATAAATTAAGCTATTAAGTGAGCTTACCCGGAGGTCGTAGAATATTTTAAATGTATTTAAAAATAACAGTGATTTAAACAAGTTGGTAAATCCTATATTAAAACCATACCTGTTTTTTCTCCTTAAAGCCTTTAAAATTTAGAGCATAGATATTTAGATATCTACATCCATATTTAGTGGTAAAATTCACACAATAAATAAGGAATATTTGGATCTTATTGTGTACTTATAATGTAAAGATAGGAATGAATTTTTAAGAATGTAGGCTCTCCCAGGTTTCATTTTGCATGCCAACACCTGGATACTGGAATTTTTGAATGAATCAACTGTCAGCTGCTCCTACAAGCACAGTTTTTATTTGAAAATGTAAGCCTGCTTTGTTTTTTTCTTTGTGACTGTGTAAAAATAATAAATGTCCTCCAACAACTGTAACTTTATATATGAGTGGGAAAGGTTCATTGACCATTTCAGGATATGCTTTGAAGCATTCCTATCACTGTCACATACTCTCTAATTTTAAAGATACGGTCTGCATTCTATTTTTAGATCTATGAAATACAACTGCCCAATCTTAGCCTAATTAGGTGGAAATGTAAAATCTTTACTCACTTAATATTCATTCCAAAAATATCAAGAAGTATGTATGTAGACTGTGGCTGGTACAACAGGAACCTGTAACCCATTTAGAGACGTGAAAGATTCAAGAAAGGTCGACAAGAGAGTAAATGATTTTTTTTCTAGCCTATGGGTAAATTGACTTCCAGGATGCCTGACCTAAAACAAATGTAAAATGTGCACTATTCTGGGCATAATTGAACTATTCTTCATTATTTTTCATGTTATCTTACCTCCAACAATCTATGTAGTAGGTATCTACTCACATTTTAAGGCAGAGGGAAAAGTATGGGGGAGATGATGGGAGGAGAATTTTTTTTTAATCTTTATTAACGTGAGTATTTCTTATTTACATTTCGATTATTTTTCCCTCTCCCGGTTTCCGGGCCAACATCCCCCTAACTCCTCCCCCTCCCCTTCTTTATGGGTGTTCCCTCCCCATCCTCCCCCCATTGCCGCCCTCCCCCCAACAATCACGTTCACTGGTGGTTCAGTCTTGGCAGGACCAAGGGCTTCCCCTTCCACTGGTGCTCTTACTAGGATATTCATTGCTACCTATGAGGTCAGTCCAGGGTCAGTCCATGTATAGTCTTTAGGTAGTGGCTTAGTCCCTGGAAGCTCTGGTTGCTTGGCATTGCTGTTCATATGGGGTCTCGAGCCCCTTCAAGCTCTTCCAGTCCTTTCTCTGATTCCTTCAACGGGGGTCCCGTTCCCAGTTCAGTGGTTTGCTGCTGGCATTTGCCTCTGTATTTGCTGTATTCTGGCTGTGTCTCTCAGGAGCGATCTACATCCGGTTCCTGTCAGCCTGCACTTCTTTGCTTCATCCATCTTATCTAATTGGGTGGCTGTATATGTATGGGCCACAAGTGGGGCAGGCTCTGAATGGGTGTTCCTTCTGCCTCTGTTCTAAACTTTGCCTCCATATTCCCTGCCAAGGGTATTCTTGTTGAGGGGAGGAGAATTTTACAGCAGACACAGGCACGGCATGTGCATTGTCATAGGTATACTCTGAGGCCACGCTATTTATGTCTACCATTTAAAATGTCATTACCTAGTGTACAGCCTACAGGTTTTAGTAGTAGCTCAGTCGTTTTACAGGTAGAACAATCGCTCCTTCTGAATGACCACTGCTATGAAGAAGCTGCAAATTACAGCCTCAGTTTTTGGTCTTAACTCGGGGTAACTGCAGTTCTTTAGCATCAAACACAACCAACACCTGTAGACCCCTTCCATAGATAATATATTTTGGGTTGAAAATTATAACTCACCGGACCCAACTAGAAAATCCTATGATAGGTGTCTTAACTGCCTTTGTTTAGGTGGTCTTATAACCCAGTGTGTCAGGTAACTCATTATAAAATGACCAGAACATGGTTTCTTGTATGGGGGATAATTTCTGGATATATCAAATAGGCATATATGTTTTTTATTGAGTTTTGGTTATGATGATTTTTGAGTTTTGGAAGGGAAGATAAGTTAGTTTTAAAAGCTAACATCAATATAACTTTGTGATGTTTACCAATTTTCTTAAGAAAAAATTATTAATTACTCCTTATGAATGCTTTTGAGTAAAAATAAAAATAAAAAAGAATGTAGTATTGATGTGGGGTCCTATGTCCATTCTGCCACAGGTCTAGGGCTCCTCAGGAAGGCACGACACAGGAAGTTTGACCATGCTTACCCCACTCTCCCCAGGGCAGGTGTTGGGCTGTGGGAAGCCATGGGACACCGCTCTGGGGGTGGGGAAGCGCCATGTGAGGTGCCACTGAGAAGGTGTGGAAGAGTTGAGAATGGAATGGGAGCCCACGGGCTGGATCTAGTCCAGGGCTGAAGGGAAAAGAAGGGAAGCTCTGGCTGGTCCTGTGTGTGTGTGTTGGTGTGTGTGTGTGTGTGTGTGTGTGTGTGTGTGTGTGTGTGTGTGTGTGGTGTACTTGGCTGGGCGGGGGCAGCTGGGAGTACAGGGAGGCTTTCTTGGGAGATTAGACAGTAGCTCTGTAGGCCAAGGCCTTCTCTATGGCTCCCCACAGAGGATCTCAATGATCCTCTGTGGTTTTAAAGCATTTATTGTTAATGGCGGAAAGTGGATGAGTAAAACTGTACCCCACTTCTCAGAGTGGGCCTGAGATTAAATACCTTTTGCAGGGAGGGGTGTCTGGGAAGAAAAGTTCATTGACTAAGCCTCCAGGCTTTTAGGTACCTCATTATAATGGAGATCTGTTTTGAGCCTACTGACCTGTCCTCATGTCCTCTATCTGTGAAGGGGAATGGGGCATTGCCCTTATATGACTGATGGCCACGCATCTATGCAGGGCTGAGAGCCTATGGTCCCTTCAGGGTCACTGGGGTCTCAAGTCTCCTCAACTGGGAACCAGGGTGCCTTTCACGGTCCTACAAAAGAATCTACTCATTTACTCAACCAATATTTATTGATTACTACAGCATAGCAACAAAGTGGCCACCAGGAGACAGCCACTCAAAATGATTTGTGTTTTCTTACGCTTTTCTTTTTAAATATAATTATCGTCAGATATAGATTTTAAAATCAGTTTTTCTGATTGTAAAATAACACATGGTCATTGTGAAATATCTAAAACTTAAAATTACAAATAAGTAACATTATAAAAAGTATTCAAATATCTACATTTTAGAATTCTTGTTGTCTTAGCGTATTTCATGTTATACAATGGACTCATTCCTCACACATATGCACATACATACATGCATGCATACATACATAACATGTCTAATTATACTGCTTGCTATCATAGTTGATCTAGGAAAATTTATAGCTAGATGGACAATGTTAATGAAACAATGGACAGATCCTGTTTTCTTTAATAAGGCTTAGTGGTGTTTCATGATTGAATGGTTGAGCCCTTTGGTAATTCAGTGAGACTCTAACAAATTCAGAAGAGTATTACTCACAGTCTTCTCCCAGGAAAATGGCTAAATTGCCTCTCTGCACTCCCCTGGTTTTGTTCAAGGAAACATTTTAGAAATTCTCAGCACTGGTTCCAGCTATACAAATATTTTGACTATTTAAGGAAGCTCTAGAAGATAAGACTAATGTTTAGTTTCTATTTCTTCTATATCCATACGTCATATGTGAAAAATAAAGTAAATATGGAAATCAGGAATGATTTCGTAGCGTTTGTTGCTTGACCCTGAACTGACAAGCATGGGAGAGCTTAGCAGGAAGGGCAAGGTACCACAAAGGGAACAGTTGAATGAATGAAGGAATGAATGAATGAACGAATGAACGAAGTGTTTTCCACATAGAATGGGGAACTCTTGATCACACACTTTTAACATTAATTTTCAGATTTGAATGTAGTGCGTCTTATCTACCAATACATGGTGCTCCAATCAAAATTAACTATGCTTCTTATTTAGTCTTATTAGAAGATCATTAAATCCCAATGGAGCAAAATAAGGTGACATCTAGAAATAGTTTTTTTTGGGAGGGGGGACTAGTCTCTGCCAGTCCACTGGCATATAAGCCATTGGTCTGACTGATATATCAAAGCCCATGTGCCAGGGAGAGATCTCCACAAAGTACCTACTGGGGAGAGTCAGTACTACCTTAAGAATCACCAGGTTGGCAAAACATTTATTTAAAATTGTGATTTGAGGGACATAGCAAGAATAAGGACAGAGCAGAAGCCCCTAGTGAGGGGCAAATTCAGGTCAGGCTATGCGAAATTTTTGGCAAACAGTTATCAAATGGGGTCCTTCAGTGTGAGCTCTAAGTGGAATTAAAAAAAATATACATACAAGTTTTCCACTTAAGTTTTGTTTTGATTAGGTTCTCCATCTGCTAAGTGTATCTAAAACTTGAAAATTATGTAAGTCCTCTTATAGCCTTAAAAGTCTGTTCTTTTTACAGAACCAGAAAGTATACGAAAAGCTTGGGTCAACCCTTCCCTCCCCTGTCAGTCTGTATAAAATCTTCAGCTAAATTATATACATATTTTACTATAGCAGTTTTCAATGTAATAAGTTAGGAATGTGTGTGTGTGTGTGTGTGTGTGTGTGTGTGTGTGTGTATGTGTGTGTATGTGTGTGTATATGTGGGTGTGTATGTATGTGTGTGTGTGTGTGTGTGTATGTATGTATGGTGGTTTTCTATACATGCACGAGTACATGAATTAAGATTCCCAGAGTCTAAAGTCTGGATATGGCCACACCTGTGCTGTGGGAGTGGAGGTAGGAGGGTAGCTTGATTTTTCTGGACAGCCAGTCTAGCTAAAACCGGAAATCTCCTGATTCACTGAGGGACCATGTTTCAAGTACATAAAATTTAGAATGGCAGAGAAAGGTACTGCTATTGCCTCTGCACATGCTTATATAGGCATTTGTGCCTGCATGCATGGTGGTCCATCTGCATACCATACCATACCTACACACACACACACACACACACACACACACACACACACACACAGTGGATGTACAAACACATAAATTCAAAACATAAAGGGAAGATATGCTTGTAGTCTTTATTTCCATTTTATATATTTATACATGCTAGAAGGGTATACAGTATTATTCTTATTTAAAATATTAATTATTAACTATGTTTTATTTATTCCTTGATAATTTTATAACATGCAGACAATGTATTTTGATCTTATTTGCCAAC
This sequence comes from Rattus norvegicus, assembly GCF_021556685.1. Taxonomy (NCBI): domain Eukaryota; kingdom Metazoa; phylum Chordata; class Mammalia; order Rodentia; family Muridae; genus Rattus; species Rattus norvegicus. The sequence continues at coordinate 25,890,464 of NC_141552.1, forward strand.
CATTTCCCCCTCCAACTCTTCCCAGATCTTGCCTCATTACCCTTCCTAGCTTGATGTATTTTTCTCTTATTTTTTATAGTCTACTGACCCTAATTGTTACTGCCTTATGTCCACTGGTCTGGAGCACTTCCATACGGGCATCAGAATCTTTCTCCTACAACATCTATCAACTTCCAACAACAACTTAGTTGGGCTGGGGTGCTCCCTGTGCCTCCTCATCCAATCATGCTGGAGTATTTCCTGGCTTTCTCTTCTGCAGGGCTAGTGCAGGCAACCAGAGCTGCTTTGAGTTAATGTGTGCACATACTGTCATGTCCAGATGACACTGTTTTGAACGTAAAGAATGGAAGTGACAAAAATAGTTTTGAGAAGTTTATACATTCCTACACATATACAATGATATATGACTACATTTTCCCCAGTTTTCCATTCCAACACTGTCCATATTCCCTATGCATGGCCCTCCCAACCTCATTACTTTCTCTTGATAATTCACTAAGTCCAGCTAGTGCTGTCCATGTATGTATGAGTATGGGGCCATCCACCAGAACATGGGAAACCTACCCATTGGCTTCCTTTATATTTTCCTGGCTGTGGTGAAGGTTTATGAATAGACATAAGGTGACCATTGCTCACTGGCTGGAGACTTTTGAGAAAATATTCTGCCTCTTGTAAACTTTAGAAACTAAAATCAGAATAACGACCTAATATTCTAGCTTATATCCTTCCTGTCTTTATTATACATATTTAAATTAATTTTCGATAGACTCATACAAGTATAAGCACAGCAGCTGAAGTGGTCACATCATTAATACTGATGTAAATAATTGCACCGTAGAAAAAATTGTTTCTACTGTTTAAGAATTAAGTCTGGCATAAAATTCCACATGGAATTCATGGCACACTTCTTTTGTTTTTTTGTATGGTAGCATTATCAATTACAAAGTTTAGCTTTTTTCACACCAAAGATTACAATGTAGGTTTTTAAAGGCAACCACACAACTCTAGTTGTTCACGTTTGTCCCACGCATGCGTTATAAACGCTATGAAGATGTGGCATGGTGGAATTCTGACTAGCATTTCATTCCCATATGACTGACAGCACAGAATTCATACAAACTGAAGACATTTTCAACTAGACAAGTTCTGCAAAGCCTGAGTGGAAAAATAAGAATTCTAAAAGGGAATATGTACCGTCTGCACCCCCCAAAAGCACACTCAGTGACTGATGTGTCTTCAGACCCTCCTTCTGATAATCCACTCATCTATGAGCCCGTCAACAGACTGATCTATCAATCAAATTAGCACACTGCTGATTCAGTCTCCTTTCAGTGGTACCATCAGCTGGCACTAAGAATTCAACACATGAGATCTTGGTGGGGGACACTCTACATTTTAATCATAAAACAATAAATTTCCCTCATGAAATAGAAAGCAGGGGATTTGTCTCCCTTGCTCCAGAAATTCTGGAATTCTCATTGTCCCCTGTGCTTCTTATTGCCCCGAGTCTACAACACTATTTCATTAAACTTAGTAGTAGATACTACTGATAATCCTGGAAATGTGAAAGTGTTTGAGACTGTTGATGGAGAAGGAGCCATTTGTTCTAAGCTATTTGGGGATTGTCAGTTTTACATGTAGGGGGAAGGTTGGTTTGGGTCTAAGCCTATTGTAACTAACTATACAAAGCAACTCTAACCTTTATTGTTACTGGCTGTAAAGGAGGGTGAGGGTCCGGGGAATTGGAAAGAACATCAAAACAGGATATGGTAAGTGGTTAACTTGGGCATGAGAAAGTTACTCTGTAACAATGTATGACGCTCGGCTACAGGCATACAACAAAATGGCTACAGTAATGTCAGAAAGGCAATGGCTACCTAGGTCTTAACATTAAAAAAAGAGTCATGTAATTGAACAGAGCCTATGAATTGTAGAAAATTCTCAGAACTTGTAGGAAAGGAACCAGGAAAGATAAAAGTGCAATGTGTTCCATGATGTCCTAAGGGGCATGACAGACACACACCACATGTTTTCCTCAGTTCCTAGGTATGGGGTCCTGTTTGCTTCCTTAGCCTGTGGACCTTTCCTAAAGCAGCTCTTCCACTAGAGACTGAAGCGAGTTTGCCCCGAATCAGGGGCTGAAATTCCTGATTTACTGTATAACTGAAAAGCTCTCATGGTGCAAGCAAATCCTCTCCTTCTGAACTCATTTGGGATATCAGTTTGGGTCAAAATTGTCCTTCATGATGAATACCTGGTAGAATTGATTGGCTACTTTGGTGATACTCAGAACGCAATGGAACTATTTATATCTCTCAGCACTTGCATGAGATAAAGAGAATATTAAATTTAATCAACTGCTTTTATCCCCCCACCCTTAGGAAAGCTTCCATTATAAGTTAGGAGCGGATAAGGTTCAACAGGGGTTCACATATGAGAAAAATCAAGAGTTACTTTTTTTCTCTCCATCTTTATTAACTTGGGTATTTCTTATTTACATTTCGATTGTTATTCCCTTTCCCGGTTTCCAGGCCAACATCCCCCTAACCCCTCCTCCTCCCCTTCTTTATGGGTGTTCCCCTCCCCATCCTTCCCCCATTACTGCCCTCCCCAGAACAATCACGTTCACTGGGGGTTCAGTCTTGACAGGACCCAGGGCTTCCCCTTCCACTGGTGCTCTTACTAGGATATTCATTGCTACCTATGAGGTTGGAGCCCAGGGTCAGTCCATACTTTTAATGGTATTTGTCATCCTAAATAAATATGCCTATTTCAAGTCACTGGCTCTCAAGTAAGAGATTGCATGGATGAGACCTAGACACGTTTTTTATAATATGCCCAGAGGAGAGTTCTTTGTTATGGCTTCACTGCACACTCATTAATTTTGTAACCGAATGAGGGAGTTGCTAACAGTTTTGCACCTATCTGCAGATATATGAAATGTTTAGTCACTTTCCGGGAAAAAATTCTCACATGTCAGCATTTCACCGAATTTAACAAAACTTCTCAGCTTCTGTAAGAAAAATTGTTTAATAATCACGAGCATCAAAACATCTCCATTAGTTAATGAAATTGATTTTAAAATACAGCTATGCCAATAAACTGTATTTTTAGTTTTAAGTATGTCTTGAAAACTTAGAGGGCTATGGGCATTATTATTTGCACACCTACCTATTGGCTGTCCAAAGAGGGCCCTCAAATTTTGCCTTATGTGTTATATTTTCCCCTCCATTTGACCTTCTCCTTACTTAACATGGTCTGGAGGAAAACATGCAGAGAACACAGGGAATGGGTCAGGGCAGTGACTGCAGAGGGACGGAGAGGCCCTCAGAGTTCCCACGTACCCGCATCACATCGTCTTAGCACTAGCCCTGCTCTGCTCTGCAAGCTTAGACCCGCTCCTGCCTCCCTGTAGCAAGCTTGGACCCGCTCCTGCCTCCCTGTAGCAAGCTTGGACCCGTTCCTGCCTCCCTGTAGCAAGCTTCCTCCTGTATGAGTGTGTGTATTTTAGTGGGAGATAAATAGAAACTCATAATAATAATATCATAGATTTTAAGAGGTTTCTGGAACAGCCACATCGATTTAAGCCAATAATTGTTAAATCAAATTGACAAAGCAATGATCATGCTTGTTGTGGTATTTTAACTTTTCTGTAGTTCACAAATATTAATACTCACACATTTTAAAAATATTCCCCTTGAGTGTATGCCCAGGAGTGGTATAGCTAGGCATCAGGTAGGCTACTTCCAATGGGGGAATGGGGTGAAGAACTCCGGGAGGGGAACCACTAGGAGGCAATATTTGTAATGTAAATAAGTAAAATAATGAAAGAAAACAAGAAAATTAAAAAAAATTTCTTCCTTCCTTTCCTCTGATGATGAATGTATATTCATCATTTCCTTTTTCTTTATGCACTGAGACTGGATCTCACATTCTCTGTCACTAACCCAGTACCCCTCATGTAGTGTCCATGAGCCTTGAACTTGTGACAATCCTCCTGTCTTAGTTTTGCCTGGTTTAAAAATTATTAGTGATATAAAATGCAACAAAAGTCAGCATTTTTAAAGGACTGCCTACAAGTGTTAAACTCACGGCATGGTAATTTGGCATGATAACAACAGTTGGAAGGATGAAGTCAGTTTGAGAAGGCCAATTTGGAAAAATTAAAGTTTGAGTGTTATGTGTACGGAGAAGATTGGAGAGAAATAGTTTTTCAGAGACACCAGGAGTTTAAAAGTTGCAACATGTCTAGCTAGTTTCCTCTTCTGGGAATAGAGAACAAGTCTTAATACTAATTATACCAACGAGCATTTGCATAGCCCTTTATTGTCCCCAAAATACTTTCCTGTCTCCTGGTAGATATGGCTGGAGGTCATTGAAACGAGCTACTCAGAGTAACTTAACACTCACTCTTATTCTTTGGCAGAAAACAGACAACTCCATGACAGGTAGGTTGTATAATGCCCCAGGGGTTAAAGGGGAGTGATGCATAACCCTTTGGGATTCCACTTAGCTGTACTTTTGTATTTTCTGTTCTTTGCTATACAAAACTAACTAAGCTTAAAGAAGGCATCCAATCTAGAATAATCATATGTAACCGTTCTCAGAAAAGCGGCACTTAATTCAATCTCAAGTTGGGTAATTCTACATTTTTGGGCTGAAAGTCATATTCAGAAAATTATCTTTCTATCTATCTATAGTACCGTTACACTGTTGCAGAAATGAATCTATAGATGTGAAATGGCTCCGGTTCAGCTTAAAAATGCATTCAACACCCCCAGTGCTCTGTACACACAACACTCCCAATGCTGTATCTATACCTCACTCTCAATGCTTTCTGTATATGTTACCCCTAATGCCCTGGATTTGGAGGCAGGGTAGCCCTTTTGTGCTGGCAGTGGAACTGGAATTTTCTTCCTAGTTGCCATGTGTTTCTGGCAAGACTATATGTTGAAAGCCAATGTTAGCTATAGATATGTGTTAGTTTGTGACCTCTTTCTCCGTTTGAATTGGCCACTCTAGAGTTTTCAGATGTCAGTTAGAGCACTGTTAGATATCTAGTTGTGGACGTGTGCTGTTCCCAGTTCCTTTTGGCTGGCTTTGCTTGGTGGCATTTAATTCCAGGATGTTTTTGGTCTCAGTGAAATCACAAGCCAATTCAACCATTAATTTGCTTTGCTCAGAGATGTGAGCCTCTAGGCAATATAACTGAACAACCACAGTCCAGGCAATTCTCTAGAACTGTGCCGTTCCTCAGACATGAATTAATCACTAGGTATTTAAGTCAGTACATTTAAAAATGAGGTTGAATAAGCTATTCCTCATCAGTCAGATTAACTTTTCAGAGTGTGAAATGTAATTACTACTGTGGAAGACAGACCATATGAGCATTGTACCAATCCTCAAACAAGAAGAAGCAAAACACATAAGTATTTACAAGAGGAGCAACCTGAAGGGCCTTCAGCTGTGCTCACCAGAATAAGGGGGAAATGCATCCCTCAAGTTACGTTACCATTTACATAATCGAATAAAAGAGCTTAAAAAGAGAAAGTCAAACACACAGAGAGGTTACATTTAAGTACATTGCAATGAAACTTGTATTGGAAGAATGAGGGAGAGTTGCCATGACTTGGAGGCAAAGGGATCAGATTTAAGAGCTTCAGGAGAGAAATCATCCAGCTACATAGGTGAAAAGGAAAAGCAGGTCCATAGGGGTGCTGCATAGAAGGTAACATGGCCGCAAGATAAAATATAGGCTTAGAAGGTGTTAAGCTAGGAATACCGGAGGGGAGTATGTGCTAGCTGGGGAAGGTTAGAAGTACCTAACCATTAAGCTAGTCAAGGCATATCAAAATTAGCTGGTGTGTGCGTGTGTGTGTGTGTGTGTGTGTGTGTGTGTGTGTGTGTGTGTGTCTTTAATTCATGAATACAGAGCTCTTGGGAGGGTGCAATGTGTGTACACGACCCATAGGGAGTCAAAGCAGATTAATGTGAGCTTCAGGATCATTTTTAAAGTACTTCAGAAACAAAAAAATAAGAAGAAACCAAAAAAGAATAGTAACATATGGACAATATATGGAATTGGTAATAAAGTTGCCCTATTTTATTCCTGAGAGTTTATAAATCAACTTTTATTAAAGGTGTGGACCTGTGAGCCCTTCCCACTGTCTCCTCTTGTATCCATTGAAGTATGGCACGTTTGGAGTTACTGATTATTCAACCTGGCAGTGACATCATAATGACAATTACAAATAAGGAGAATCGCATTTCTCATCTGATTTGAACAAGATATAGCATTAATGAATCCATTTATACAGGACCTTCCAAGTCTTACGAATTTTTCCTTAGAAGCAATGAGAAGCCAGTGTTTTTAGTAAGAGATGTTCATATTTGAGACCTGAGAAGTTACTTGTTTTCCCAGGAGAATGAGTTAGTTACGGGAGGATGAGCAAATGGGATGGAGGGATGGTTCAGTCTACAGTTTATCCACTCGAGTGTATTTATTGGGTACTTAGTATGTTCTACGTGCTGAGGCATGGCTCTTCATGTCATAGTAATGCAGCTCTAGTTGGCATGGCTGCTAATTGTTTGAATTAGGGCTCTCATGGAGAAGATGAAAAGAACGGTATGTATTTGAGAGTAATATTAAAAGAAAAGCACTCGATAATAGTCAAATTTAGCTTGGATTTCCAACTAGAAATATGGGATGAAATATCTACCATGACAAAGACCTAATTTGTATAGAAAAATCATCTCTAGATCTTTGAATATGCTGGGCTGGACAGATTTATCAAGTCAATTCCCAGCTCTGAGCTGTGGCTGGGAGATCTTGGCTTCTGAGAGTTCCTGACCTGGAACTTTGCTCCCTCTATTCACTTTTTCCCCTGACTCAACCTGTCATGTGGTTTGCTCCTTCCTCCCTGTCATTCTTCCACCACAGAGAGGTGGCCGTCACCCCTTCCTTACGCTTGTATGCTCTTCATCTGTATGCTTTCCCATGAGGTCTTTGAGGACTAGCATGCTAACCACACTAGACAGACTCTGACACTTGAAAGGCATTTAATTGCAGGTATGCTCAAAAGAATGGTTCAACAGTCAGATTAAGACCACGTCAGGCCTTAAGCCCAGAAATACAGCTAGTGTCACAAGTCCTGGGCTTTCCTCGTGTTCTCCCCAAACTTCTGTCTGAGGAACAGCAGTAGCAGGTCCAGTTTTCACTTCTCCCTCCTGCGTCTCATCCTTTAAGCAGAGGAGTTAAACTTAAAGTGGATACCTGAAAAAGCCTTAAGAATGTATATACAGTTTGTTTAAGTAAAATGACAAAAGCAAGATCTGAAGAAACACTGTACAGACACAACTCCAGGCTGTCCCTGACGCTTGTTTTTGATCTAACTGAAAATGGAGCATGACCTGGACGGAGGCAGACACTTTCAATCTTCCTTCTTCTCTCTGAAATTGGGAATCTATGAGAGCTTAGGAATTCGGCCTCTCATTATTATTCCACCGAGAGCCAACCTTTCGAAGCATATTTAATGTTAATGATTATAATCATGAATTCAGAGAGAAATTATTCTTTCGAACGTAATCAGTTTTGTAGCTAAATAATCGACTTTTTCCAAAAATCTTTGTGATAGATTTCACAATCATACTTATGTCAAATGTGGTTTGTTAAATATATGGAATATTATAAATCTGATAATAGCACCAATTTGTGTCCCTGAATTCTATAATATCCTGGAAGAGCCGCTAAGGTCTGCATTATTCACATATGACTTCAAACCTTCCTTAGTTAGCACTTTGTGGCATTCTTTTTTGCTAAGATCAAGAACGGTAGCAAGCATTAGTTAATGAGTAGGCATATTCTAAAGTTTCTAATTTATGAATAAGTCAAAATGTATTGAGTAAGCATTTTGTCCCAATTCCTTATCATGACTTTATTCATAGTATCTTTATATAGGAAAGAAAGTAATTGCTCATGTAGCCAAACATCTGTTTACCCGGGCATGACCCAAGGGGTTAAAAGGTGCTAAGTATTTCTATCAGCCCTAGGACATATGAGGGAGTCCATTTGCTTTTAATACTATTTGGATATCTGTTTAGAACATTGAAGCTTCAGTAAAAATGTCTTCTCTCTTTGAGTTCAAGGATGTGATCAGTAATGTCAAAAGAAGACTAAAATTAAAACTTAAGTTGCAGTTTTTACATGACTGCTCTAAACTAGACACACCAACCATTAGCAAAACCATTGAGTTTAAATCTGCTATTGCTCCGATGTATTGAAGTCTGAGGGTGATTCTGCCTTTGATAGCACTGAAATTTAGTGTGAACAATATCCCTGAAAACAATCACATAGTACGGCCTTTATCATTGCTTCATTAGCAGCCGAGGCCATTTGGGAAGAGATTATCCCTGTCTATTCAGCAGGGAGCTTCTCGGTTCTTCTCTGTGACATTGTGTTTTCATTCCAGAAGATAACTAGGCTCTATCAGATGCCAAATACACCACGAGCTTTTATCTAAGTTCTGTAGGGAAAACAGGACCCAGGAAAGTACCCATTCTGCAACTAGAAAGACTTTAGGGTATAAATTAGAATTATAATATGCCACCGTGCCATATTAAAATGGGGACCCGATGCCAATTTCATTCTAAGTGGTTTATGGCATCTACGGAAACAACACTTTCACTCACTAAATTACTATACATTCCTAAATTTTGGAAGAGAAATCTACACAGATGTAGACTCTAAATAGAACAAGGCCAAGAGTTGGCAACATTCCAAGAAACTAGGACAGTGGCAGTAAAAACACTGTGTAACTCAACCATTTCCCCAAGTGCACCCAAGGATTTTTTTATCATACAACCCCACTCATTTGTTTTTTCTAGGCCTTATTGACAATAGGCTTTATGCAATTCTGTTTTAAAACCACAAGGGACATCGTGATCCAAATAGCCCCAAATCCTTGTTAGTAAATAATTAATATTTTGTACAAATACATATATATTATACTATATATATATATATATATATTAAAAGGTACTAAAAATGTCTGGTTCAAAATACAACAGTGGGGTGGAAGGGGCCAGAATGCAGGTACTTTTCCTGAAGAGATACAGTGCTTCAATTTAAATGGGACAATCTGTTGGTTCGATTTCTGTTATGATAACAAAAAAGAGTAGGGATTTCTTTCAGTTTACATTTTTTGAGGTTACAGTCCAAGATCCAATGATAAATTGCTTTGGAACTCTAATAGTTTATCTAGGAAAACAAAGCTCACTTCATTGAATCCAGAAGCAAGGTAAGAAAGGCAATGTGGCCGACAGCCTTCTTCAAGCACATATTCTCAAAGACATAAAGGATTTCCACCAAACACAGCTAAAAGTTCCATTTCCTATAAGTTGACTCTGGAGACTGAGCTTGTAAATATGGTTCTTTGAGGACACTTGTGCAAACCATAGCAAATGACCAGGAATATTACACTTGGGAGGTGATATTTGAGCATTAGGGAATGGAGTTCAATGGCAGAGAACTTGCTTTAGGAAACATGAGGCCCTGGGTTCAAGTCCAAACACACAAATGGGGAATAAGAGAGATGGAGAAGGAGGAGACTAGGACAGAGAAGGCAGAACAAGGCAAGTAACAGAGAGAAGGATGGAGGGTGGGAGGGGAGGGGAGATAGTGCAGGTAGCAACATTTGAAGAAACGCTTGAAAGAAAATGGAGGAGGATTGACCATTGAGAATTATTGAGATAATTCTAAGACTCAACAACAAAATAAAAAAGTCTTTAGTAAAGCAGGTTTGAAGTGTTTGAGGAGCAGCTGGAAAGACTAACGTAGTTGGAAAAAAATAAATGATCGCAAGGGTTAGGTTAAGGTTATGTATGGGGGCAGTCTTTTATGATTTTAGTGTTTAGGAAGAAGGAAATGGGAATTGTGGTAGAGTGCCGATCATGGGTGTCATGAGTTGGGCTGCAGTCCCAGCACTCAGGAGGCTAAGACAAGAGGAGTGAAGAGTGAACTCTTAGCCACCTTGGGCTACATAGCAAGCCTCTGCCAAAACAAACCAACAAACGAATGAAATAAAAAGAAAATAAAGGTATGATTTACACTGGTTGTTATCTAGATAATGAGCTGAAGAGGCAAAAATTGTGGCTATCAGAGCTGGGGTGATGCTGGCTTCTCTGGCCCAAGATAAATGATGCCCAAGAACTCAGCTATTTAGAAGGCAGGGTTGATGGTGTGCAGGACCCGTCCAGGCAACACAACGAAAACCATGCTTAATCAGTCAAACGAGTCAGCAGTGAGGGAACAAAGAGAGCTGTTTTAATAATCCAAGCAGGTTCCAAATAAGAGCTTCCAAGATGCGGAATAATGTTCCCATGGCAGTGATGACAAGTGACCCTAGGATGAACCTATTTAGAAAATAGAAGTAGCAGAACATGCTATTAAATTGATTGTCATTACATGGACAAGAGCTAAAGTCTGACTTCTAAGTCTGAAGAGTAAGATGACGAGCTTCATTGAGCTGAGAAGAAAGGGAAACGCGGGTGAAGAGAAACTCGAAAGACGTTCCCAATGGAGTGTGAATTTTAAAATGGGGAGTATACACTGAGGCAGAGATTGCAAGACACATGGACACCAAGTCTGGACAAGAAGGTGCTTCGATCAGGCTGAATCTTAAACAACAGGATTGGTAAGAATGTTCCTGTTTAAAAGAAGAGCTGCCAGCACACTGGAACAGGTAAGCCAACTGCAGAATGTTCAGCCATGCACACGAGGTTATGGTCAGGGCACATCCTTTGGCCTTCTCTCCCTCTCTTGGATCACAGAGTCGCTCAGCTTTCTTTTCTTTGCATATTCGTTTGCTGCTTTTGTTAATGCTGTTTTCTCCATCCAGGACACATAGATAGCTATAGACAGTAGCCTGTTTGGGCATAATATAAAAGTCCAGCATGTAAACGTTGCTACAAATAGCTACAAACCCTCTCCTCCTGAAAATATGCTGAGCTAATTTGTTTCTGTGGTCTCTCCTTTATTGGACGGCACAAGGATCCGAAACGTTTAATTTCCTCCCTTCAGATAACCCCACGGTCTTCACTTCCGTGTTTGTAAGGAAATCTACCATTGCAGCGACACCAAAACCGGCTACTGATCTTGGACGCAGGACTTTGCATTCATAGGGTATCACTAGATACACAGAAGCAGTTGCTAAAACAAGAGTTTCCAACACACAGAGTGAAGAATGCTTTCAGTCCCTTAGTATTTTGTTGGCTTGAGTTTCTTGGGCATCTCCAGGCCCTTATCTGAAAGTACTTATCAGCAGTCTACCTCTGGAAGGGCAGGTGGGGATTATATTTCTAATTTTCATGGGCTAACTGCCTCTAATATGATGCTCCTGGGTGTAAAATTGATAAAAGAGGTCTAACATTATATATAAAAGAATTTGATGAACACAGTACATCCCTGGTAGTGTTATTTTTCTAGTACACAGTAGATCCTAAGACCCTCATATAGATATAAAAGTTATACCCAAAATAGACACATAAATTAGATAATGCCCTGAAAATGTACTAGATCAGGCTGCTCAATGCATAACCAAAGTTGTCTTCAAACTCCATGTAGTTCGGGCAGTCCTCCTTGAACTCTTGAATCCTCTGGCATCAGTTTTCCAGGGATGAGATTACAAGTGTAAGTTGTACTGCCCAGATCAACCTCATGATTTTTAAAGAGTCCTGGGTATATGAGTATAGCAAACAAGCAATGAAAATAGATGGGCTCCCTCATCTATTTTCCATCTATTCATAATCAGAATATGATTACAGGCCAGAGGGACGAAGTCTTAAAAGTCTGCACAGAAACAGTCAGGAAGGGAAGAATACGGGGCTTGCTTTGCCAATCTCATTCCAGATGAGACTGGGGAGACAGGAATGAGCCAGGCCAGCCAGGTCTTTTGGAGACCTCAGTGACAAAGTTTAGGTGGTTTTTGATTATCACAACTGAGGGAGAGCCTCTGTTCCCAGTTGGAAGCACTGTCTTGATATGAAGCTCTTAATGCATCTTTAGTTCTAGCATCTGAATAAAATTTTATTTCCTTTTGAAGGTCAACTGATTTAGTCTTATCACCTTGGCCAATGCACCAAAATGTATGTTAAAAGGAAATTTTACTAAAATAATTAAAGCAATGATCTGTTTTTGCTATGATGTAAAATCTAATGTCTTCTGAGGAAAGAAGTGATTATAAAATATTATCATACTTTAATTAGACCCAGAAGCTTCATGTGACTGATTTGTGTTTTTAAAAGGCAGAGACTTGTGCAAACACTGGCATTTTAATATTAAATTGCAGAGATTCCCCTTTTTTTAATTTTTCTTAAACCTTTCTATTTTTTCTTTGTTTAATAAATACATTTTGGGATTCTAAATGACGACCTTGGATAGATATAAAGTTTAGAGCCTTTAAAGAAGCATACCTATCTGTTGTTTGTTTCTGTACATATCAGATTACGTTATATAAAACTAACTGGGGAGAACTCACAGGATATTTTCATTTGCATTCTATTGCAGAAAATGCATTTTATGTCCCCCTTGCTACACAAATATGAATGTGGCTCCACGTTGAGGTCAGACTCACTGAGGGGCCAGTGGGGGCCTTGAGTAAAGCACATTGGAAACATTGGGCGGTGCCTGCCACCTGTCACTCACTGTGCATTGTCACTTCCGCTGGGCAGCCCTGGCTGCACTGCAGCAGGCTATTGTTTGTGGGGAAAGCGGATATTAGGAGAGAGGCGATGAGAATGCCGTAGAAGAAGATAATTGAATACTATCTGGTTTTTCTTTTTTGGCACTTGCATCTTGTATCTCTCTGTAGTTTGTCACTTTAGAGTCCTTTATTCGGTCTTTCTATAAAATCCCATTATTTAAAAACTGAGGGCACAGCGATGGCCTGTAGGGGTTTAATATATCACTCTGATGCTTGGTGAAAACCCTTTGTCCTCCGCTACTCAGCAAACCCCATTTTATTGAAAACATGAGAAAAGCCTGAAGAAAATAATAAAATATAAATTATCATCCCAGGATTCACTTGAAACATTTTTCCATTGTTGCAATCTTTTTCAGAGTGTGAGGACATTCTAAACTTACGTCAATGTTATAGGGGTGGGGTGGACACACTTTCTTAGGTGCTGCTCTTTCTTTTTTTTTTTTTTTTTTAGATTTTTTTTTTATTAACTTGAGTATTTCTTATATACATTTCAAGTGTTATTCCCTTTCCCGGTTTCCGGACAAACATCACCCTCCCCCCTCCCCTTCCTTGTGGGTGTTCCCCTCCCAAACCTCCCCCCATTGCCACCCTCCCCGCATAGTCTAGTTCACTGGGGGTTCAGTCTTAGCAGGACCCAGGGCTTCCCCTTCCACTGGTGCTCTTACTAGGATATTCATTGCTACCTATGGGGACAGAGTCCAGGGTCAGTCCATGTATAGTCTTTAGGTAGTGGCTTAGTCCCTGGAAGCTCTGGTTGCTTGACATTGTTGTACTTTTGGGGTCTCGAGCACCTTCAAGCTCTTCCAGTTCTTTCTCTGATTCCTTCAACGGGGGACCTATTCTCAGTTCAGTGGTTTGCTGCTGGCATTCGCCTCTGTATTTGCTGTATTCTGGCTGTGTCTCTCAGGAGCGATCTACATCCGGCTCCTGTCGGTCTGCACTTCTTTGCTTCATCCATCTTGTCTAATTGGGTGGCTGTATATGTATGGGCCACATGTGGGGCAGGCTCTGAATGGGTGTTCCTTCTGTCTCTGTTTTAATCTTTGCCTCTCCCTTCCCTGCCAAGGGTATTCTTTTTCCTCATTTAAAGAAGGAGTGAAGCATTCACATTTTGATCATCCGTCTTGAGTTTCGTTTGTTCTAGGGATCTAGGATAATTCAAGCATTTGGGCTAATAGCCACTTATCAATGAGTGCATACCATGTATGTCTTTCTGTGATTGGGTTAGCTCACTCAGGATGATGTTTTCCAGTTACAACCATTTGCCTACGAATTTCATAAACTCGTTGTTTTTGATAGCTGAGTAATATTCCATTGTGTAGATGTACCACATTTTCTGTATCCATTCCTCTGTTGAAGGGCATCTGGGTTCTTTCCAGTTTCTGGCTATTATAAATAAGGCTGCGATGAACATAGTGGGGTGCTGCTCTTTCTAATCGGTGTAGCTGGCTCCTCTTCATAAAGGGCTTCCGATATTTCTGAATAGACAGATGGAGAGATGCAAAATAACGATCAATTAAAGTTCTAACTGTACACTCTAGGATCTCATTCATGCTTTTATCAGGTTTAAAAACTTCATAATACGCCATTGGAAACCCCAAATGGTCAGGTATTTCTATGCTGGCCATGTCCGGGAAAACAGGATAACTTCCTTTTTTAAAAGTCAATTATTGATGACATCAAAAATAATCTTATAGCATTGAATTCTGATCTTATTTTGAGAAAATGCTCTACTTTTAATCTGAGTTTGATGAATGTTAACATGAAGCATGAACATGAAAGAGGAATGAATAGTTAAATTAAAATACGTGGAAAATGAAATAATAACAAGGATATCGTAGCGAAAATATATTCATATTTGTAAAAAGATCTGGAAAGAAACTAGGGGGCAAAAGTACCTGCTCTTCTTCCCACAGAAATACATAAAATTATCATTCAAAGCTCACTTAGCTTTAATTTTTAATTTTACAAAACTGTAACCATCACTTCCAAATACTTGCATAGGAACAAGCCTTCTCCTGCATGCACCTTCTGCATTAGACTTCTTTTGTCTAGCTGTGGTGGGGACTTGCATAGAGTTTTGATCTCTCTGCTTCCTCCTCCTTCTGCAGGGAAGATGAAGGAAGCAGAAACATCAGATGACTGTAGGCGCCACGTTGTAGCAAAAATACCAGCCGAACGAATTTTTGGTCAGGTACAAAGAAACAAATGGCTGGTGGTTTTCCCAAATGTTGTTTACCCTTCTGATATTCTTCCCCAAACCATCCTGTATAAATATGTCTGGTATTTACTTCACTGTACAGCTGAGCACTAACAACAAGGTTTACAGGCACGGATATTTTTTCTTCATTATGAAGGTGTCGATACTTGTAAATGAATGGGTCTGAGACTACCTTAGTGGCTACGACTAAGAAAAATCTTGCTAAAAAGAGATTACCTAGAAACAGAGTGGTGAAAAGGAGGGGGAGGGGAGGAGAGAGGAAGAGGCAAGAGAGGGAGGGGAAGAGAGGGAGAGTGGAGAGGAGAGGAAAAGAAGAGGGGAGGGGAAGAGGGAATCCATTTCACTACCCTGATATTGACGTGTTCATGAAATGATGCCTTGGTTATCTAATCAATTCTTGATGGTCTACTTCCTAATTTCACAAATTTCACCGTGACTTTTTGGAGCCACAGAAAACTGAAATATTCTCAGAAGCAAAACTTATATCCAACAGCACTGCTATCTCTAAAAGCTACAACTTCTACCAGGAAGCAATGACACAATTTATATAACCAAGTCATTGTCAGTTGATTTCTGATCATGACTGGAATACATAACAATATTGAAGGGACATTTGACATACAAGTAACATTTTAGGTTATAAGATACAATGTGAATTCAACAGACAGTTAACGAAACATTACCAAATTTTGAAATAGTCAAAACATTTATCTGAAGATATAACTAATATCCAATAATTTGATTGTCCATTGTAGCTCCTGTCGTGAAGTTGTCCTTCTAAATCTGAGTTTCATTTTGTATACAATGAAATTGCCAAGCATGAGTAGTTAGAAAGTTGCTATTTTTTTTCTCTCTAGAATTCAAGGAGGTGGGAGGAAACTGATGTGTGCCTAAAAGTTAATCATGAAAGAAGAAGAAAAATGTCTTTCCAGAAACTTAGGTCTAAGAAGTGTCAGGTAAAGGAGGTTCAGGGTGTATATATTTTCAATAGCTTTGAAGAATAGGAAAAAATCCAGCAGTGAAGCATATATATATATATATCCTTGGTGTTTGGAGGAGAGAAGGCATAGGTGGATGAACTGGAGGAAAATAGTTTTCATGGACTTTACATTGTGAAGCACTGTGGAGTAAGAAATCAGTGGAGAATGTTTCAAAGAGAGTATCAAAGAAATGTAAGAGAAAGGAGCATTAAGATTACTTTAAAATGACTTTTAGCACATATATGTATAAGTTTATCATTAACTTAGAACTGAGTAAAAATTAGTATTGTTCATCATTAGCTTATACTATGCCAAAAGACATCAGATGGATCTCTAGTGTATATTTGGGTACATTGTGAGAATTATGGCCACGAATATCCTTTTATTTAACTTGACAATTCAGGGTTGAAAATTCCCTATTCTTGAGACAAAAGCACATTTCTCCTTTTCTTTCCTGGTAAGAGAATGGTATCTTAGTTTTGTTTCTGATGGGGCACAATATACCAAGACAAAAGCAGCTTAGCGGATAGAAGCATTTTCTTTTTCTAGCTCATAGTGCCAGGTTAGAGCTGCAGGAACTTGGGACAAGGCGGTCATGTCGCATCCACACTGTCGAAAGGAAGGGAAGCTGGGAGAATGAGTGTATGACCAGGTGTCACTCAGTTTTCTGTCCTCCTTCATTCTGTCCAGACCTGAAATGGTGCGATATGCATCCAGGGTAGATCTTCCCACCTCAGCTAGACGGCCATATTGAGAAAATCCTTATAGGTCTGCTTATGGGCCAAGCTAATGTAGACGATCCGCACTGAGACACCCTTCCCAGGTGATTTCAGGCTGTCAGGAATCAAAACTAACCACCCACTCTGAGGACCATCAACACCACTGAGGTTGGTGGCTCTGGAACATGTCATAATGCTCAGTCGCAGTGTCCTAAATTTTGAAATAATTGGCAGTTTTGTTTCAAAATGCTCTGCCCAAGACAAGCTATGCCAGAAAAAGAAGCAAACATGTACAGTACCGAATTATAATAAATGCACTAAACTGAATAGATCTAAACGAATACTATTTAAATAACCAAATAACCATCTTTGAACCCACACTGAAAGGTAAGATTCTTTTGTTCAGATAATGTCCAAGTCAAATAAATATGGACTTCTAAGAATATGTCTACAGTAGAGCTTGTAGTTGACACTTGTGTTGACACCGCCCTTAACTGTTTGCAGGCTCAGACTAATTGCAATACTGTTCTGAAGGCTTGAGTAATTCGTCAGACTTATACAGGGGTGCGGGGGGACGGTACATGGGAGTGGAATATGCTGCTAAAATTCAAGGATGGTCACTCTTAGAAATACCAAAATCTAGCCGTCAATATCAGACTCAGAGCTGAGCTGAAAACATGGGCATCGCATTTCAAGGTGGAGTCACATGCCAACAGATTGTTGCCGTGGTTGGTCCATTCCGTTCTGTGCATCTTTGAGAAAGGAAGACAAATGACTGATTTTCCCTCTGCTCTCGAACGTTTGTCTGTCTGAAGTCAAACAATAAAGATTGAGAGGTAGGAAGGCGCTCAGGATGGAGAAGCACCTAAGCCATGCTTCTGCCTCTGGAAGAGAGCTGCTAAGGGAAGAACTCGCTGGTAACGATGTGCAAATTCTCCTGTCCAGACCAAGCTCACTGAGAGCCAGCCTGGGTCTTCTTGATCAGTCTTGGTTTTTATGTTTTGCACATCAGAGGGCTGTCCGCAGAGTTAATGTTACTTTCAGTGACTTTCTCGGGTGTGGGATAAGAGTCAAGACTGCAGAACATTTTGGTGATAGGAACTGGCTGCTCATTAGCTAGTGTGTGTTAACAGAATAATACATAGGAAGAATTTACAACTGTGAGTGTGTTTATCCTACGAATGTACCTTTTCAAGTTGTCTTTCAATGAAGGTCGTGTTTTAAAGAGGTTGTGTAACATTCTGGCACAAGTGTTTACTTGGAAACTTTCAATGATTAACTTCAAAGTCTGGAAGAAAGAAATGTGAGCTATTCTGCCAGGTCGAGTCTCTTATTCAATATTCTTGTAAAATGGAAAAATGTGACAATGACAATTGGGAGATTGAGCTGGAAGCTTTTATACCCACAGATATACCTAAATAACGTATCCAAGAGGGATTAATAAAAGGGAAGTTTGTACACCTTGGATTTAGGTTGGTCTGTATCTTGAAAACTAATCAGAGTAGATTATGGTAAACTCGTTTGCACGTAAGAATCAATTTCAGTGATCATCAACGGGTGATTAGATAAGGAACATCGCATGGCCTGAGAGCAGAGAAATCGATCCTTTAGAATGATCCTGAAGTCTTCGCTGTTTTTGCCTTGTATTTTCCTTTTTCATCCTCTTTAAGCTTCAAAAGAAGACATCCTGAAAAATTTGAAATTGCGAGCTTTGAAGCCACTCCGGTATCCTCACCTCTCAGAGTCCTTGCTCAGAGCTTCTCTTCTCAGCCATGACAGAGAGCAAGACCCAGTTCATGGGAATGACAGGTTGCTTGCATAAATCTTGCCCGGGAGCTCTCAGAGAGGTTATTGCTTATAATTAGGCCTGAAGAGTCCAAGAAAGATTTTACCAACCTGAAATTGGTTAGAAATTATTTGCCTTCATAGTAAAAAGCATTGAATGGAGAAAAGTTTAGAATCAGGTTTCTAGTAAAGGATATGCTAAGGCAGTGGCATACTGCTATAGGAATATAAGAATACCATATTTGTGCTGCATGGTCTGCTATGTTAACACATTTAATCAGCACATATTACCAATTACTATGGAAAGCAATTGATATGATTTAACCAGTCTAAATAAAAAGCAATTAGTGGGAACATCTGCTACATGTGGGCAGGGGGCCTAGGTTCAGCTCCTGTACGCTCTTTGATTGGTGGCTCAGTCCTGTAGAGCTCCCAGAGGTCCAGGTTGGTTGGCTCTTTTGGTCTTCCTGTGGAGTTCCTAGCCCCTTCGTGGCCGTCAATCCTTCCCCCAACTTTTCTGTAAGCGTCCCCGACCTCTGTCCAATGTTTGGCTGGGGGTATCTGCACCTATTTCAGTCAGCTTCAAGCCATTTTTTTAAATGTATCTTCAGACATCTATTTGATTTCTTTGATATTACTTCTTTTGATATTACATATTTCTTTCAGGAAATAAACTTCTCTATGTTATTACAGAAGACAGTAAACTAAATGAGGTTGGAAAAAATAGACACAGGGACGACGTAACCCAGTTAAAGCATTAGAACCTGCTGTCAGTGTGACTTATAGATGATGTCATTAATGTGGATCACTCGGGTGACAAAGCGCTTAACCAGACCTCACTCCTCTAAAGATGGACGATGCTCTTTCTGCAGTTAATGTTTCGGAATCACAAAGCAGGCCCTGCAAGATGGCTCTGTTGCCAAAGGAACTTGTCAATCCTGAAACACGGAGTTTAGTTCTTAGGACCCATACAGTGGGCAGAGGGAAGTGACTTCTTGGGACCCACATGATAGACACAGGGAACTATTCTGCGAGCCACCCTCTGACCTTCACATGTGCATCCTGTTAGACATACATTCCAGCACATAAATACATTTTTAAAAATAAATATAAATGAACTACACTTTTCATTTCAATTTGGGGAACAGATGGGTTAGTGATACTATTTTCCTTCCAGAGATGGATGACATCACACGTTTTTAAGAAATATTGTGCAATGGTCCCATTCTATCAATTTTTAAATTAATATCATTATACATTAATTGTATTGACTTAGGTATGTTCTTTTAAAGCAAGGCTCCTGTATTTTCTCACAATGCTTTATTTCTGGAGTTTGACCATTTCCTTACTTTCTGGCAACACCCCTCTCTGCAGGCTCATGTGGTGTTACCTTTGAATGGTCCATTTCTCTAAGAACCATAGGCTGTTTTATTGTGAATGATATTTCAAAGCTAAGATCTGGGCCCAGATCTGCTTATTGCCAAAATAAAGTCAGTCAGTTGGTTCCCCCTTTCCTCTTTCTCTCCTCTCCCATTCTCCTGTCTTCCCCCTCTGTCAATGTATCTGTAATCCATCCACATTTTATCTCTGCCTCCAGTTTTCCTTCAAACTCCTCTGCAGTGTCTTCCCGTCCATATCCTTGAATTTGCTTTCACTCTGAGTTTAATTTTCATGTCTTAAGTATGAAGAGGTCATGAGTGTAGAGTACGTTTTCTTGTTGGTAATTGTTTTTTTTCTCTTTATCTCACCATCTCGTCAGCTTTTGTGCTTGTATGTTGCCCCTGTTACTAACACATGATTGTTAGGGCCTCTTTGCTGACAGTCCTTCGTAAGAGGCCTGCTCCCTCATTTCCTCTCATCTATTGAGTGATTCTGCATTCTAACATTCCTGGTGCTAACCTACTCTATCCTGTAACCTGTGTTACCTGGACCCTGCAGCCTTTCAGTGACATCACTGTGATATTTGCCAAGGCCCCTGGAGTTGAGCACTTCCAACTCTGTTTTTACTTTTTGCAAACTGGGGTCAGGTCTGGTCAGCTAGTCCTCTCAGAATGCCTAGGCTCCCTTCAGAGATTTCACAGCCTTATTAGACTTCCTCTTACCCTGTGGGGATCAGTTTTTTATGTAAGACTGCAGAAGCCTGGCTGTATTCAGCCCTCAGCCTGGCTTTTCTAAGAAGTCTGCAACCAAACTTCCCTAGTCTTCGACCATCCTAGTGATATGGACACACTTCATATCTTTGTGGTCTTCCCTTTTCTTTCCCCAGGCCAAGGAGCCAGGGAAGGGAGCCTTGGGCTATGCTCACAGCCTAACATGGTTCTCTTTTTTCTCCATTACTCTGCTCTTCAGTTCTCACTTTCATGCAGTTGGACAGAGTTCTCACCTCATCACAGGGTCTTCTTACCATATGGCCCACGTGCCAAGTCCTCCAGACTCCCACTTCCTAGATCCCTAAATGCCACTCATGCTGCAGGAAGCTATACCCTTCCAAGTGGGAAGCTTGCTTTTATAAGTCTTTTCTTTGTCTTTTATAACCTCTTGAAATGTGCGTGTCTTTGTTCTTGGATTTTTCTGCCTGAAGGAAGTGTATGTATGGATTCACAGATGGATGAAGGAAAAGGATTCACATCCTTTTTCAAAGGATGAGTTACGGTTTATTAAGCGTCTATATGTTTTTCAGTTTTGCAAATTTAAAACCTCAAGATGAATGTATTTATTAACTGCTACTGATTTGTTTTTTTAAAACTTGGTAACCAGAAATGAGGTGCTTTCTATTCAGTTATTCTTAGGAAGTCACTCTTGCCCTCTAAGTAGCAGCATCTGAAACTAGAGGTGATGGTAAGTGAGAGACGAAGTTTTAATATTTCACAATCCCACACAACCATGAGTGCACACATATCTGCAAGTGAATGTCCGTATGCAGGAGTGTGTGTGTGGTCTGTCAGAAGCCATCCCCATAACTTCAGTGATGGTTACAGATTCTCTTAAATATCTTAGTTCACACTTGCTCACGAGTGCATCACTCTAGACTGCAGCACAGAACTCCAAGTTCTCGGTACTTGGTACTCACCCATCCAACCCCCGTCTCGTGATGCCCTGCTGAAGCTTAAGGAGCCTGGTGAAGATTTGTTAGTGCCCCCACTGCCATTCTCACCCACTAACGTCATGTTCTGGTGAGTCACGTGGAATAAAGCCAACACAGTGACGGAAGAAGCCCCTTTCCTGTCTTTATACCGCTGTCACTCTGTTGGATCATTGATGTGTTTGTCTGTTCCAACATCATATAGGGGAATGGCCTTTTGCCTCTTTTCATTTTCCCACCGAAGCCTTCCTCCCATAATGCAGTACACAAGATCTCCCTATGCATGGGAAGAGAAGCTGAATAAGGGACTAGAAAACCTATCCAAAACACAGAGAAACCATCCAGAAGGTACTACCAAGTACCTTCATGTAGAACTAGAGATAGACCACTCCAATGGTCAGTGGCACTGACCGTCTGTCCTTACCCATGGTCTACTTGAGTATTCTTCCAGCTGTACCTGTTCAGATACTTTGCTCTCACCACTTAATTTAGTTTTGCTTGTGTAAGGCTGGGCCTTTGGCTAATGTCAGCAACAATATGACAAGTTTTCTGGCAGTTGCTTGTGTTTTTGTTTAACAACTGTAGTGCTTGAGCAGTTGGGCTATGTAAGCCTATCTCTGAATTGTTGCTATGTATAATGGTGGCTTTAGTAAATATATGACTCATAGCTTTCAGAATAACTGCACAGATAAATATGAGCCAAATACAGGCACGCTATACATTAGTGACTTACATTAAGTATCTGCATGAATATTATGCTATCAGTTTTAATATGTTTGTTCTTGTGATTGAACAAAGTGTATCTCATTTATTTCAAGTATTCTATATGTCAATGAAATTTATTTCCTGATATAATTTCTCTCAACCCTTACTAAAGGGTTCAATTTTATTTATCTTCATGTCTGTATGTGTGAGTATAGGCCACATGTGTGAGAGTCCCTAGAGAGACCAAAGGAAGGTAGTGGTTTCCTGGGAGCTGGAGTTACCACTCATAGGGAGTCACCTGACATCAGTGCTGGGAAATGAATTGAGATCCTCTGGAAGAGCAGCAATGCTCTTAACCATTGACTCATCTCTCCAGCACCTTCTCTCAACTCTTCAGTCCAATAACAGTTGGAGAATCAGTTGACAAGATCTATAAGGTGATACAATAGAAATGAGAGAAATGTGCCCAATTCATTCTTTTGGCATGTTGTAGCACAACCAAAATTAATTTCATATGATATATTAATATTTCAAAAACATAATGTATTTCCATTGTATGAATTGATTGGACATCCTTAATGTAATCCTATATTTTGTATTATAGTGACTGGACATCCAATACTCAAGAGAGCTAACATCCGGACTGTTGGGAAGTTGGTGGCTAGATCCATAAGAGAAAGAAAAATGAGACAATTTTATAAATCATGAGAACTGGAATAAAATTTTCAACACAGTGCTTCATTAAATAGTTGAACTTACCTCCTCAGAAAAGCATATTAGTAATGAACGCAGAATGACTTGCTATCAACAGGATAAAAGGAGGAATCTTTGCATATGCGAAAGGGGCTGTTGACAAGTTAGTTCCTCATTTCTAAGTAAGTTTGGATGAGCGGTCTTTATCGTCCTCATTAAACATCTGCTAATCATGATGACGTGAAGCTGTGCAGTGTCACTTATTAATTCTCATTGGACTGAAATCTATTTTGCTCCGCTGCTAACGAAGGTTACAAACTTGAGAATTCTTAGCTTCCATTTTTACTCTTTCAAAATTGTATCGGTGTGGTATTTTGCTGAAACAACACATTTCAAATAGTCTGTCAGAATGTGTCTCATCACTTAAGTCTTTTGAATTGTTTCTGAAAACGTGTCTAGATCACAGACCACTTTTTTGTTTGTTTGTTTGTTTGTTTCTCTCCTTGACCACATTGCTCATTCCAAAGGGAAGAACAGACCTCCAACATGCTCTACACACGAGTCATTTGGCCTTTGTGCTACAAGAATTTGAAGTGCAGTGGCTACGCCATCAGTTCTTTAAGAATCTGAATTTAGTTTTATTCATATGTCTATTCTTAGAGTCACACTCAACTTCATGAACGGGAGTGTAAGGTCAGGAAGGTGGGTGCGGCCGTAGGGGAGCGGAGTCTAATATGCAACACAGACACATATCCGAGGGATAACCTCTGGCAGGCATCCTGGGTTCTCAAAGTGCTTAACATTGATCTATTATTACTTTAATATCCCCCCTTGTTCCCTCAGGCCACTTACATAAGGTAGTTTACCATGGGAATGCACATGGAAGTCTGGAGAGGAACTACGCAAGTCTATGCCTCACTAAAACTAGAGCCAAGATGATATAGAAGCCATGAGGCAGTCTAACCAGAAAAGTTTAGATCTTACATCCAACAAGGATGAAAACACTGATGCCTGACTAAAATATAGCTTATGTAGGAAATGAAATTAAACGTAGTCTTCTTACTAACAGTTGCAATGAAAATCACTTTAGTGAGAAAGGGTTTTTTTTGTTATTCATGTGCTAAAAACAGGAATGCACAATCAAACATACAAGAAAAATGTAAAAATGCACCACTGTTACTCCTAAATATTGGGAGGACAATATGCAGTTATAGTTAAAAGTTTCTTATGGACCTGAAAAAGAAGCTCTCCCAGTGTGATATTATCTTTTCAATAAATGGACGACAATCATATCTCAGGAGGTAATTAATATAAAATCATGTCAAAGGTACTTTATAAAAATACAATGAAATTTAGTTATGAATATAACATTGAGTAATGAAGTACTTTTAAAAAGTCATCACTGTTATCTCTGTCTCCTTCTTTTACAACAAACTACAGTGGGGTTGCTGAATGTCTTTCAGAAGTGTAGGCCTACATTAAGTCCAATGATAACATGTCACTTCAAACTGTGGAAGACAGTGTAAGGTCAGGGAGAGAAGCCTTCACTTTTCAACTGTCAGATTGTATGTACAAATTGGCACTTGGCGCTCATCAAAGAAGAAGAAATATTGGATGTGCTCTAAGTGTCCATCGTGTTTTGGAGCCAACTCCCTGATGGAAGTCGTCAGTTATATGCAAATGAATTGTCAATGGCTTGCCACAGTTGGCAATCACTGGACTGTGAAGGGTATGTCTTAGTAAGAACTGAAGCTCTCTCTTCACGTACTTTGATTCACAAAAAACAGTGGAAGGAAACAAATAAAAATCTCCAGGACCCAAAACGGAAATAGAATCAATAAAGACAATACTAACTAAAAGAATTCTCAGAATAAAAAATTTAGGGATTTGAGCAAGAACTACAGAGGCAAGCTTCACCAAAAGAATACAAGAGATGGAAGGGAGAATCTCAAGCATTGAAGATACAATGGGTAGAACGGTCAGAGGCAAAAATAAAGCTCCTGTCACGAAACATCCAGGAGATCCGGAACAGTATGAGAAAGCCAAACCTAAGAGTAGTAGGAATGGAGAAAGGAGACTAACCCTAGCTCACAGGCACAGAAAATACTTGCAGCAAAATTACAGAAAAAAAAATTGTCCTAAGCTAAAGAAGATGATGCCTTCAAAGGTAAGAAGTTTACAGAATACCAAAATGGATTGGACCAGAAAAGAAAGTTATTTCAACGTGAGGACAACGCCTTTTGAATCAATATTATAGCGTTCATCTTAGCAATTTTGAGTCACACACTCCTGAGCGTGCGACTGGGTGGGTCTCTGGTTCATGTGCCTTCTCTTGGGGATCTTGGCCTTCTGTTACGTTGCCTTGTCCAGCTCCAGTGTGATGGTTTTGCTTTATTTTATTATATTTCATTTTGTCATGTTCGGTTGTTATCTCCTAGAAGCCTGTTCTTTTCTAATGAGAGACAGAAAGGGGGTGGATCTAGAGGGGAGGGGAGAAACTGAGGCAGCTACTAAAGCAACAGATGAAGGGCGATGTGACTGAATGGGAGTATCTCAGTTACATGTTCTGAACAGTGAGCATTATGACACCCTATAAGGGACAGTTCAGAAGGAGGTTACATTTTTATTCAAACAAGATATCAACACAAAACAATTTTTAAAACACTGTGTAACTCACAATAAAACATGAAATGAGACTGTGTGTGGTGGGGGAAAGAAGGTAAGTGAGTAAACATTTCATATTCACTGGTTTCATATCTTAGCTGTATCATTATTAACTGGCTGAATGTTTGGAGCCAATAAAATTGTCTCCCTGGGCCTCAATTTATCTCCATACAAAACATTGGGTTTAGCTCAGCTGATACCTTAAACGGTTGCAATATTAAATGTTCTACAATGCATGATCTAAATTAATTAAAATAACAGATATTTACTGATTGTAGCCTGTAAGTAACACATGAAGCTTACAGCTTTATTAAAAATCTATAGAAGTTATGGAAATCTCAAAAATAAGAGTATTTACTAGGAACATTTTCATGCAGAAGGCACACATATCTAAGCAAATTTTATTAGCTCTTCAGACCACTGTATGGTTATACAAAAATAACATTGGAGAATGTTACAGAGTTTTGACTTTTGGTATTTTTCCAAAACATTAGGTGACAGCAATGTAATTCAGCTTGGCAAGGTTCCCAAGAATAACACATCTCTCATTGGACTTGATTATATATATACAAACATCATAAGAATATCAGTAAAACTAGAACAAAGTTGTTCATTTCGAAAAAATACTTTGACTCATAGTCTGACTGTCTTATGAAAGATACTTATATCCACTACTCACTAATCCATTGGACATGTGTCAAAATTATACAATTTAAAAATTATTTCCAAAAATTTCATTTGGAAGAAAAGTGTTCATTACTTATAAGTTTAACATGTAACATGGTAATATAATATCAATTGCTTAGCATTATCTAAACCCATAAAGCAGTGTAACTATTCTACATTTTATGACTAAAAATAACTCTCAATTTTAAGGTATCTTATTACATACAAAAATTAATATTTACTGGTTCCAAAAGTGACCACATCGCATTCTTGAGCTCTGTTCTAATTTCACCAACACTGACTGCATTTCATAATCGGACTCTCAGGAAGACTTTGCGTGTGGATTTAAGAAGCTTGGTGTCTTACAAAATCGTTGTGAGACGGTGAGAACATCCTCCCTGGCTTAGTGCCACGTGTGGGTTTCCCAGACGTTTTGTCAAATGCTTTTACTTTACAAGAATGCTACTGGAGAGAAGAAAAACACTGATTTGATCTGTTTTTTGATTCTTCCATATCTAGTTCTTAGAAAACAATAAATGCCCAATTTGTACTTAGAAACATGTTTCTCATTAATACTAATAAATGTACTAACGTGTGTTTTAGACAATTTTTAATGGGTGAAATTTAAATGTGTGATCTTCACTTCTAAAGTCTCTTAAACTGGCCACCCACTGAGTAGCTTAACCAGGTATCTAAGAGCAGACATTTTAGCTATGGATCCAGAGGTCCAGTATTACATCAAAAATACTTTGAATCTCTGAATAAAAGTACATTATTGTTAGATGTGGCAACTCGTGCCTTAACACCAAGCTGAGGTAGGATTGCTGTGAAATCTAGGTCAGGGACATCTTTTGCTATAAAGTAACACCATGTCTCAGAAAACAAACAAAAATAAACAAAAAAGAAAATATCAACTATTGAGTAGCATATGTATTTATTCTGCTGTATGTATATTTACATATATATAATATATAATATATATAATATATATGTATATATATATATACATATTTAAGGTAATACATGATGCTGCTTAGGGAAGTCTTTCTGATATTTCACAGCACAGAGACTTAGTGTTCTATTTTACAAAAGGTTTTCTGTTTCTTTTTCTTTTTCTTCTCACATCTATATGGGCGTTCCCTTCCCCACCCTCCCCCCATTACCGCCTTCCCCCCAACAATCACCTTCACTGGGGGTTCAGTCTTAGCAGGACCAAGGGCTTCCCCTTCCAGGGGTACTCTTACTAGGCTGTTCATTGCTACCTATGAGGATGCCCTTCAACAGAGGAATGGATACAGAAAATGTGGTACATCTACACAATGGAATATTACTCAGCTATCAAAAACAATGGCTTTATGAAATTCATAGGCAAATGGAGGGAACTGGAAAATATCATCCTGAGTGAGGTAACCCAATCACAGAAAAACACACATGGTATGCACTCATTGATAAGTGACTATTACAAATTCCAAATGCTGGAATTGCCCTAGATGCCTAGAACACATGAAACTCAAGAAGG
The DNA here is from genome assembly GCF_021556685.1 of Rattus norvegicus. Lineage (NCBI taxonomy): Eukaryota > Metazoa > Chordata > Mammalia > Rodentia > Muridae > Rattus > Rattus norvegicus. Next base: position 25,918,256 of record NC_141552.1, read on the forward strand.
ATGACCAAAATGCGAATGCTTCACTCCTTCTTTAAAAGGGGAACAAGAATACCCTTGGCAGGGAAGAGAGAGGCAAAGATTAAAACAGACACAGAAGGAACACCCATTCAGAGCCTGGCCCACATGTGGCCCATACATATACAGCCACCCAATTAGACAAGATGGATGAAGCAAAGAAGTGCAGGCTGACAGGAACCGGATGTAGATCGCTCCTAAGAGACACAGCCAGAATACAGCCAATACAGAGGCGAATGCCAGCAACAAACCACTGAACTGAGAACGGGACCCCCGTTGAAGGAATCTTAGAAAAAACTGAAAGAGCTTGAAGGGGCTCGAGACCCCATGTGAGCTCTTGGTCCTGCATTTGGAGACTTTAAGATTTAGCAATGAACCACTGACAAACTTCCATTTTTTTCTCTTACTGAAAATCTGATTTCCCATAAAAACACGGCATGCGTGTGCACCCACCCGTGTGTGCTGGTAAACTTGCCCGTGTGTGTGTCCATGAGCTGAAAGGCCAGTGTCACCTGTCTTCCTTTGCAGTTCTCTACCATATGCTTTCATTGACTCTCTGTGTGCCTTGAGCCGCCTTCTTAGCTAGTCTGAGTAACCAGAAGGCACTGCCTTGACCCGGAGCTTGACCCGGAGCTTGACCCGGAGCTTGACCCGGAGCTTGACCCGAAGCTTGACCCGGAGATTGACCCGGAGCTTGCCGTTCATCTCCGCTTCCAGTACTGGGGTCACAGACCTTCACTTCTCCTCTTGCCTCCTTATATGGATGTTGGGGATCTGAACTCGGCTCCTCATGCTCGTATAATCGGCACTTCATCCATTGAGATGTCTCCATGCTCTACCATTGTTCTTGAAATACAGGTTCTTGGAGCCTAGCATGGCCTGGAACTTCTCCGTGGTACAAACTGCTTTCCGAGTCATGAATGTTCTCTCCCATTAGTCCTCCGCGTGCTGGGATTACAAGCATGGGTTACCGCGCTAGAAAACAATGATTCTTTAATTTGCATGCATGTAAGCAGTATGAATAATATACAAAATAATATTTGAAATTAAAAGCTGGAATAACCACCTATTTCTCCGGATTGCAGATGCGCCCCTATCTATATAATGCTTTGAAAAATGAGACCTTCCAAACCTTTGTTAAATAATGAGCTGTACTCGGCGTTTTTCTCAAAATACCAGTTAAGTCTTTGGTGACACAACTTAAATAATTTTTCTCCTCCTGTCTCTTACATCGTTACTTTCTTTTTATTTAAGAGACTCAACAAGGTTGTCCTTAATAGCCTGGGACTCTGTAACGATTATGTTTCTGTATTGAACGATGGATGATCTCAAGCCTCCACTTCCCTGTGCTAGAATTTTTCCCTCCTCAGAGTTTCATCTTGCTGAACTTCTTGTTTAGAGGACCCAGTTTGTAGTCCCTTGTCCTGTACAGACTTTCCCGATCCTTACCTTGCTGTCAGATCCCTCAGACGCTACATCCCCTGACAGATGGGGTCGAGCGAGTAGCCTAGGCAACCTCTACTTTGTCTTATAGAAAGCAGCTAGGCTGAACAGCAACCTAATGTTTACCTTACAGGAAGGGCCCATGACTTTCCATAACTTACGCAATGAAATCACATGAAATTGTGTCTGAGAATCACTATAATGTAAAAGTGTAAATAATGTATGTTATTGGGTGTCGCTGTCATCAAAGCACCAAATCTCAGATTTTCCATAATTTCCTTCACTGCACCCTGTGGATGCAGGTGAGGGCAGGCACATGAAAAGGTAAAGCCTGTGACTGGGCAGTGAAAAGGAAAGGCGGGGGCAGAGTTTTCGAAAGGCAGGAGAAATAGAGAAGAGAAGAAATGAAGAGGGAGGAGGAGAAAGATGACCCACCCCCGTGTGGCTTTAAATAGCCACAGGTAGCTATGAAAATCTTATAAGGGGTGGGTAATTACAGGACAATTTGTCTCATCTAGGTGCGCAGTTTATATCAATATTAATTGGCTATCAGTTTATTGTGTGGTCATTTTTGTGGAGTGAGAATTTACTGATATAAATCTAATTGATAAATTACAAGCTTCAAGAGTTTTGATTTGGTTGGATTGCTGGGAATTGTGACTGTATCCGCTGGGCCAGATGCAGGGAATATGAGCAGAGAGCCGCGAGATGGGCAGCCACTGAATGGAGGCTAGCCATGGAGGCAGAGAGACTGCTCCTAGGGCCAGAGAGTAGAATCTGAGAGTCAGGTAGAGAGGTTTTGAGAGCTCTGGGTCAAAGAGTCTGCCGAGGTGGAAATACCTGACAGTGCCATGTGGTCCAACTGTGCAGCTCTAGCATGAGGGGGTGATTATTATTATTATTATTGTTGTTGTTGTTATTGTTATTATTATCATTATTATTATTATTTATTGCAACAGCACCCTTCCTACCTAGTCTCAGTGTGCTGGAGGCTTCCAAGGGTGTTGTAAGACTCCCTCATCTGATGAATCAGTATCAAGAAAAAACGGGAAAGAAGAACGTCTTGACAGTATTAGATTAGAGAGCTAATCTCTGTGAAGATCTCCACACCGTTTCATCTCTGTGCAGGTTTGTGAACTTTTGCAGGAGGCTTCCAGTATCTAACCCCATAGGGCTATGAGGAAATTTGAGTCATCTGGATCAGGGCTTTAAACTTTTCTTCACCACAGATGCCTTTGTATTTCTTAAACAATCCTGAGCACATAGGTATAGGTATGTAGATCAAAATTTACTGATATAAATTCACAACTTTATTTCGAAACAATATATATTATATAATAAATATATGTATCATGTAGTATATGTAATAATAAATGATATATTTTTACCATTTTAAGCTTTTTCCTTTGTTTAATTGGATATTTCTTTATATACATTTCAAATATTATTCCCTTTCCCAATTTCCCGTATATATTAGTCCCTTCCCCCATTTCCTCCCCTTCTTCTATAAGGGTATGTTGTGCCTTCATTTTCATTAAATTCTAAGAAATCTTTAATTTCTTTCCTTATTTCTTCCTTGACTAAGTTGTCATTGAGTAGAGAGTTGTTCAACTTCCATGTATATGTGGGCTTTCTGTCGTCGTCGTTGTTGTTGAAGACCAGCCTTAGTCCGTGGTGATGTGAGAGGATGCATGGGATTATTTCTATCTTCCTGTATCTGTTGAGGCCTGTTTTGTGACCAATTTATAGGATACAAATTATCCTATAAATTTTGGTCAATTTTGGAGAAGGTATCACGAGGTACTGAGAGGAAGGTAAATCCTTTTGTTTTAGGATGACATGTTCTATAGATATCTGTTAAATCCATTCGGTTCATAACTTCTGTTAGTTTCTCTGTGTCTCTGTTTAATTTCTGTTTCCATGATCTGTCCATTGATGAGAGTGGGGTGTTGAAATCTCCTACTATTATAGTGTGAGGTGCAATGTGTGTTTTGAGCTTTAGTAAGGTTTCTTTTATGTATGTAGGTGCCCTTGCATTTGGAGCATAGATATTTAGGATTGAGAGTTCATCTTGGTGGATTTTTCCTTTGATGAATATGAAGTGTCCTTCCTTATCTTTTTTAATAACTTTTGGTTGAAAGTCAATTTTATTCGATATTAGAATGGCAACTCCAGCTTGTTTCTTTGGGCCATTTGCTTGGAAAGTTGTTTTCCAGCCATTTACTCTGAGGTAGTGTCTGTCTTTGTCTCTGATGTGTGTTTCCTGCATGCAGCAAAATGCTGGGTCCTCTTTATGTATCCAGTCTGTTATCTGTGTCTTTTTATTGGGGAATTAAGTCCATTGATGTTGAGAGATATTAAGGAATAGTGATTGTTGCTTCCTGTTATTTTCATATTTGGAGGTGGGATTATGTTTGTGTGCTTCTCTTCTTTTGGTTTTGTTGCAAAACGATTAGTTTCTTGCTTTTTCTAGGGTGTAGCTTTGCCTCCTTGTGTTGGGCTTTGCCATTTATTATCCTATAATTTGTATCCTATAATTTGCTGGATTTGTAGAAAGATATTGTGTAAATTTGGTTTTGTCATGGAATATCTTGCTTTCTCCCAATGTTAATTGAGAGTTTTGCTGGATACAGTAGCCTAGGCTGGCATTTGTGTTCTTTTAGGGTCTGTATGACATCTGTCCAGGATCTTCTGGCTTTCATAGTCTCTGGTGAGAAGTCTGGTGTAATTCTGATAGGTCTGCCTTTATATGTTACTTAACCTTTTTCCCTTACTGCTTTAATATTCTTTCTTTGTTTTGTGCATTTGGTGTTTTGACTATTATGTGACGGGAGGAATTTCTTTTCTGATCCAATCTATTTGGAGTTCTGTAGGCTTCTTGTATGTTTATGAGCATCTCTTTCTTTAGGTTAGGGAAATTTTCTTCTATGATTTTGTTAAAGATATTTACTGGCACTTTAATTTGGGAGTCTTCACTCTCTTCTATACCTTTTATCCTTAGGTTTGATCTTCTCATTTTGTCCTGGATTTCCTGTATGTTTTGGGCTAGGAGCTTTTTGCATTTTACAGTTTCTTGACAGTTGTGTCAATGTTTTCTATGTTATCTTCTGTCCCTGAGATTCTCTTCTATCTCTTATATTCTGTTGGTGATGCTTGCATCTATGACTTCTGATCTCTTCCTTAGGTTTTCTATCTCCAGGGTTGTCTCCCTTTGTTCTTTCTTTATTGTTTCTATTTCCATTTTTGAATCCTGGATGGTTTTGTTCAATTCCTTCACCTGTTTGGTTGTGTTTTCCTGTAATTCTTTCAGGGATTTTTGTGTTTCCTCTTTAAGGGCTTCTACCTGTTTACTTGTGTTGTCCTGCATTTATTTAAGGGAGTTATTTATGTCTTTCTTAAAGTCCTCCATCATTGTCATAAAATGTGATTTTAAATCTAATTATTGCTTTTCTGGTGTGTTTGGAAATCTGGTATTTTCTCTGGTGGGAGAACTGGGCTCTGATGATGCCAAGCAGTCTTGGTTTCTGTTGCTTATATTCCTGCGCTTGCCTCTAACCATTGGTTGTCTCTGGTGTTAGCTGGTCTTGCTGTTTCTGACAGTGGCTTGACCTTCCTATAGGCCTCTGTGTCAGCACTCCTATAGAACTGTTTTCCTGTTTTCTTTCAGCCATTTCTGGGAAAAGGTGCTCTGTTCTCAGGAGTGTAGGCGCTCCTGGGGACCGTCTCTCAGCTCTTGGTGCAGGCAGGAATCAGAAGGTTCCTGCCCTTGAGTACTCCTAGGTCCCTCCACTCAGGGGGCCAGCTGGCACTAGGGGATTCCCTCTTGGGTTGGGAATGTGGACAGAGGGTAGTCTCCTCTGATTTCTCAGGAGTGTCTGCAATTCTGAGGTTCCAGCTCTCTCCCCCAAGGTATTTGGGGGCAGGGAGCTGTTTGACCGGTTCAGTTCAGTTAAGGGCCCACACCAGAACCGCAGGTACCTTCAGGTGACTGTTCCTATAGTCCCGTGTCCAGAGGCACACATGCAGTTTCCCCTTGGACCATGGATGCTGGCAAAGGTGGGCAGAAGTGGCAGTCTGTACTGCAGTCTCAGGAGGGTCCTCAATTTCGGGTGTTCGGCTCTCTTCCCCACAGGATTTGGGTGCAGGAAGCTGTGGGATGAGATCAGTTCCCTTTATCCCATTTACTGTACTTTCTTTGATCTGTGCATTTGGTTTTAATTATTATGCAAATGGAGGGATTTTTTTTTCTGTTCCAGTTAATTTGGTGTTCTGTATTCTTGTATGTTTATGGTCTTTTCTTTCTTTACCCTAGGGAAGTCTTCTGCTATGACTTTGTTGAAGAAGTTTACTGGACTTAGGAACTAGAAATCTTCATTATCTTCTATATCTATTATCCTTAGTTTTGGTCTTTTAATTATGTTCTGAAATTCCTGGATGTTTTGAATTCAATAAACCATATATGTTTATCTGAGATCTTTGATTTTGTGTTTTGTTGAGTGACCCCCTCACTGCACCCAAACTCTCCCATTCAGCAGCATATTGGATAATGAGACATGGTCAGGAATGGTGACCTCTTACCAAAAACTACATGAAAATGGCGAGGTGAATTCATGTGTGTTGAGTATCAGTAGTCTCCTGGCTGGTTTTGGCTCCCAGTTAGCCATATGCAACAGTTTCAAAAGCCCAGTTTTGATGTTCCTGGGGATTCCCATGACGATGCACTCAGACATGACAGCAAACAACCATAATCCTTGTCAAATAACTTGATTTATATAATAGAGAGAAAATTACTAAGTTATGTTGCAAGATATTTGATCACACTGTGATCTCCAAGGATGTATTATTTAATGAAAAACTATCCTATGGTATAGCATGGCCATGGCACAGACATTTAAATCAAGAGCTGTTTACTGAAAACATCGTCTTTATTACAGTATGGCTCACCTACCAGACATCTTTATAGCAGAGCTAAAAAGTGCATTCATGTCCAGAGCAGATCAAGGAAGACTTGAAAGTAAATGAAGATAACTAGGGCAATGGGAAGTCTTTGAGTTGAAGGATTTTTAAGATAGTGTGCAGAGGGAACCACAATGCTCTTCTTCTGAGAGGTCAGTGAATTAGGAAGGACAGTTGGGAGCTTTACTTGACTTCAGCATCTGACCCTGGAGACTTTATTGGTAAAATTAACGTCTGGAATTTTGTGTTGTAAAACAACACTTTGGCTCTGCAGCTTTTGGCAAGGCCATGGACAGAGAGATCACACCAGCTGGGGACAATCTGAATGGAAATCTGGTTTTCTTAAGTCACCTGAGAAGTCCTCAAGGAGAGAGGAATGAATGGGTAGCACCATAATAGAAGGCTTTAGGATCTCGTATAGTGCTACTCTAGATGCCTTGAAAATAGAAGCAGAAAATGTAAGCTAAATGACTTTCAGGAATTAGCTCATTTCTGATTATGATTATTTCATATTGGTATTTTATACTTGATTATTTTTTTAAATTTAAAACAAGAGCCTTTGGTTTTAATTTGAGGTGGTCTTAGATTCACAAAATGCTTACAACCCCTGTCTGGCACCCGGCATCTAACACTATGGGGCTAGAGATTCTACTTTTACCTTCGTCACCATCGACAGCTTCCATTTAACCAGCAGGTGTCCATGCCAGGCAGACACTGAGCAGGTTGTATGTTCTGTTAATCTCCACAACAACCCAATTCAGCAGAAACACGTCCATTTTACAGGTGAAGAAACCACAGCTCAAAGCAAATGAGTATCAGGGTCCCCTCAGTCTCACTGTCTGTCACTTAGACCCACATCCTTCTCTGTAAAGGGAAGCCATGGGCCTGATGTGGCTGTGCAAGCTGACTCTCCTGAGATGATCAATGCTATTCTTGACCCTGGGAGAATTTAAGACAAGGTGACCCACAGACTCCTGGGATAGATTCTGCCTCTGGGTCCTAGGGTGGGACACAGTATCCCTTACTGTGGGTCTCTACTCATCTGAGGAGTCTGTTCCCATGTGTCAGCTTCTATGACAGTGGTTCAAAACACTCCTAATGATGCAACCCTTTAATACAGCTCTTCATGCTGTGGTGACCCCCACCATAAAATTATTCCATTGCTACTTCATAACTAATATTGCTACTCTTATAAGCTATAATGTGCAAGGTATCTTATATACAATCTTTGTGAGTGGTTGCTCCCCACAGGTTGAGAAACATTGCTTTATATACTTTTTTTTTGAGAAGCCTTCATCTGAGGAGGACCTGATGCAGGTGTGAGAGCAGAGACACCCTGACATAGTGACAAGTTAGCAGGCCCAAGGCTGCTTGCCTTAATGGCAACAGAGATTCCTGGCTGAAGGCACAATCTGAAATCACTGTCCCCAGGACATTTCTTACATCAGTTTTCCCTCATTAAAATGTGTGTCTGCTTGGCCATGTCTGTCCAGGAAGCCAGTCCCTGTAGTCTCTGATACAGACAGAATGCTAAAGGCAAGAATGCTTTCCCTCTGTTGGCTCCAAGTCACTTCTATAGAAGTGAGTTCAAATCCCCCGTGGGTAAATGTGTGTCTCACATAATGCGTGAGAATTGAAATGTCATCCATTTGAGTGGACAAAAACCAGCTCTCACTTCAGATTTACAGCTGACCAACACTTAGTTTCAGGAGAATGAAGAAGCTGGCCAGGCCTGCAGAGTCAGATCCCCTCCCTGCCTGGGACAATCCCACCCACAGTAGACTTCAGCTTCACCAGCAGCTGTTATCAGAAAATCTGACCTTAAGGTTCTGAAGTCCACATATGCACCAACCCTAACGTTGTTAGATGGTGGATATGGGGTTTTTATCCCATTTAAAATCATTCAGGCCTCTTCTCTCCCCTGGGATGCACTCTGTTCTCTCAGGTCTGTTGGTCCTGGAAGGACCTCGGTTCAACTGAAGGCCTGGGAGGGAGGGGGAGGACCGTTTGTTGTAGGAATGAGCATGGATCAAGAATGTAGCCCCACTGTGACTGGGCAACTAAGCTCCAGAAAATCTTCTCCAATCACAGAACTGGGTCATGTGGGAGCCTACACTGTTTCAAAGGGAGAGCTGGTTGCTTTCTCCTGGAAGAAGCACTTGGGGGTTGATTGTCACTTCTGAACCTTCTGTTCTAAGTCACTTCTCAGAAGGGGCACTTTGCTCTGACTTATCCATGGGACCCACACAGCACTGGGAGTGGAGGATCCTATGGAGTTGCAGCTCTGAGCTGGGAGGGGTAGCTCTCACACTATCTTGAAGAGGCCTGTTTTCACAGCTGATCTAGATCTGAGGAACAGGTGCTTTTAAAGAAGCATGTGAAAGCATCTCCTGCAGGAGAGCTCACTATGCAGGGAAAGTCACACAGGTCAGGGAAAAGTGGCTTCCCAACTTCCCCAGGGCACTCAAACCAGGGAGGATTGTTGAATTTGTTCATTGTCTATTGTTATATCCCCTTTTCATTTCTAATTTTGTCAATTTAGGTATTGTCTCTTTGTATGCAGTTTGTTCGAGGAAGGGGTTGTCTCTCTGGTGGATCTTCTCAACAAAAAAAAAAAAAAAAGAAAAAAAGAAACAAAAAAAGCAAGCAAACAAACAAACAAAAAAACCAACACACATCTTGTGGTTCCCTTGACTCTTTGTATTTTTCTCTTTGTTTGTAATCGATTGATTTGATTTGAGCCTTGAATTAATTTCCTGCTGTCAAATCCTACCAGACACTCTATAAGATGAGGCTTTGCCTCACCTTGGTAAAAGTAGCGTGTAATAAATGAAGCTTATGTTGCTCTCTCTAGTGGGGATAACATCACAATCTCACTGCAAACCATGCACAGCCCGGTTTAGGCTGTATTAAAGTAGCCCACCATTTCAATGCCTGCAAGGTGCCATGGGACAGTAGTAACATGAGTCTGCCTGCACCTGGACAGTTTTCACTAGGGACTACACACACACACACACACACACACACACACACACACACACACACACACACACAGAGCCTTTACTGACATGGTGCACATTCTTTCCACACCAAAAATAAAGTGAGCTGCTATGAAACACATCAATAATGGAATCAATAGAGGGAGTTGTGGGGAACTGGGGCTTAGAGTTACTTAAAGGCCCTATGCAGGCTCTCCTTATATTGGAGGAGAAACTTCAAGTGCAATGTGGTTCTTTATTTTTTTTCTCTAAAAAACACACGGTTAGGGTAGAACCTATGGCTTTGAGCATGTCTGGTAAGTACAGGGACACTGAATTAAATCCTAGGGCTGGAACACAATTAATCTTCTAAAAGATTACAGAGCAGCCTGGATGAAGACTCTCAGCTGAAAATGTGGACATCTCAAGACAGGCACTGGACAATGGCTGACAGACTTGACTGAAGACTGGAAATGTTTTCCCATCTCACAGGAAAAGAAGGCCCCTCATACCACACTGTACTCTAAGGACAGTTTATTCAGGTTAGGATGACATGAACTATTGTCTCATGTGACAGATGTCAGTACAAAGTATCCAAGGTATTGTATGCCAATGGTACCATTAACAGAACAAAGCACACAGTGTCATGAACACATAAATTATGAGTTTGTGTAGCAAGACCCAGGCCTCTTCCAGGTTCTTAGATAGTAACTGAGAACCTCAAATACGGTAGTGATGTGATAGTGTGGGGTGAATCTAGTTACAACTAGTTTCTATTGTGACACAGATGACTCTTTTTGTGTCATGTTCAGCTTATAATGAATGACTAGACCTAAGCATGAGAATAACCAAATACTACATTGCTTCTCTACCTGCTGAGCTTTTAAAAGCCCTGGGGTGACAGCAAGCTTTTGTGGACATCTGGATTATTCCTTCTGTACTTTAACTCTGTGAGTCACCTCCACTCTCAGTACGTTAGTTCCATTCCATAAATTGGAAATGAGTCACCTGGAAAAAATACATTCTCAATACGATCCCAGATTGGCCATGGAAAAAGGGTAGCTTGAACTGTCCCACCTAGGTTCTGGGCTTGCACAGGCCTGCTCTCCAAAAGAAACCTGTGTTCACAGCTGTAGGCTACATTCACTATGGATGCTCTTGAGGTTCCTCCCTAAACTGCTTAGATTAAGATACTTTTCTTGCTACCAAAAGAACTCATTATGCCAAGCTGGCTTACAGGAAGCTAGTTTCTATTCTGTATTTTATCAGATGTGCATAACAGATATGGTCATCATTGACAACAGGTGAAAGATCTGCTCTAATATGGACACTAAGTGATGCTGGAGGATGATCCTGACCCACAATGAGCAGTGGGGACACCAGAGCCCTGTAGGGATGCCTGACAACCTAACACGTTGAGCATGCACAGCTCAGTAAGTTCCCTGTGAATACACATCTCCTGAGATCTCTCTATTTAATGGAGGTGATCCTGTCCACCTAATACAGCACCTCATGTGGAATAACAAAAGCCACCTGCAGGAGCTGTGGTGACAACTCACAGGGTAGAGCATCTGCTGCTCTCTCAGAAGAACCACATGGACCCTAACAATTGGGTAAAGCATGTCAGTGATTACATCATAAAGTGTGTGCCGAGAAAAAGCCACATTCTCCTCAAAAAAGACACTGTGACACTGGGTACCCCTTGGTGACTTTGAATTCGCTAATTAGCCCAGGCTCCATGGAACAGGCAGAGATCCATCTCTAGCTGTCAGTTCTAAGCCCTCAGGAGGGGACAGAACCCATGAATAAGAATGATGGTCTTAAGAGTCAAGAGATAAAAATCAATATTTATTCATAATGAATACATTTTTACAACAAAACAGGATTAAAATGAATGAATAAAAATATTTAAACATATTGGAAAGTGAAAAACAGTAACAAGAACATATAAATATGAAACAACAAAAAGAAAACTTCAATTAAAATCATAACAAAAATATTTCTAAACAGCATATTCTTAACAAACATTTAGAAGCACAGATGTATTGCTGTTTCTCCTCTAGCACACATAATGAAAGGCGGTCCCCCAAGTTGTCTCTCAAGTGGTGTTTTCTGAAGAAGAAAGTGAGTAAGACCTCAATCAGTCAGGCTGGCTTAGTGTTATATAAATTTAGGGTCTCTAAGAAATGACAAATTAACTCTGAGGAAGAATACTCATCCAAAAAATGTTGTTACCGTTCAGGATGTTTGTCATCAGGGACTCCTGAGAAAGCAACTTATTCCTCAGGAAGCTCTCTTACTGGTGTGTGTCCAATTCCAGCTCTCTTGCACTTTCTGAGACCTGGGAGAGGAAGGCAGTTTTTCAGACACTGACTTGGTGGTGAAACGCAAGCCAGCTGTCAGAATCCTGCCTTCTACCACCTCAGTTCTATTGGACAGTCAACATGGACCTTTTACCTGATATCATTGTTGCTAACTCTGTGGGCAGGGCAAAATCTCCAGCAACCCTCACAGTAATGTGGGCTGCCAATCTGGGACCCAGACTTATACCAGTGCAAACCAAGAACAGGGCAATGGAAGGGACCTCATTGGGTTGCAGGAAGAAAGGAAATGTCCATATGTCACCAAGGTTAAAGCCAATGACAAGTACTAATTTGACATTTGCACTTGGTTCTTATCCCAGAAAGGTGCTTCCTACACAAGAAGTCACATGACCACAGAGTGTCATTTGTCAAAGGACCACGAAGTTGTTCAAAACTCTGCATAGGATCCAATCTATCACATGGATATGCAATAATGAGGTATGTTATTCATCTGTCACCATTTCTATACTGCAGATTCAAAAAGAGCAGCAAAATATACTTGCAAAATAATTCAGCTTCTGAAAAGTGGTTAACTTCCCAGAATACTTGTGCATAGGCAGAGCAATGAACAATTCCATTGCATGAGGGGGTTGGCTGGTTGGGAGTGTAAATTAGAAAGGTGGTAGGAGAAAGCAAAGTTGTATCAAATTGGCAAATTTTATCAGATATTGTTAAGCTAACTCAGCTGCTCGTCCCTACCTGATGATGCTGGATCTGGACGTTGCTGGTCTTTATCTTTCTTGTTGAAGTCAACCAAATATTTCTGGTTCAGTGCACAATCAAGATGTCCCTCCTTGCTCCCCTGCATCTGTGGGACCAACTTCTTCCTACATGTATTCTCCATCAGGAGCTGGCTGAGCAGGTTTCTGGAAATACAGTCTGCATAGTAAGATCATGCTGTCCCTTTCTCCCATTCCTACTCCCAAGTCTCACTAACCATACCAGGTTCCAGGTACCCCTGAAGAGTTAATAAAATACATCTCGATACATATAAGGCTGCTGCACAAACCACAAAGAGTTAATTCCAGGAAGAATAAATTGTTTGTTTGGGCCGAGCACCAGTTAGTGTCCGCATCTCTCAAAAAGAACATGGATCTACAACTATCCATGAAAGACCAATACATGGGGGCAACATCAATTAGTAGTTGGCAAACACCCTCAAAGCAGGTCAGTAGAACCAAGAGAAGGTCATGCTAACCATGTGGTCCACGCACTAAGTTTTGTAAAACCTGGTATGACACCATAGGTCCAGGTCAGCCTAATAACCTTCTGCTGACTTCAATCACTACTGTTCTATCTGGAGCCTTCTGAAGATGCCTAGACAATCCTGGGATGAGTAACAGTCTTTTATGGAACTGAAAACTGAGTCCTAATGACCCTGGCACACTGATGTGTAAACAGCACAAGAGATAGAATCATAGCTGAAGACCTTCCAATCCATAACAAAGAAATCAGAAATGGCCATTCCACAGGTGATAGCCTTTCTGACCAGGACTTACCTAGAGAAGGTAATCTCCTTCTTCAGCTTATGGCTGTTCTCATGGATCTCAGTGTTCTCCATCTCTAAGTTGTGCAGAATTGACATGACCACCTCCTCCATTCTCTCCAGGTCTTCGTAATACGGATTTGGCCTGAAGTGTGGCCTGGCCCCAAATGATAGAATACTATGAACATCAGCATTTAGGAATATATGAACTTGGGGTGGGTCCTGTACTACACCAGTCCTGGAAGGACACCTTCTGAATTCTACATATTGGGATCTTCTTCAGCTTCAGAAACGTGTTTTTCTGCGTCCAGGACACCAGAAGCTTGGCATCCAGAGGGAGGGTTCCCTGGCTCCCTTTGTTCAATCAAGAGGAAATCTGCAGTCAAGCCAGTTAAGCTATCAAGAGCCTAGGCCACACCTCTCCATGCTCCCCCACCCCAACACAGCCAGAAACCTGTGATTTCTTTTCTCCTGTTTTGATAACAGACCGTATATCAACACAAAATTATAATCTGCACAAAGAATAAAAATAAACAGACAAACGTGTCCACATAGGCAAAGAACTGTGTTGTTGACAGTGGGGCTCCCAGAACAAAGCATTCACATGACCATGAAAGTGTTACAGGTAAATACTCAGGCCAAGACGTAGACCCCTAGATTCCAAGTGTGGAGGGAAATATAAACATACAAAAGTTGTCCATATGCATTTGGATGTATGCACACACAGACTCACAGACTGAGACATATCCACAAAAAAGAGCAATGTAAACAGAGTAAGAGAAAGAGAAAGAGAAATATGGAAACAGAGAGCACTGTGAGAACCAGGAGAAATGCATGCACCATTGCTGTCTCAGAGGGCAAGACACACAGACAATAACAAACAGGCCTGAGCCTGAGACCTTCTACTCAAGCATTGAGATGAACAGTTTGGGACCAGGACCCTCAGGCTGCTGCCTGGATCTTCCAGCACTCAGTGCCCTGCCTAGCAGTACAGAGACTGACCATAAACTCACTGCAATTACAATCTTGCAAAGACACCAGCTGTCAAGGGCTTTGCAAATGCACACTGGGCACTCACTCTCCCTGACTTTATTCCTGAATTCTTCATTCAGTCCACAAGTTCTGCTTTTCAATAAATGGAAGCAGATGAGTCCATTTTCCATCTCGCTCCTCAGGGTCAGATTCTGAATCTCCTCTATATGGGAGGTGAGGTTTAGCACAGGGTGGTTAGGGGGCACAGCTTTCTAGAACCCAAAACCTTAATAGGATAATATGAAGGTGACCTTGCAGACCCAGGAATGTAACAAAGCACTTGGAGGGATCCATACCTGTTGTTCTTGGATCTCTCTGTCAGAAACCTCAGGCGATATCTCAGGTCATTTCTCTCCTTGGTAATGAGCTGCAGCTCTTTAATCAGCCTCTCCTTTTCCTTCTTGGCCTGCTTCTCGCTTAGGGCAGTTTCAGGGGAAGATGTTTCTCTCCCAGCGTCTGTAGGTAGAAGAACACAAGTGAACCTGCATGGGGAGAATGCATAGAGTGTACATAGACCACAGTTAGGCCTAAACAGGAGAACAAGCCTGGAACCCAGTGTCACTGCTAGGCGATTGGTCTATGCTTAAGATCCTCCTCAGTGGATCTCAGTTCTCCCACTACTCTATAGAGACCAAGAGATGTAAGCAGCCAGGTGTTCCCTATGCCGGATATCACGTGCTTACATGGACGACGGAGATGGCTTCTCCAGGATTATTATCAGCTGAACAGGGTACAGCTTGGTTTCCTCACCCCTGTGGTTTCAGAACTCAGATGATAAATTCACCATCTACAACATTTGAATGATTGGAGACACTCAGATGTCCTACCCTGATACTCTAGGCCAACAACTTTAGATTTAAAATGCATTTCCAAGGAGGACATGGTCAACAGACTTATCTGTTCCCCTATTTGAAACACCAAAACCCCAGAAGTGCCAATAGGTTACAGGCTGCATCTTGGTCTACACGTTCCAAATAGCTTTTGTATTGTAGAAACATGTTTGTAACACACAACCTCTAATATATAAAGCTAACGATGACCCTTCCAGTTAGAAGAAATCAGAGAAGGTCTAAGAACATAAGGTTATTGCCTGGAGCACAATTCTCCCCCTGTTACTACTGTCAGATATCCACTGTATTTAAAGAAGCAATGATAGTGAAGTACATTGATGCCCTGTCTAAACTCAGAAAAGGTGGACCCTCCATGACTCCTGATGGTGTTATTATATCAATGTAACAGAACAAATGAACTGAAAAGTAAAGACCAGAAGTTCCCAGTATAATAGCATTGGCCTTACTATAGCCTCCCAGTGGGGATGGTGAATCTAAAGTTCTGAAATCCTTGACTTTAAGGAATTGTGATATTCATGGAAATTCAATTCCTTTTCAGATGCTCCAGTTGTTGTGGCTAGAAAGGTCAGCTTAAGCCTCCAGCACCCCTGACAGGAAGCTCAAAATATACTGCCCAGTACTTACTCCACATTCCCCAGAAGTGCTGTCTTTGTCCATCATTACTTAGAGACGAAAGGCCAGACTCCTTCACTCTAGTCTCTCCACAATCGACGTTCCCCCTCCCAAAACGCTTGCGAAGACAGGAAAACATGTCTTAGCTTGTAACTGCCAGACTCAGACTGAGAGAAACTAGGGCACTGGTTGTCACTACAACACTGGTGACATCACAGAGGATGCCAGAACTCTCTAGGAGACAATAGAATGTCCAAGAAGGGACAGCTGATGTCACGGGGAGCAGACTTTGCCTCCTGCTAATGTTCTCCCTGTACTGAGCATAAGCAGAGGTGCCCTTTCCAGGAGACTTTCCTGGGGCAGAGCCACTGAGCATCTCCTGCTTTCAAAGACAATTTTTCTTCAAGGCTTGATTAGAAAAAAACCTTAGTAATTCCTATGCATCTAAATGAATGTTTCCTTTCAAATCTTGCCCAAAAAATGTCTCACTAACTCACATTGTCCTCATTCACCAATGTTAGCCATTAAAACTTCCTGAGATTTCACACCAGCTTGAATATGCAGTCAAAAGTTCTCCTGTCTCATTCTGTACAGGTGCTTTATATCACATCAAGAAATAGTCTGCATGGTAGGTTACAACATGGGTGTGTGTTAGGGGAACACTCATGAAGTCATGTGCTTAGCAATCGACAATTGCCAGAAAATTCCTTAGGAGAAAGAGTTGAAGTCTTTAAGGTGCTAGGAACAGTGTGGAGACCAGTTGGCAGAGGAAAGTGCAATATTGGAGCCATCAGTGAAGGGAACCTCATGCTGCTTGTGGGGTTCTCCTCTCTGCACCAATGTCGCTAAAGGAGCACTGCTCACAAGCCTGAGTAAGATATACCATGAGCTTCTGTCAGAAAAAATAAAATAGTCAAGAGATATAGGGGGTGCACATAAACGTCTAAAATGAAGGTATAAACATCATTAAGTGGATAGAGCAAGGTCCCAGCACCTGTACACTGGGAAATGGCCACCCTACCAAACACAAAAGCATCTATCATATTAAAAAATGAATACTGTATAGAATTCATACATTAACACTGATTGATCACATCCATAGTTCAAATTTTCGGGGCAAATTCATGGCCCTAACTATCTTTCTCTCAACTTCTATAGCAAAAAATAAGAAAGAAAGAGAAAAGAAAAAGTCAAAGCAAAAAGCTCAAGCTTCTCATATGAGGACTGCAGGAAGTGTTATATGGTAGTCAGTTCTGATTAGGCCATTTTAGATAGAACAGTGCACAGTGACCCTTAATGTGATGGGCCCTATATAAAGCTTTTTGCAATATTGGAATTTTAACAAGCCTCATCCAGAACATACCGAACAGGAAAGGATGTGATCACCATGTCCTTGCTCTCTATCAGGGTATTTTTCTGTGTCCTTGATTGTCAGGCATAGAACAGCAACAATCTGAAATAGCTGGTAGACATGGAAAAAGGTGGCTAAAACTATAGTTGTGGGTTACACACCTCAACTGTCACAGGCTAATGCTGTCCTCACAGTCCTTGGAGGCTACTCTTGTAAGCCTATTTATTGGAAAGTGGAAGGAGGTTCATCTGAGCTCAAAGTGAACCTGGCCAGCCATGTAGAGGGCAACATGGGATACTTGAGACCCTGTCTAAAACCAGCACAGAAACCCACCCTTCATTCAAAGCATCATCTGTGAATTCTTGATTATTTACCATTCTCTCCCTACCAGTCTTTCAGTCTGGAATGATAGAAAAGAACTGGAAATGATCTTCCTATTCTCAGGACATTAATCTCTCTTTCCTTAGGTGCACATTAAGATCTCATGCAAATGGGTATGACCATCTGAACAACTTAGTATCATCTACTCAGTATATCTAGCCTAATACTGTGCTATGACAATCTCAAGCTTCCCTGAGTTTCGCTGACCCAGCAAGAAGTATGAAGTACTGAGGTCAAACCCCAGTGATCCTTTCAAGGGTTTAGAAGAAAGCCATCAGAGAAACTCCACTTCTTTGTCCTTAGATTAAATCACATTGACACAATGTGAACCTGGTGGACTATTTAACCAGACATCTTTCTCCTAACCCCAGCTTTCTGAGTTCAGGCCATGTGAACCTGCATGGGGAGAATGCATAGAGTATACATAGACCACAGTGAGGCCTAAACAGGAGAACAAGCCTGGAACCCAGTGTAACTGCAAGGAGTTTGGTCTTTGCTTAAGAGACCTCCTCAGGGGGTTGGGGATTTAGCACTTGCCTAGGAAGGGCAAGGCCCTGGGCAAGGCCCTGGGTTCGGTCCCCACCTCCAGAAAAAAAAGAACCAAAAAGAGAGAGAGAGAGAGAGAGAGAGAGAGAGAGAGAGAGAGAGAGAGACCTCCTCAGTGGGTCTCAGTTCTCCCATTACTCTATAGAGACCAAGAGATGTAAGCAGCCAGGTGTTCCCTATGCCTGCCAACACAGGCAATAAATGCAGTAAATTTTAATTTCTGTTCAATTGTTCAGTAACTTACTTACACTTGCATATTGCTTTGGAAGTGGTGGGGTTTCATGATCAGCATTGCATTTAATAATACATAACCAATCATCCCTCCTAGAATGACTCTGTATATAGAGAAAGAAAATTTATTAGAATGGCTTATAGGCTGTGGTACAGCTAATTCAACAAGGAATGGAAGGTCTAAAATGCAGTAGTTACCCCTGTTGAAGCCAATTCCCCTAGCATACCTGTAGCCATTTTGTTCCATGCCTGCCAGATAGTTCATATTCTTGCTGTAATATGTCGCCTAACATTGTTGTCTGAAAATAATTTAACTCACAGCAGGGTCAGGCATGATCACATAACTTGTGTATGTTTTTCTTATTGGTTATTTTGTTTATTTATATTTCAAATGTTAACCCCCTTTCCAGTTTCCCCTCCAAAAACCCTGCATTCCACCCCTTTCCCCAGCCCCCTCGAGGGTGCTCCCCCACCCACCTGTTCCCAAACCACTGGGAGCAAGTTGTTTATGTTGTGAGGTTTCTTAATCTTAAATTCCATAAGTATAAGCTTCATGTAGGACCAATAAAATTAAAGGTCAATATGAGGCCTGCAGAGATGGCTCCATGGTTAAGAGCACTGACTGCTCTTCCAGAGGTCCTGAGTTCAAATCCCAGCAACCACATGGTGGCTCACAGCCATCTGTAATGAGACCTGATGCCCTCTTCTGGTGTGTCTGAAGACAGCTACAGTATACTTATATGTAAATAAATAAATCTTTAAACAGATAAAAAGTCAGTATGAACCTTTGTTGTCTAAAATGGCTTGAGTCAGGGCTGACAACCAGACAGCCCTTCCAGCACCTGCCTATGAGCTCACATTTTAGTCTTTATAAACTGACATAGAAAAATGTCCAGGGTCCTAGCCTGACAAATTCTCAGCTACATCTCTGATGATCAGTCTTAGGGTGGGCATTCAAGAAACCATCCCTGTCTAAGTGAGGTCAGAGTTTGTGTGGTTTATGGGGCAACTCCTGAACCCCAACGGTTTTGTCCATAAGGCTGGATATTTCAGCTGCTCTTCAGTACATGCAGGAATCCTGAAGAAGTAGGCAAATTAATAAAGCAAACTTCCTTCTTCCATGTCCTTGATGTAAGCTGCCAGCAGAAGGTGTGGTCCAAACAACAACCAACAGATTGGGTAAAGATCTTTACCAATCCTACAACAGATAGAGGGCTTATATCCAAAATATACACAGAACTCAAGAAGTTAGACCGCAGGGAGAATAATAACCCGATTAAAAAATGGGGTTCAGAGCTAAACAAAGAATTCACAGCTGAGGAATGCCGAATGGCTGAAAAACACCTAAAGAAACGTTCAACATCTTTAGTCATAAGGGAAATGCAAATCAAAACAACCCTTAGATTTCACCTCACACCAGTGAGAATGGCTAAGATCAAAAACTCAGGTGACAGCAAATGCTGGCGAGGATGTAGAGAAAGAGGAACACTCCTCCATTGTTGGTGGGATTGCAGACTGGTACAACCATTCTGGAAATCAGTCTAGAGATTCCTCAGAAAATTGGACATTGAACTGCCTGAGGACCCAGCTATACGTCTCTTGGGCATATACCCAAAAGATGCCCCAAAATATAACAAAGACACATGCTCCACTATGTTCATAGCAGCCTTATTTATAATAGCCAGAAGCTGGAAAGAACCCAGATGCCCTTCAAAAGAGGAATGGACACAGAAAATGTGGTACATCTACACAATGGAATATTAGTTATCAAAACCAATGACTTTATGAAATTCATAGGCAAATGGATGGAACTGGAAAATATCATCCTGAGTGAGGTAACCCAATCACAGAAAAACACACATGGTATGCACTCATTGATAAGTGGATATTAGCCCAAATGCTCGAATTGCCCTAGATGCACAGAACACATGAAACTCAAGAAGGATGACCAAAATGCAGATGCTTCACTCCTTCTTTAAAAGGGGAACAAGAATACCCTTGGCAGGGAATAGGGAGGCAAAGTTTAGAACAGAGGCAGAAGGAACACCCATTCACAGCCTGCCCCACATGTGGCCCATACCTATACAGATATTAGATAAGATGGATGAAGCAAAGAAGTGCAAGCCGACAGGAACTGGATGTAGATCTCTCCTGAGAGACACAGCCAGAATACGGAAAATACGTAGCCGAATGACATCATTAAACCACTGAACTGAGAACGGGGCCCCCGTTGAAGTAATCAGAGAAAGGACTGGAAGAGCTTGAAGGGGGTTAAGACCCCATATGAACAACAATTCCAACCAACCAGAGCTTCCAGGGACTAAGCCACTACCCAAAGACTGACCCTGGGCTCCAACTGCATACGTAGCAATGAATAGCCTAGTAAGAGCACCAGTGAAAGTGGAAGCCCTTGGTCCTGCCAAGACTGAACCCCTAGTGAATGTGATTGTTGCGGGGGAGGGCGGTAATGGTGGGAGGATGGGGAGGGGAACACCCATACAGAAGGAGAGGGGGAGGGGTTGGGGTCTGTTGGCCCGGAAATAGGGAAGGGGAATAACAATCGAAATGTAAATAAGAAATACTCAAATTAATAAAGATGAAAAAAATAAAAAAAAAAAAGAAGGTGTGGCGCAGATTAGAAGTGGGCCTTTCCATCTCAAAAGATCTGAATTAAAGATTTAACTCCTCATCTCAAATATTTGGATTAGAAGTAGGTCTTCTTGCTTCAAATAATTTAATTAAGAAAAAAAATCCACTGGTGCTCATGCCTTTAGCCTCAGGATCCAGGAGGCAGAGGCAGGTGGATCTCTGAGTTCAAGGCCAGCCTGGTCTACAAAATGAATTCCAGGACAGCCAGAGCTACACAGAGAAACCCTGTCTCAAAAAAAAAACAAAGAAGAGGAGGAGGACCAAGAGGAGGGGGTTGAAGAGAGGAAAACAGAAAGAAGGAAGGAGAGAGAGAGAGAGAGAGAGAGAGAGAGAGAGAGAGAGAGAGATCCCCCTCACAGAGCGTCAAGCCATTTGGCATTAGTTAATTCCAGGTACACTCAAGTTGACAACCAAGAACAGCAATCCCATTACCCGTGGTTGTGATCTCACCCTGGTAGGCTCCTGAGTAGGAGGCTGAAGCAGGAGAATTGCCATAAGTCTGATGCCAGCATGAACTACACACGTGTTCCAAGCCAAGCCAATCTCAGCTACAGTTTGAGATTCTGTCTGAAAAATATGAAAGAGAAAGAAAACATAAATTCCTAGAGCAGTGTTTCTCAACCTTCCTATGGCCTCAACCCTTTAGAACAGTTCCTCATGCTGTGGTGACCCCAACTACAAAATTATTTTGTCTCTACTTCACAACTGTAAATTTGCTACTGTAATGAATCTTTATTGTAGTGTAAACTATCTGATAGGCGACCCCGTGTGGGTCACGACCCACAGGCTGAGGGCCTTTGCCCTAGAGGTGGTCTTGGCCTAGTTTATATAGTTCATATTATAATGGGCTCTCTCAGCATTTGAAGGTCAAGTATATTCACTTGTAACATCACAACTTAGAAATTCAGCTGAGCTGCTGGCTGGTACGGTCTGACATCCCCCAGAATACCTTTGCAATTTTGTTCCATGCCTGCCAGCCATTTCATATTGTTGCTGTAACACGCCTGCTGTCACTGACGAGGACAAGGGACTAGGCTCAAGGACATGCTGACCACACACCTTGTTTTGTTCTGAATGTTCTGTATGCGGTTTGCTAATCTAGAGAAATTCTACACCTGAAGGAGTGGTTCCCTGAAGTGGACACAGGTGAAAGGCTAAGGCAGATGTGTGAAGGAACGTTTCACTGAAGCAGACGCAGGTAAAAGGATATTCTGCTAAAGCACGCATGTGAAAGGACACGTGATGAAGGGTTCTTCACTAAGGACACACATGCATTGGTCTGCCTTGCATTCTGTAGTTGAGCTGCATTTGTTGGGACTTCATAGAACCACAGCAAAAACCCTTCTGGTGGGCTGCTGTAGTTTCTCGCTGCTTCCTGGGGCTCGGGCTGATGGGCAGAGTGATGTCAGCTGAGACAGACACATGTGCTGACCCAGGACACACACTGAGGCCAGACCCATGGAGGATACGGGATATTGAGAGGGAGTTTGGATGGAGTTATGCTTGCGTAGCTTGTTGGTCTGTGGTCTCTGCTGATCTCTGCTCGCCTGAGAGCTGCTCTTACTGACTGTGTAGCATCTTGACTGTTTTTGTTCCACTTGGACAGCCCTCAGGACCAGGCTCTCCTCTCTCTTAACCATGGCTGCTGTCCTCTTCCTCTCTCCTCTCCATCACACATGTTCTTCCTTTATTCTTTGGCAATTTCTTCTTCCTTCTTCCCTCCTCATGATCCTCTCTAGCAAAGCCCTCAAAGCTCCCCTCCCCCATCTCTGGGCTGTTGGCTGTTGGTGTTGGCTTCTTTATAATCACAGTTAACTGGGAGCAGGGTCAGTTATTTGGGGTTAACCAGTCTTGAGTTCAACAAATTAGCATTAAAATACAAGCAGCATTAGGCCAATACACTACAGGGGTTTTTGTTTGTTTGTTTGGTTGGTTTGGTTTAATTTTCATTTACCTTTTTACTTGTTATTTTATTTTTGGCATTTTTTTATTAATCGGTTATTTTATTTATTTACATTTCAACTGTTGTCCTGCTTTCCACACTCCCCTCATCAAACCTTACATTCCATTTCTGCTCAGCTTTGCCTATGTGACAGTGCTCCTGCACCCACACATATCCATCCCCACCTCACACCTCTAGGATCTGCATTTGGTGGGGCAATAGGCCTCACCTTGAACCATAGAGCATCCTTGCATACACTTTGGCTGGCAGTTTGGCCCCTGGGAGCTTGGGGATTAACTGGTCAGATATTAAAGCCAATGATTGCTACTTTCTCTTCTTTTTCTGGTTATAGGTGAAATTATGTTTGTGTGCTTATCTTTTTTTTAATTATTGAGAGAAGATTAATTTCTTGGTCTTTCTTGGGTAGAGTTTAGTTCATTGTCTTGGAGTTTTCCTCCTATTAGCCTCTGTTGTGCTTTCTTAGAGAAAAGAGTTGTTTAAATTTGGTTTTGTCATGAAATATCCTGGTTCCTCCTTTTATGGTGATTGAGGATTATGCTGGATATAGGAGCCTGTGTCTGTATTACATCTGCCCAAGATTTTCTGACTTTTAGAATCTCTGTTGAGAAGTCTGGTGTAATTCAGATACGTCTGAATTTATTTGTTACTAGATATTTATACCTTTTAATGTTCTTTCTTGATCTGTGCATTTAGCGTTTTAATTATTACGTGAATGGAGGAATTTTTCTGGTACAATTAGTTTGATGTTCTGTAGGCTTGTTGTACCTTTATGGCCTTTTCTTTCTTTACCTGATGGAAGTTTGCTGCTATGATTTGTTGAAGGTGTTTACTGGATCTATGCACTAGACATCTTAATTCTCTTCTCTATCTATTATCCTTAGGTTTCAACATTTAATTGTGTCCTGAAATTCATGGATGTTTTGGATTCAATAAACCATACATGTTTATCTGAGATGGGTGTTTTGTGCTTTGTGGGATGACCTCCTTGACCCCAGGCTGCATGAAGAATCTCAGCTGACAATGGGGACATAAATTATAAGTATGTGTAGCAAGACCCAGGCCTCTTCCAGGTTCTTAGATATTAACTGAGAACCTCAAATACAGTAGTAATGTGATAGTGTGGTGTGAATCTAGTTACTATTCTCTATTTTGATATAGATGACTCTTTTTGTGTCATGGTCAGCTTATAATGACTAGAAGACCTAAGCTTGAGAATAACCAAAGACTACATTGCTTCTCTAGCAGCTGAGCTTTTAAAAGCCCTGGTGAGACAGCAACTGTTGGTGGACATTCTGGATTATTCCTTCTGTACTTTAACTCTCTGTGTCACTTCCACCATCAGTAAGTTAATTCAATTCCATAAATTGGAAATCCATCACCTGGAAGAAATACTCTTTTTTTTTTAAAGATTTATTTATTTATTTATTATATACAAGTACACCGTGACTGTCTTCAGACACACCAGAAGAGGGCATCAGATCTCATTACAGATGGTTGTGAGCCACCATGTGGTTGCTGGGATTTGAACTCAGGACCTCTGGAAGAGCTGTCAGTGCTCTTAACCACTAAGCCATCTCTTTAGCCCAAGAAATACTTTCTGAATATGATCTGAGATTGGCCATGGAAAAAGGGTAGCTTGAACTGTCCCACCTAGTTTCTGGGCCTGCACAGGCCTGCTCTCCAAAAGAAACCTGTGTTCACAGCTGTTGGCTGGCTAAGAAAGATTTCACGAGACGTGATACACAGCCCTCGGACTTCTGCTTCAGTCATCTGCACAATTTTTCCCGGACGATATCCTCATACCTCCAGCAGGCGGGTGATGAAGCTGTCCACTCTCAGCTCCCCTTCAGCCATCTTGTGGGCACCAGACTCTCCTCCCTGCAGCAGGAACAAGGGCTTCTCCATGGTGGCTGCAGCAGCAGTGGTGGTTTGGCATTCTCACCTAGGAGGCCCTATGCCTTTCTACCCCAGTTCCAACTCACCTCAGGCCTGGGCCTTCCCCCCATCCACTTCCCACGGAGCAGGGAGAGCAGCACCCACTAGAAATAAAAGGGAAGCCCTTGGTCCTGCCAAGACTGAACCCCCAGTGAAAGGGATTGTTGGGGGGAGGGTGGCAATGGGAGGAGGATGGGGAGGGGACACCAATAGAGAAGGGGAGGGGGAGGGGTTAGGGGGATGTTTGCCTGGAAACCCAGAAAGGTAATAACAATTGAAATATAAATAAGAAATACCCAATTTAATAAAGATGGAGAAAAAAAGAGAAAAGTGTCACACATTTAAAACAGAAGAATATGGACCCTAATTTTAAAGCACAGCTCTGACAATTAACTAAACCTTTAAAAAGCTCAGAAAATCAGGCCAAACAATATTTTCTCGGTTTATGTATCTGTAATGTCGCATAAATAATAATGTCCGTTTCTTGCTATTGTGGAGGGAATTAAATAGATAATATGTAATCATGGAAATTTTGAAGTACCATCCATTTTTCTGTTCATTAAATCAATCTTCCTCATTTCATTGATCAAGTATGTATGTTTTCTTTTCATAGTTACATGTATAATAAAACCAGTATAAAAACCTTCAGAATTGTATAAGCTTTCATTTTAACAAATTAAATTAGTTGTTCTTTGTATTTCTGCTGAACATTTAAATGTTCTTTATATGTCCCAATGCTAGTTTATTAGGTGCCTATAAACTTTAAACTCTTTGCCTGAGAGCATGAGTACTATTTAATTATATAGTAACTACACTCAGGCTGTCTTTGTATTAGAACCAATTATATCAGACTCTAAGAAAAATTACTATTGCTTTAAAGTTTGTGTGTGTATGAGTGAGAGTATGAGTATGAGTGTCTGTGTGTGTGTGTGTGTGTGTGTGTGTGTGTGTGTGTGTGTGCAGCACATGACCAAACAACTTTCAGGAGCCATTTCTCTCCTTCTGTCATGTGGGTCCCAGGATGTAACCCAGATGTTTGACTTTGGCAATAAATAATATTACCCACTAAATAAATAAATAAACAAACAAAAAACAAGCCACAAATCAACTTTAAAAGTAAAGGCCAGAAGTTCACAGAATAGTAGCATTGGCCTTACCATATCCTTTCTTTGGGGATGGGAAAATTAATGTTCTGAAATCCATGACTTTCAGGAATTGTGATATTCATGGAAATTCAATTCCTTTGCTGATGCTCCAGTTGTTGTGGCCAATTGCTAGAAAGGTCAGCTTAACCTTGCAGGACCCCCACCAGCCCTCCCCCCACCCCACCTCCACAGAAAGCTCAAAAGACACTGCCCAGAACTTACTCCACATTCCCCAGAACCACTTTCTTTGTCCATCATTTCTGTGAGACGAAAGGTCAGACTCCTTCACCCTAGTCTCTCCACAATTGACATTCGCCCCTCCCAAAACACTTCTAAGACTGGAAAACATGTCTTAGGATGTATCTGCCAGACTCGGACTGAGAGAAACTAGGGCACTGGTTGTCACTCTAACATTGGTGACATAGCAGAGGACGCCAAGAACTCTCTAGGAGACAATTGAATGTCCAAGAAGGGACAGCTGATGTCATGGGGAGCAGACTTTGCCTCCCTGCTAATGTTCTCCCTGTACTGAGCATAAGCAGAGGTGCCCTTTCCAGGAGACTTTCCCGGGGCAGAGCCACTGAGCATCTCCTTCTTCCAAAGCCAAATTTTCCTCTAAGCTTGATTATAAAAACCTTAGTAATTCCTATGCATCTAAATGAATGTTTCCTTCCAAATCCTGCCCAAAAATGTCTCATCCTAACTCAAATTATCCTTCTTCACCAATATTAGCCATTAAAAATTCCTGAGAAATAATACCAGTTTGAATATGCACTCAAAATGTTCTCCTGTCTTATTATGTACAGGTGCTTGAAATCACATCAAGAAATAGCCTGCATGGAAGGTTGCAACATGGGTGTGTGTTAGGGGAACACTCATGAAGCCTTGTGCTTAGCATTCAACGGTTGCCACAAAATTCCTTAGGAGGAAGACTTGAAATCATTATGGTGCTAGAAACAGTGTGGAGGCCAGTTGGCATAGGAAAGTGAAACATTAGAGCCACCATTGAAGGCTCCTGTTGGGCCCTACCTTGGTGTTTCCCTCCCCCCTCGCTGAGCCTTTCAGCCTGCTATAGCAAGAAATTGTTTACACCTTTGACAGCTGCTCTTAGCCCCTGATTTGGGGCTGGGATTTTCCATGGCACCCTTCCTCCCCACTGAGCTTTCCTGCTTCTTGTTTTTAAGAAGCTGTTTATGCCCCTGATTGGGCTGGAACTTTCACCACACAGACTTGTCCTATTTTCCTGTTTGGGGATTTTCACCTGCCTTGTTGTTTTTCCACGGCTTTTGCCTCTGGTATATAAGGAGATCTCAGTAAAGCCTTGGTGGCACTCGCTAAAAAGGGGTGACCCGTGTAAGTGTTTTCTTTCAACCCCACAAACCTACACCTGATATTCACACACTGTCGGCACAGGCACTGACAATAGGTATCACAATAGAAACTAGTAACTAGATTTAACCAAACTATCACATTAATGCTGTATTTCGTGGTATTTTTTTTTTTTTTGCTCTCCTAGAACCTCGAAGAGGCTTGGGGTTTTCTAATCCTACTCATAATTTATTAATCTTCCCAACACTATGGGCTTTGTTCTGTTAATGCTAACAGCGGCATCCAATACCTAGGATATTTTCTACTGACATGTGTGACATGAGACAAAACAGTCCCTGTCATCCCTCACCTGAATAAACTTTCTTAGAGGACAGTGTAGTTGGAGGGTCCTTCTTTCCTCTCCAAGATCGAGAAACATTTCCAGTCTTCAGACAAGTGTGTCAGCCATTGTCCAGTGACTGTCTTGAGATGTCCACATTGTCAGCTGAGTGTCGTCATCCAGCCTGCCCTGTAATTGTTGTAGATGATTAATAGGGTTCCAGCCCTAGGATTTAATTCAGTGCTACAGTACTTGCCAAACATGCTCAAAGCCCTAGCTGCCACCCTAGTCCTGTGTGCTCTAGAGAAAGAAAATAAAGATCCCCATTGTCTATCAAGTTTCTCCTCCAATAGAAGGAGAATCTGCATCCGGTCTTTTAAGTAACTCTAAGCCCCAGCTTCCCCACAGCTCCCTCCATCGATTGCACTATTGGTGCATTTTCAGTAATTCTCACTTTATTTTTGGTGTGCAAAGAATATGCACCATGTAAGTAAAGTGTGTGTGTGTGTGTGTGTGTGTGTGTGTGTGTGTGTGTTTGTGTTCATCCATGAACTCACTATAAATTATTATCAAATGACCCAGAAGACCGTGGAGAAACCTGTCGATGTGCATGCAGAATTATGTTACTACCGTTCCATGGCACCTTGCAGGTAACACTGAAATACTGGGCTGCTTTAATAGAGCCTAAAACCAGGCTATGCATGGTTTTCGGTGAGATTGTGATGTGCAACACCACAACAGAGATCAGCAGAAGCTTCATTTTTTCCATGCTGCTGTTACCAAGTGAGGCAAAGCCTCATCCCATAGAGAGTCTGGTAGGATCTGATGAAAGGAGTAAACTCAGGGTTGAAATCAAGCCTTTAGAAACAAAGAGAAAAATACAAAGTCAAGGAAAGCAAGAGCTGTCTTTTCTTCCTCTTTTTTTTTTTTTTTGAGAAGATCCACAAGAGAGACAACCCCTTCCTCAAACTAACAATGCAGAAGAGAGGCAATACATAAATTAAAAATCAGAAATGAAATGAGGGACATAACAATAGACACCGAGCAAATTGCAAAATCATTAGTTCTTACTCCCGAGGACTTTACGCCAGAAACTGGAATATTTATTCGATATTGTTGATTTTGTAGACAGATAACAATTACCAAAGTTAAATCCAGATCTGGGAAGGTATCTGAAAAATATCCCTAAGAAAATAGATACTGTCATTAAAGGTTGCATACATTATATATTATACTGCTTTATTTTTGCACGATTAAACCCCTTCGAGGACATTTAGCTATGTTATAGAAAGTGTTACTTTTAAAACAAAAGGACGAAGAAAGAAACTGTGGAGTCACTGAGATATACTTCCCAGACAGGATCAAGGAAAGACGGCTGAGAGATGCAAGCAGGGGCTGGAATGCTGCCCTTGAGAAGAAAATGTTTTTCTCACTTTACCTCACACTCTGTTGCACTATGTCCTATGTTTGTGGAAGCGGCTCTCATGCTCTCTGGGTTATGACAAGCATATTGTGATACTAGGAAGAGGGGTGATTTGCTATACAGATATTTTAAGGAGAAGCCTTTGCTTAGTCTTACTTCTTTGCCTAGTCTTGCCTCGGTTGTTCCTGGTATCATGGGAATAACGATCTTATTATATCTTGCCAAAAGGGAAAGTGAGGTAATGCATATTCATGCCTGTATAAGGGTTAATAAGCTTGCAGCTGCATGCAGTTGCATCTGCCTTTGCTCTGCATCCCCTGTGTCCTGGTTATTTGTGAGCATACCTGGGCCCCCAACGCACTAGATGTTGACAGGCATCACCCTTCTCAGTGTTAGGTATATATTTTTTTGAAATCTATGATGTGGAGGCGTATTACAGCAACAATATGAAATAGCAGGCTGGCATGTATGAAAATTGCTGTGTTTAAGCTGGGTGTGGGGACAAGTCCTCAAAAGGAGCTGTTAAGATGGGAAACAAATAATGCATTTGTTGCTGGAATTGAGTTGCCTCAGCTGTGTTGCTCTGCCTGCTCAGTGTCCATTCAACATCACTCTGTTTCTACAGAGGAACTCAAGGTTTGCCCCAGCCGCCTGTGAGCTGTGATATGGGCAGAGAAAGGCCAGGACACAGTGGTGATTTCCCACTCCTCAGTTATGCTGAATTTTCCACTACTGTACTTGTATACACAAGTACAGTGTGGTCAGTTATTATAGATATTTGTCATTTCTTACAGAGGGCAACTATGATTGACTACACCCAATTCTATAAAAAACAAAACTCAGGAAACCTGGCCCTTGGCAGCAATGAATCAAGAAATAGCTAGGATGGTGGGGCATGAATTCTGCCAAGCAATGAACTCAGATAGGTGGGGTTGTGAGGAAGATGTATGGTTGAATAGCCCAATAGATTCACGTTGTATCATCTTGATTTAATCTAAGGACAAAGAAGTGCAGTATCTCTGATGGCTTTCTTCTAACCCCTTGAAAGGTTCACTGGGGATTGACCATAGAACTTCATTCTTCTTGATGGGGCAGCAACATTAGGGAAGCTTGAGATTGCCATAGGCACAGTATTAGGCTAGAAATGCTGAGTAGGTGATACTAAGTTGTTCAGATGGTGATACCCATTTCATTTGTTCTTAACGTGGACCTAAGGAAAGACAGATCGAGGTCCTTAGAATACAAAGATCATTTCCAGTTCTTTTCTACCTTTCCTGAATGAAAGACTGGTTGGCAGAGAATGGTAAAAATTCAAGAATTGGTAGATGATGCTTTGAAAGAAGGGTGGGATTCTGTGCTGGTTTTAGACAGGGTCTCAATTACCCCATCTTGTTCTCTACGTTGCTCGTCAGGTTCACTTTGAGCTCAAATAAAGCTGCTTCCACTTTCCAACAGGTCGTCTTACAAAGGGGCCTCCAAGGACTGTGAGGACAGCATTAGCCAATGAGAATTGAGGTGTGTAACCCACAACTATAGCTTTATCTGAAAGACCCTCAGACAGAGGAGATTCTCGCAGCAGTCCTGAGGACAATCACCACCACATGAACACACAGGACTCAGTCTTGATGTAAAAACAAGAGGTTTACTTTGGGAATCCAATGCACTGGGGCTCGACACGGTCCTCACGAAGGAGGGATGTGAGGAGCCTCGAACAACAAAAATGTACAGATTAAACAGTCAGTGAAGATTACACAGTTTCCTTAGCTCAGCTATTTCGGTGCCGAGGATAAGTAGGCAGATGTTTCTCATCCTGGAATTCCTGGGATAAGGCCATAACCACATCAATGCAGCTATTTCAGTACCAAGGACGTCTGACTTGATATATGTTTTCTTATCCTGGGGTTCCCAGGACAAGGACCAAGGATATCTGTCTTGGCAGGTGTTTCTCTTCTGGAGTTCCCAGGACAAGGCTATAGCTATGTCAGCCTATAGCACAGCTGCATTCAGTACCAAGGACATCTCACTTCTATAGTGGTCAGTCAGCTTCCCAGAGATGTTTCCTGTCTTGTAATTGCCCTGCAGTAAATATGTTCTATACCCTCTGTTCTTATGGCCCGGCAGCTTCCTAGAGCGTGGGTGGGAATGTGCTTTCTGTACTTTCTGGTCTATTGTCTAATGTCAAGGGCCTAAGCGACGGCCAGCTTAAAAGATTCTCATTCTTAAGAAATGGCTTTACTGATATATAAATGGGGATCTTTCATATCCACTTTCTTCCAAGTCTACCAGCCATCTCAGATTGTTGCTGTAATATGCCTGACAATCAAGGACACAGAAAAATAACTTGATACACAGCAAGGACATTGTGATCATATCCTGTGTCGTTCTGTATGTTCTGGATGAGGTTTGTTAAAATGACAATATTGCACAAAGCTTTATATAGGACCCATCAAATTAAGGGTCACTATGCACTGTCATAGCTAAAATGGCCTGGTCAGAAGTGACCACTGGATCACTCTTCTGTAACTTCACATGAGAGGCTTGTGCTTTTTGTGTTTTTTATTTTTCTGTTTTATTTATTTATTTATTTATTTATTTATTTATTTATTTATTTATTGCTTTATATGTTGTCCGGAAGATAGTTCAAGTCATGGATCTGCCCCCAAAATCTGAGCTTTGCTACTAATAGTGTAAACAGTATTAGTGTATGCATTCAATAAAATAACTTGTTTTTTTTTTTAAGTAGGATAGATGCGTTTGTGTTTTGTGGGGTGATCCATGAAACAGGAGTGAAGATGGTTGTTTCTTACTCTGTCCACTGAGTTATGTCTCTAGGCTTGTCCTACTCCTTTGGCTGTACCCCCCCACACACACATCTGCTGACTATTTTATTTTTCAGATGAACTCACACGTTGGAGCTTAGAGAGGCCTGTAAGCAATCCTGCTTTGGTAACTTAAGTGCAAAGAGGAGAGCTCCACACTCAGCCTGAGGGTGCATTCACTGGTGGATCCAATATTTCAGTTTCCTCTGCTAACAGATCCCCACATTTTTGCCAGGGCCATAATGAATGCAATTCTTTCTCCTAAGGAATCTGGTGGCAACTGTCAAATGTTAAGCACAAAGCTTCAGGTTGTACCTATAACACACACCCACATCGCAACCTACCCTACAGGCTATTTCTGGGTGTGATTTCATGCACCTGCACATGATGAGACAGGAGACTTCTTTGGCTACTTATAGGAACTGGTGTGATTTCTCAGTAATCTTTAATGGGTAATATTGCTGACTGAGGAGAATTTGAGGTAGGATGAAACATTTCTGTGCAGGGATTGGGGAGGAAGCACTCATTTGGATACATAGCAATGACTTAGGTTTTTCCAATCCAGACTAGAGCCAAATTTGGCTTTGGAAGCATGTGGTGCTCAGTGGCATGCCACAGGGAAGTCTCCTGAAAAGGGCACATCAGCTTTTGCTCAGTACAGGGAGAACATTAGCAGGGAGGCAAAGTCTGTTTTCCGTGACATCAGCCGTCCCTTCGTGGACATTCTATTGTCTCCTAGAGAGACCTTGGAATCCCTGTGATGTCACCAGTATCGTTGTGACAACCAATTCCCTACTTTTTCTCTTAGTGTCCAAAGGATATATCCACAGACATGTTTGCCCGTCTTCTCAGGCGCTTTGGGAGAGTTGATGTTGGTAGAGAAGAGTCTAGAGTGAAGCAAACGGAACCTAAAGGTAATGATGGACACAGGACATGGGGAATGTGGAGTAAGTTCTGGGCAGTGTATGTTGAGCTTCCTCTCAGGGGTGAGTGTGGGGGTCTTCCGCTGGCCTTTTTAGTAATGGGCCACAACCACTGGAACATCTTCACAGATATTGAATTCCATGATTATCACAATTCCTGAAAGTCAAGGTTTTCACATCATTAGTTTCTCCATAACCACATGGAGGATATGGCAATGCCTATGCTATTATTGGGTGAACTTCTAGTCTTTACTTTTACAGTGCATTCGGTAGGTTAAATTGATATAATAACACCATCAGGAGTCATGGAGGGTATAACTTTTCTGAATTAAACAGGGCATCAATGTACTTCACTTTCATTGCTTCTTTAAATTCAGTGACTATCTGACAGTAGTAAGAGGGAGAGAATTGTGCTCCTGGCCATGACCTTATATTCTTAGAACTCCTCTGACTACCTCTGGCTGACGGGGCCAATCTTACCTTCATATATTAGAGGTTCTGTGTGGCAGATATTTTTCTACAGTAGCCAAACTATATGGAGCAGGTAGAGAAAGAGCCTGTAACCTATTGGCACTTCTGGGGCATTTGTCATTTCAGTAGGGGGAATTAATAAGTCTGTTGACCATGTCCTCCCCCTACATGACTTTTTAATGCAAAGTTATTGGACTAGAGTAACAGTGTAGGATATCTGAGTATCCCTGATCAATGAAGTCATTGTGGATGCTGAATTGATGATCTGACTTCTGAAACCAGAGGGGTGAGGGTCCTGAAACCGGGTTGTAGCGTGCGTACCTGATAATAATCCTGGAGAAGGCATCTCTCTGGTACTTGTAAGCCTGTGTGGGTGGGCATAGGGAACACCTGGCTGCTTACATCTCTTGGTCTCTATATAGTAGTGGGGGAACTGTGATCCACTTAGGATGCCTCTTACACATAGACCAAACTCCTTGCAGTGACACTGGCTTCCAAGCATGTTCTCCTGTTTGGACCTCACTGTGGTCTGTGTATGCTCTATGCATTCGCCCCATGCGGGTTCACTTGTGTTCTTCTACCTACAGAGGCCTGCAGACAGACATCATCCCCTGAAAATGTCCTAAACAAGGTGCAGACCAACGAGGAAGAGGAGAGGCTGAATAGAGAACTGGAGCTAACTACCAAGGAGAGAAATGAGCTGACAGATCGCCTCCTTTATGTGACAGGTGGATCCATGAACAAGAGGTATGCATTGCTCCAAACAAACGACCTTTTTCTAAACCTCATCTCCCATAGAGAGGAGATTCAGAACCCTACCCTTACTGAGGAGGGAGATTGAAAATGGACTCTCTGATTCCTCCTGTTGAAAATCTGAACTTGTGATCTGAGTGAAGATTTCAGGGATAAAGTCACTGGAGCATGAGTTCCCAGTGTACAATTGGAAAGCCCTGGACAGGTGGTAGTTTTGCAAGGTTCTAGGTGCTGTGAGTTTGTGGAGAGTGTTTGTACTTGCTAGGAAGGTGACTGAACGCTATCATCTCCTGGCAGCAGCCTTAGGTGACAGGTCCCACATTGTTCATATCAATGCTTAACTACAAGGCCTGAGGCTCTGGCCTGCTCCTTCTTGTCTCTGTGCCTTGCACTCTGAGACAGTAATGGTGCATGCATTTCTACTGATTCTCATTGTGCTCCTTCCATATTTGTC
Source organism: Rattus norvegicus (assembly GCF_021556685.1). Taxonomy (NCBI): domain Eukaryota; kingdom Metazoa; phylum Chordata; class Mammalia; order Rodentia; family Muridae; genus Rattus; species Rattus norvegicus. Next base: position 25,952,684 of record NC_141552.1, read on the forward strand.
TCTCTCATTCTCTGAGTCTGTTTACTTTTCTTTCTTTCTTTTTTTTTTTTGGTTCTTTATTTTTTTTGGGGGGTTCTTTTTTTCGGAGCTGGAGACCTTACTTTTCTTTTCCTGTGGGTGTGTCCCAGTTTGTGTGTCTCTGTGTGCACAGGTCTGCATGAATATGCACAACCTTTATATGTTTCTCTATTTCTCCACCCTTGGAATTTAGGGGTCTGTTTTTTGACCTCAGGATTTACCTGTATAATAGTTTCATGGAGGTGTAAGTGCTTTATTTTGGAAGCCCCACTTTCAACAGCACAGTTCTTTGCCTGTGTAGTCACATTTGTCGATACATTTGTATGCCTTGAGCAGATTATAAGTTTGTGGCAATATCTGGTCTCATCTCCAGAATTATGTGTACTGTCTGCCTCTAGAATATTAGTTATTCGGCTTGTAGCATTCCACTTGTCAAAATAGGAAAAATGAAATCAGAGGTTTCTGGATGTATGTGTGTGTGTGTGTGTGTGTGTGTGTGTGTGTGTCTGTGTCTGTGTGTGTGTGTGTGTGTGGTTGGGTAAGCTCTTTGGCCTAGGCTCTTGACAGCATAACAGGTTTGAATGCAGATCCAGCCCTCCTGATTGAAAAAAGTGAGCCAGGGAACCCTTTATCTGGGTGCTTAGCTTCTGTTGTCCTGGGCACACAATTCCAAGTTTCTGAAGCTGAAGAAGATCCAAATATGTAGAATTCAGAAAGTGTCCTTCCAGGGCTGGGGTAGTACAGGACACAGCCTGAGTTCATATAATCCTAAACCCCGATGTTCATTGGGTTCTATCTTCCTGGGTCCAGCCCCTACTTCAGGCCAAATCCATTTTATGAAAACTTGAAGATAAAGGAGAAAGAGGTCATGTCATTACTGCACAACTTAGACACAAAGAACATTGAACATCGTGAGAAATTTCAGGAGCTCAAGAAGGAGATTAACTTCTATTGGTAAGTACTGGTCAGAAGGGCCCATCACTTGTGGAATATCCATTGCTGCCTCTCTTTGTTCCGGACTGGAGAGCCTGCAGCTCTGGGTCCATGTCTTCTGCTGTTTAAATATCACTGTGTCGTGGGTCTTTTGGACTCAGTTTCAGTTCCATAAGAGACTGTGACTCATCACCACAGTGTCTATGCATCTTTAGAAGGCTCTGGATAGAACTATACTGATTCAGGCATCAGAGTGTTATTAGGCCGACCTGGGCCTCTGGGGTCATACCAGGTTTAACAAAGCTCAATGTGTGGACCACATGGTTAGCATGACCTTCTCTTGGTTCTACTGTCCTCTTGTGATTGTTTACTGCCTACTAATTGATGTTGCCCCGGTGCATTGGGCTTTCATGGATAGTTGTAGATCCCTTGTTCTTTTGGAGAGACATGGACTCTTACTGGTGCTTGGGTCACAGAAACAATTTATTCTTCCCTGGATTGGCCGTTTGCTGTTTGTGCAGCAGCCTTACATGTATGGAGATGTATTCTATGAAGTCATTATGGGTATCTGGGTCCTGGTGGACTTTGTGGGATTTGGCAGTTGGAATGGGAGGAAGAGGCCTCAGGATCTTACTATGCAGAGTGTGTTTCCAGCAACCTGCACAGCCGGCTCCTGATGGACCAGGCATGTATGAAGAAGAAGTTGGTCACATTGAAGCAGGAGTGCAAGGAGTTACAGCGATATTTGTTTGAGTTGAACCCAAACGATGAAGAAGAACAGGAGATGACCAGCAACCTCCAGACCCAGCAAAATGTGGTAGGAACAAGCAGCTGAGTCAGATTAACAATGTCTGATACCATTTGCCTATTGGATACATCTTTACTTCCCCTATCATCTTTCTAATCTCCCCACACCCAATCAGTCACCCACCTCATGTGATAGAGTTATTCATTGCTCTGTCTATGCACAAGTATTCTGGGATGTTAACCACTTTTCAGAAGCTGAATTATGGGCAATTATACTTCTCTGCCCTTTTTGAAACTGCAGTCCAGAAATGGTGACAGAGGAATAACATATCACATGACTGCATCTCCCTATCACAGATTGGATGCTATGAAGAGTTTGAACGAGTTCTTGGTCCTGTGACAAAGGTCATACAGGGGTCATGTTATGGTTGGAAGCACCTTGTAGGGATAAGAACCAAGTGCAAATGGCAAATGAGTCCTGGTCATTGGCTTTGATCTGGGTATCATGTGGCCTTCTCCTTTCTTCCTGCACCCCAATTAGGTCTCTCCCCATTTCCCCATTCTTGGTTTGCACTGGTAGATTCTGAGGAGCAGCTTGTTCTCCCACAGTACTGTGAGGGTTGCTGGTGATGTTTCCCATCCTGCATAGATATCAGCAATGATTTCAGTGAAAAGATCAGTGCTGTCTGTCCAATGCAGCTGAGGGGAAAGAAGGCAGCAACTTGATAGCTGGTATGCATGTCCCCACCAAATCAGTGTCTTAATAGCTGCCTTCTCCTCCCAGGTCTCAGGAACTGCAGGAGACATGGCATAGGACGGATCCCAGGAAGACAGCCCCCTGAGGAATGAGTTTCTCTCTCAGGAGTTCCCTGTGACAACAATCCTCCCAGTCAAAGACTTTTTGGGGGAATATTATTCTTCTCAGATAATTTCCTCAATGTATAGAGACCCTAAATTTATGTATCCGTATGCCAGCCTGTCTCATTGAAGTCTTTCTCCTTTCTCATACCGACAACACCATTTGAGAGACAACTGAGGGGACTGCCTTGACATCTCCTGTCCTAGAGGAGAAACAGGACTACAACTGTGTTTCTAAATGTTCATTAAGAAAATGCTGTTAAGAAATGTTTTTGATTATGATTTTCATTGAAGTTTTCTTTTTGTTATTTCATAGTTATATATTCTTGTTACTGTTTTTCATTTTTTATACCATTTTAGTTGTTCATTTTATGCCTGTTTTTTGTAAATTGTATTCCTTATGAATAAAAATTGATTTGTAACTCTTGACTCTTAAGACCATCTTATTCAAGGGTCCTTTCCCCTCCTGTAGACTTAGAGCTTACAGCTGGATATGGATCTTTGCATGGTCCAGGCAGCATGGGTAAATAGGGAATTCAAAGCCACCAAGGGGTACACAGGGTGATGGTGTCTTTTGTGTGGATAATGTGACTTTTTTTTATGGACACACACTTTATGATGTAATCACTGCCATACTGTATCCATGCTGTCATGTATTCTGCTCATCCTAGTCTATATCAGTCTACAACACACATTCCTTATTGACTGTGTGCACCAGATATAGAGTAGCACACACTCATGCCTGTAGAGCTGCAGAAAAAATGACAACTTTCACAAAGGAATATAGAATAATCCTAATCGAGAACCATGTGCCTCAGTTTTTCTTACAATACAGCATTAGTATTAAACCACAAAGATAATGACCATCAACGTCATTTTGGGAAATAGGTTTTTATAGGTGCTGTTTCACTTGATCATTCATATGCTGTGTTTTTTATTGTTGCTGATTATATTTATTTTTATCATGTAACTCAATGGATCTTTTTTTTTCAAATGTATGTCTGGGTCACTCCTGAGTGCATTTCCCTCATGATCCAAAAGAGGGAATAGCATTCCCCATTGTAGATGATTGTTAGGGACCATGTGGTTCTTCTGAGAGAGCAGCAGATGCTCTAACCTGTGAGCCATCACCACAGCTCCTGTAGGTAGCTTTTGTCCTTCCAGGGCATGTGCTGTACTAGATGGACACGATCACCTTCAATTAAGGAGAGAGATCTCAGGAGATGTGTATGTACAGGTGGTTGAGCGGTGCCTGCTCAATGTGGTAGCCTGCTAGGCATCCACACCGGGCTCTGGTGCCTCCACTGCTCATTGTGCATTCAGAATCATCCTCCAGCATCACTCGGTTTCAATTCCAAACAGATCTTTCACTTACTATCGATGATTATATACATTAAGCACATCTGATAAAATACTGAAGACACTAGCCTCCTTCTACAGGCCAACTTGGCATAATGAATTCTTTTGATAGAAAGCAAGATAATTATCTTAATCCATGCAGTTTAGGGAGGACCTCAAGAGCATCCATAGTGAATGCAGACTGCAGCTGTGACCACATGTTTCTTTTGCAGAGCAGGTCTGTGCAAGCCCAGAGCTTAGGTGGGACGGTTCATGTTTCACCTTTTACATGGAAATCTGTGATCGTATTGAGAAAGTATATGTTCCACGTGACTCATTTCCAATTTATGGAATTAAACTGACTTACTGTGAGTGGAGGTGACTCCGAGAGATAAAGTGAAGAAGAACAATCCAGTATGTCTGCAAACAGATGCTGTCTCATTAGGGCTTTTCAATGCTCAGCAGCTGGAGAAGCAAGGGAGAGGCATTGGTGACTCTCAAGCTTAGGTCCTCTAGTCATTATAAGCTGAGCATGACACAAAAAGTCATAGGCATCACACTAGAATCTAGTAACTAGATTTAACCAACCTATCACATTAATGCTGTGTTTGGTGGTATTTTTTGCTCTCTTAGGACCTGGAAGAGGCTTGGGGTTTTCTAATCCTACTCATAATTTATTAATCTTCCCAACACTATGGGCTGTGTTCTATTAATGCTAACAGCGCCATCCAATACCTAGGATATTTTCTACTGACATGTGTGACGTGAGACAAAACAGTCCCTGTCATCCCTCACCTGAATAAACTTCCTTAGAGGACAGTGTAGTTGGAGGGTCCTTCTTTCCTCTCCAAGATCGAGAAACATTTCCAGTCTTCAGACAAGTGTGTCAGCCATTGTCCAGTGACTGTCCTGAGATGTCCACAATGTCAGCTGAGTGTCGTCATCCAGCCTGCCCTGTAATTGTTGTAGATGATTAATAGGGTTCCAGCCCTAGGATTTAATTCAGTGCTACAGTACCTGCCAAACATGCTCAAAGCCCTAGCTGCCACCCTAGTCCTGTGTGCTCTAGAGAAAGAAAATAAAGAACCACAATGTCTATCAAGTTTCTCCTCCAATAGAAGGAGAATCTGCATCGGTCTTTTAAGTAACTCTAAGCCCCAGCTTCCCCACAGCTCCCTCCTTCGATTCCATTATTGGTGCATTTTCAGTAACGCTCACTTTATTTTTGGTGTGCAAAGAATATGCACCATGTCAGTAAAGTGTGTGTGTGTGTGTGTGTGTGTGTGTGTGTGTGTGTGTTCATCCATGAACTCACTATAAATTATTATCAAATGACCCAGAAGACCGTGGAGAAACATGTCGATGTGCATGCAGAATTATGTTACTACCATTCCATGGCACCTTGCAGGGAACACTGAAATAGTGGGCGGCTTTAATAGAGCCTAAAACCAGGCTATGCATGGTTTTCGGTGAGATTGTGATGTGCAACACCGCAACAGAGATCAGCAGAAGCTTCATTTATTCCATGCTGCTGTTACCAAGGTGAGGCAAAGCCTCATCCCATAGAGAGTCTGGTAGGATCTGATGAAGGGCAATAAACTCAGGGTTGAAATCAAGCCTTTAGAAACAAAGAGAAAAATACAAAATCAAGGAAAGCAAGAGCTGTCTTTTTCTTTTCTTCCTCTTTTTTTTTTTTGAGAAGAACCACAAGAGAGACAAACCCTTCCTCAAACTAACAATGCACAAGAGAGACAATACATATATTAAAAATCAGAAATGAAATGAGGGACATAACAATAGACACCGAGCAAATTCCAAAATCATTAGTTCTTACTCCCGAGGACTTTACGCCAGAAAACTGGAATATTTATTCGATATTGTTGATTTTGTAGACAGATAAAAATTACCAAAGTTAAATCCAGATCTGGGAAGGTATCTGAATAATACCCCTAAGAAAATAGATACACTCATTAAAGGTTGCATACATTATATATTATATTGCTTTCTTTTTGCATGATTAAACCCCTTCAAGGACATTTAGCTGTGTTATAGAAAGTGTTACTTTCAAAACAAAAGAATAAAGAAAGAAATTGTGGAGTCACTGAGATACACTTCCCAGACAGGATCAAGGAAAGACGGCTGAGAGATGCAAGCAGGGGCTGGAACGCTGCCCTTGAGAAGGAAATGTTTTTCTCACTTTACCTTACACTATGTTGTACTATGTCCTATTTTGTGGAAGCAGGTCTCATGCTCTCTGGGTTATGACAAGGATATTGTGATACTAGGAAGAGGGGTGATTTGCTATACAGATATTTTAAGGAGAAGCCTTGGCTTAGTCTCACTTCTTTGCCTAGTCTTGCCTCAGTCGTTCCTGGTATCATGGGAATAACCATCTTATTATATCTTGCCAAAAGGGAAAGTGAGGTAATCCATATTCATGACTATATAAGGGTTAATAAACTTGCAGCTGCATGCAGTTGCATCTGCCTTTGCTCTGCATCCCCTGTGTCCTGGTTATTTGTGACCGTACCTGGGCCCCCAATGCACTAGATGTTGACAGGCATCACCCTTCTCACTGTCAGGTTTATTTTCTTTCTTTTTTGAAATCTATGATGTGGAAGCGTATTACAGCAACAATATGAAATAGCAGGCGGGCATGTATGAAAATTGCTGTGTTTAAGCTAGGTGTGGGGACAAGTCCTCAAAAGGAGCTGTTAAGATGGGAAACACATAATGCATTTGTTGCTGGAATTGAGTTGCCTCAGCTGTGTTGCTCTGCCTGCTCAGTGTCCATTCAACATCACTCTGTTTCTACAGAGGAACTCAAGGTTTGCCCCAGCTGCCTGTGAGCTGTGATATGGGCAGAGAAAGGCCAGGACACAGTGGTGATTTCCCATTCCTCAGTTATGCTGAATTTTCCACTACTGTACTTGTATACACAAGTACAGTGTGGTCAGTTATTATAGATATTTGTCATTTCTTACAGAGGGCAACTATGATTGACTACACCCAATTCTATAAAAAACAAAACTCAGGAAACCTGGCCCTTGGCAGCAATGAATCAAGAAATATCTAGGATGGTGGGGCATGAATTCTGCCAAGCAATGAACTCAGATAGGTGGGGTTGTGAGGAAGATGGATGGTTGAATAGCCCAATAGATTCACGTTGTATCATCTTGACTTATTCTAAGGACAAAGAAGTGCAGTATCTCTGATGGCTTTCTTCTAACCCCTTGAAAGGTTCACTGGGGTTTGACCTCAGTTCTTCATTCTTCTTGCTGGGGCAGCAACACTCAGGGAAGCTTGAGATTGCCATAGGCACAGTATTAGGCTAGAAATGCTGAGTAGGTGATACTAAGTTGTTCAGATGGTGATACCCATTTCATTTGTTCTTAACGTGGACCTAAGGAAAGACAGATCGAGGTCCTTAGAATACAAAGATCATTTCCAGTTCTTTTCTACCATTCCTGAATGAAAGACTGGTTGGCAGAGAATGGTAAAAATTCAAGAATTTGTAGATGATGCTTTGAATGAAGGGTGGGTTTCAGTGCTGGTTTTAGACAGGGTCTCAATTACCCCATCTTGTTCTCTACGTTGCTCGTCAGGTTCACTTTGAGCTCAAATAAAGCTGCTTCCACTTTCCAACAGGTAGTCTTACAAAGGGGCCTCCAAGGACTGTGAGGACAGCATTAGCCAATGAGAATTGAGGTGTGTAACCCACAACTATAGCTTTATCTGAAAGACCCTCAGACAGAGGAGACACTCACTCCAGTCCTGAGGATAATCACCACCCCATGAACACAGAGGACTCAGTCTTGATGTAAAAACAAGAGGTTTACTTTGGGATACCAATGCACTGGGGCTCGACACGGTCCTCACGCAGGAGGGATGTGAGGAACCTCGAACAACAGAAATGTACAGCTTAAACAATCATTATGATCACACAGTTTCATTAGCTCAGCTATTTCGGTGCCAAGGATAACTAGGCAGATGTTTCTCGTCCTGGAATTCCTGGGATAAGGCCGTAACCACATCAATGCAGCTATTTCAGTACCAAGGACGTCTGACTTGATATATGTTTTCTTATCATGGGGTTCCCAGGACAAGGACCAAGGATATCTGTCTTGGCAGGTGTTTCTCTTCTGGAGTTCCCAGGACAAGGCTATAGCTATGTCAGCCTATAGCACAGCTGCATTCAGTACCAAGGACATCTCACTTCTATAGTGGTCAGTCAGCTTCCCAGAGATGTTTCCTGTCTTGTAATTGCCCTGCAGTAAATATGTTCTATACCCTCTGTTCTTATGGTCGGGCAGCTTCCTAGAGAGTGGGTGGGAATGTGCTTTCTGTACTTTCTGTTCTATTGTCTAATGTGTAGGGGCTAAGCGAGGGCCAGCTTAAAAGATTCTCATTCTTAAGAAATGGCTGTACTGATATATAAATGGGGATCTTTCATATCCACTTTCTTCCAAGTCTACCAGCCATCTCAGATTGTTGCTGTAATATGCCTGACAATCAAGGACACAGAAAAATAACTTCATACACAGCAAGGACATGGCAATCATATCCTGTGTCGTTATGTATGCTCTGGATGAGGTTTGTTAAAATGACAATGTTGCACAAAGCTTTAAATAGGACCCATCAAATTAAGGGTCACTATGCACTGTCATAGCTAAAATGGCCTGGTCAGAATCAGAAGTGACCACTGGATAACTCTTCTGTAACTTCACATGAGAGGCTCGTGCTTTTTGTGTTTTTTTATTTTTCTGTATTTTTTCTTATTTATTTATTTATTTATTTATTTATTTATTTATTTATTGCTTTATATGTTGTCCGGAAGATAGTTCAAGTCATGGAACTGCCCCCAAAATCTGAGCTTTGCCACTAATACTGTAAACAGTATTAGTGTATGCATTCAATAAAATAACTTGGTTTTTTTTTTAATATGATAGATGCTTTTGTGTTTTGTGGGGTGATCCATGAAACAGGAGTGAAGATGCTTGTTTCTTATTCTGTCCCCTGAGTTATGTCTCTAGGCTTGTCCTACTCCTTTGGCTGGACCCCCACACACACACACACATCTGCTGACTATTTTATTTTTCAGATGAAATCACACGTTATAGCTTAGAGAGGCCTGTAAGGAATCCTGCTTTGGTAACTTAAGTGCAAAGAGGAGAGCCCCACACTCAGCCTGAGGGTGCATTCACTTGTGGATCCAATATTTCAGTTTCCTCTGCTAACAGATCACCACATTGTTGCCAGGACCATAATGAATGCAATTCTTTCTCCTAAGGAATCTGGTGGCAACTGTCAAATGTTAAGCACAAAGCTTCAGGTTGTACCTATAACACACACCCACATCGCAACCTACCCGACAGGCTATTTCTGGGTGTGATTTCATGCACCTGCACATGATGAGACAGGAGACCTCTTTGGCTACTTATATTAACTGGTGTGATTTCTCAGTAATCTTTAATGGGTAATATTGCTGACTGAGGAGAATTTGAGGTAGGATGAAACATTTCTGTGCAGGGATTGGGGAGGAAACACTCATTTAGATACATAGCAATGACTTAGGTTTTTCCAATCAAGCCTAGAGTCAAATTTGGCTTTGGAAGCATGTGGTGCTCAGTGGCTATGCCACAGGGAAGTCTCCTGAAAAGGGCACATCAGCTTTTGCTCAGTACAGGGAGAACATTAGCAGGGAGGCAAAGTCTGTTCTCCGGGACATCAGCAGTCCCTTCGTGGACATTCTATTGTCTCCTAGAGAGACCTTGGAATCCCTGTGATGTCACCAGTATCGTTGTGACAACCAATTCCCTACTTTTTCTCTTAGTGTCCAAAGGATATATCCACAGGCATGTTTGCCCGTCTTTGTAGGCGCTTTGGGAGAGTTGATGTTGATAGAGAAGAGTCTAGAGTGAAGCAAACGAAACCTAAAAGTAATGATGGACACAGGACATGGGGAATGTGGAGTAAGTTCTGGGCAGAGTATGTTGAGCTTCCTGTCAGGGGTGTGTGTGGGGGTCTTCCGCTGGCCTTTTTAGTAATGGGCCACAACCACTGGAACATCTCCACAGATATTGAATTCCATGATTATCTCAATTCCTGAAAGTCAAGGTTTTCACATCATTAGTTTCTCCATAACCACATGGAGGATATGCCAATGCCTATGCTATTATTGGGTGAACTTCTAGTCTTTACTTTTACAGTGCATTCGGTATGTTAAATTGATATAATAACACCATCAGGAGGCATGGAGGGTATAACTTTTCTGAATTAAACAGGGCATCACTGTACTTCACTTTCATTGCTTCTTTAAATTCAGTGACTATCTGACAGTGGTAAGAGGGAGAGAACTGTGCTCCTGGCCATGACCTTATATTCTTAGAACTCCTCTGAATACCTCTGGCTGACAGGGCCAATCTTACCTTCATATATTAGAGGTTCTGTGTGGCAGATATTTTTCTACAGTAGCCAAACTATATGGAGCAGGTAGAGAAAGAGCCTGTAACCTATTGGCACTTCTGGGGCATTTGTCATTTCAGTAGGGGGAATTAATAAGTCTGTTGACCATGTCCTCCCCCTACATGACTTTTTAATGCAAAGTTATTGGACTAGAATAACAGTGTAGAATATCTGAGTATCCCTGATCAATCAAGTCATTGTGGATGCTGAATTGATGATCTGACTTCTGAAACCAGAGGGGTGAGGGTCCTGAAACCGGGTTGTAGCCTGCGTACCTGATAATAATCCTGGAGAAGGCATCTCTCTGGTACTTGTAAGCCTGTGTGGGCGGGCATAGGGAACACCTGGCTGCTTACATCTCTTGGTCTCTATATAGTAGTGGGGGAACTGTGATCCACTTAGGATGCCTCTTACACATAGACCAAACTCCTTGCAGTGACACTGGCTTCCAAGCATGTTCTCCTGTTTGGACCTCACTGTGGTCTGTGTATGCTCTATGCATTCGCCCCATGCGGGTTCACTTGTGTTCTTCTACCTACAGAGGCCTGCAGACAGACGTCATCCCCTGAAAATGTCCTAAACAAGGTGCAGGCCAACGAGGGAGAGGAGAGGCTGAATAGAGAACTGGAGCTAACTACCAAGGAGAGAAATGAGCTGACAGATCGCCTCCTTTATGTGACAGGTGGATCCATGAGCAAGAGGTATGCATTGCTCCAACCAAACGACCTTGTTCTAAACCTCATCTCCCATAGAGAGGAGATTCAGAACCTGACCCTTACTGAGGAGTGAGTTTGAAAATAGACTCTCTGATTCCGCCTGTTGAAAATCTGAACTTGCGATCTGAGTGAAGATTTCAGGGATAAAGTCACTGGAGCATGAGTTCCCAGTGTACAATTGGAAAGCCCTTGACAGGTGGTAGCTTTGCAAGGTTCTAGGTGCTGTGAGTTTGTGGAGAGTGTTTGTACTTGCTAGGAAGGTGACTGAATGCTATCATCTCATGGCAGCACCCTTAGGTGACAGGTCCCACATTGTTCATATCAATGCTTAACTAGAAGTTCTGAGGCTCTGGCCTGGTCCTTCTTGTCTGTGGGCCTTACACTCTGAGACAGTAATGGTGCATACATTTCTACTGATTCTCATTGTGCTCTTTCCATATTTGTCTCTCTTTCTCATTCTCTGAGTCTGTTTACTTTTCTTTTCTTGTGGGTGTGTCCCAGCTTGTGTGTCTGTGTGTGCACAGGTCTGCATGCATATGCACAACTTTTATATGTTTCTCTATCCCTCCCCCCTTGGAATTTAGGGGTCTGTTTTTTGACCTCAGGATTTACCCGTATAATAGTTTCATGGAGGTGTAAGTGCTTTATTTTGGAAGCCCCACTTTCAACAGCACAGTTCTTTGCCTGTGTGGTCACATTTGTCTATACATTTGTATGCCTTGGGCAGATTATAAGTTTGTGGCAATATCTGGTCTCATCTCCAGAACTATGTGTACTGTCTGCCTCTAGAATATTAGTTAATCGGCTTGTAGCATTCCACTTGTCAAAACAGGAAAAATGAAATCAGAGGTTTCTGAATGTGCATGCGTGTGTGTGTGTGTGTGCGTGTGTGTGTGTGTGTGTGTGTGTGTGTGTGTGTGTGTGGTTGGATAAGCTCTGTGGCCAAGGCTCTTGACAGCATAACAGGTTTGAATGCAGATCCAGCCCTCCTGATTGAAAAAAGTGAGCCAGGGAACCCTTTATCTGGGTGCTTAGCATCTGTTGTCCTGGGCACACAATTCCAAGTTTCTGAAGCTGAAGAAGATCCAAATATGTAGAATTCAGAAAGTGTCCTTCGAGGGCTGGGGTAGTAAAGGACACAGCCTGAGTTCATATAATCCTAAACCCCGATGTTCATTGGGTTCTATCTTCCTGGGGCCAGCCCCTACTTCAGGCCAAATCCATTTTATGAAAACTTGAAGATAAAGGAGAAAGAGGTCATGTCATTACTGCACAACTTAGACACAAAGAACATTGAACATCGTGAGAAATTTCAGGAGCTCAAGAAGGAGATTAACTTCTATCGGTAAGTACTGGTCAGAAGGCCCCATCACTTGTGGAATATCCATTGCTGCCTCTCTTTGTTCTGGACCGGAGTGTCTGCAGCTCTGGGCCCATCTCTTCTGCTGTTTAAATATCACTGTGCCGTGGGTCTTTTGGACTCACTTTCAGTTCCATAAGAGACTGTGACTTCTCAGCACAGTGTCTATGCATCTTTAGAAGGCTCTGGATAGAACTACACTGATTCAGGCATCAGAGTGTTATTAGGCCAACCTGCGGCTCTGGGGTCATACCAGGTTTAACAAAGCTCAATGTGTGGACCACATGGTTTGCATGACCTCCCTTGGTTCTACTGTCCTCTTGTGGTTATTTGCCGCCTACTAATTGATGTTGCCCCGATGCATTGGGCTCTCATGGGTAGTTGTAGATCCCTTGTTCTTTTGGACAGACATGGACTCTTATTAGTGCTTGGGTCACAGAAACAATTTATTTTTCCCTGGATTGGCCGTTTGCTGTTTGTGCAGCAGCCATACATGTATGGAGATGTATTCTATGAAGTCTTTATGGGTATCTGGGTCCTGGTGGAGTTTGTGGGATTTGGCAGTTGGAATGGGAGGAAGAGGCTTCAGGATCTTACTATGCAGAGTGTGTTTCCAGCAACCTGCACAGCCGGCTCCTGATGGACCAGGCATGTATGAAGAAGAAGTTGGTCACATTGAAGCAGGAGAGCAAGGAGTTACAGCGATATTTGTTTGAGTTGAACCCGAATAATGAAGACGAACAGGAGAATACCAGCAACCTCCAGACCCAGCAAAATGTGGTAGGAACAAGCAGCTGAGTCAGATTAACAATGTCTGATACCATTTGCCTATTGGATACAACTTTGTTTCCCCTATCATCTTTCTAATCTCCCCACACCCAGTCAGTCACCCACCTCATGTGATAGAGTTATTCATTGCTCTGTCTATGCACAAGTATTCTGGGATGTTAACCACTCTTCAGAAACTGAATTATGGGCAATTATACTTCTCTGCCCTTTTTGAAACTGCAGTCCAGAAATGGTGACAGAGGAATAACATATCACATGACTGCATCTCCCTATCACAGATTGGATGCTATGAAGAGTTTTGAACGAGTTCTTGGTCGTGTGACAAAGGTCATGCAGGGGTCATGTGATGGTTGGAAGCACCTTGTAGGGATAAGAACCAAGTGCAAATGGCAAATGAGTCCTGGTCATTGGCTTTGCTCTGGGTATCATGTGGCCTTCTCCTTTCTTCCTGCACCCCAATTAGGTCTCTCCCCATTTCCCCATTCTTGGTTTGCACTGGTAGAGTCTGAGGAGCAGCTTGTTCTCCCACAGTACTGTGAGGGTTGCTGGTGATGTTCCCCAGCCTGCATAGATATCAGCAATGATTTCAGTGAAAAGATCAGTGCTGTCTGTCCAATGCAGCTGAGGGGACAGAAGGCAGCAACTTGACAGCTGGTATGGGTGTCCCCACCAAATCCGTGTCTTAATAGCTGCCTTCTCCTCCCAGGTCTCAGGAACTGCAGGAGACATGGCATAGGATGGATCCCAGGAAGACAGCCCCCTGAGGAATGAGTTTCTCTCTCAGGAGTTCCCTGTGACGACAATCCTCACAGTCAAATACTTTTTTTGGGTGAATATTCTTCTTCTCAGATAATTTCCTCAATGTTTAGAGACCCTACATTTATGTATCCGTATGCCAGCCTGTCTGGTTGAGGTCTTTCTCCTTTCTCATACCGACAACACCATTTGAGAGACATCTGAGGGGACTGCTTGATGTCTTGTCCTAGAGGAGAAACAGCACTACAACTGTGTTTCTAAATGTTCATTAAGAAAATGCTGTTAAGAAATGTTTTTGGTTATGATTTTCATTGAAGTTTTCTTTTTGTTATTTCATAGTTATATATTCTTGTTACTGTTTTTCATTTTTATACCATTTTAGTTGTTCATTTTATGCCTGTTTTTTGTAAATTGTATTCCTTATGAATAAAAATTGATTTGTAACTCTTGACTCTTAAGACCTTCTTATTTAAGGGTCCTTTCCACTCCTGTAGACTTAGAACTGACAGCTGGGTATGGATCTTTGCATGGTCCAGGCAGCATGGGTAAATAGGGAATTCAAAGCCACCAAGGGGTACACATGGTGATAGTGTCTTTTGTGTGGATAATGTGACTTTTTTTATGGACACACACTTTATGATGTAATCACTGACATACTGTATCCATGCTGTCATGTGTTCTGCTCATCCTAGTCTATATCAGTCTACAACACACATTCCTTATTGACTGTGTGCACCAGATATTGAGTAACACACACTCATGCCTGTAGAGCTGCAGAAAAAATGACAACTCTCACAAAGGAATATAGAATAATCCTAATGGAGAACCATGTGCCTCAGTTTTTCTTACAATACAGCATTAGTATTAAACCACAAAGATAATGACCATCAACGTCATTTTGGGAAATAGGTTTTTATAGGTGCTGTTTCACTTGATCATTCATATGCTGTGTTTTTTATTGTTGCTGATTATATTTATTTTTATCATTTAACTCAATGGATCTTTTTTTTTCAAATGTATGTCTGGGCCACTCCTGAGTGCATTTCCCTCATGATCCAAAAGAGGGAATAGCATTCCCCATTGTAGATGATTGTTAGGGACCATGTGGTTCTTCTGAGAGAGCAGCAGATGCTCTAACCTGTGAGCCATCACCACAGCTCCTGTAGGTAGCTTTTGTCCTTCCAGGGCATGTGCTATACTAGATGGACGCCATCATCTCCCATTAAGTAGAGAGATCTCAGGAGATGTGTATGTACAGGTGGTTGAGCGGTGCCTGCTCAATGTGGTAGCCTGCTAGGCATCCACACCGGGCTCTGGTGCCTCCACTGCTCATTGTGCATTCAGGATCATCCTCCAGCATCACTCAGTTTCAATTCCAAACAGATCTTTCACTTACTATCGATGATTATATACATTAAGCACATCTGATAAAATACTGAAGAGACTAGCCTCCTTCTACAGGCCAACTTGGCATAATGAATTCTTTTGATAGAAAGCAAGATAATTATCTTAATCTATGCAGGTCAGGGAGGACCTCAAGAGCATCCATATTGAATGCAGACTGCAGCTGGGAACACATGTTTCTTTTCAGAGCACGTCTGTGCAAGCCCAGAGCTTAGGTGGGATAGTTCATGTTTCACCTTTTACATGGAAATCTGTGATTGTATTGAGAAAGTATATTTTCCACGTGACTCATTTCCAATTTATGGAATTAAACTGACTTACTGTGAGTGGAGGTGACTCAGAGAGATAAAGTGAAGAAGAATAATCCAGTATGTCTGCAAACAGATGCTGTCTCATTAGGGCTTTTCAATGCTCAGCAGCTGGAGAAGCAAGGGAGAGGCATTGGTGACTCTCAAGCTTAGGTCCTCTAGTCATTATAAGCTGAGCATGACACAAAAAGGGTCATAGGTATCACACTAGAATGTGGTAACTAGATTTAACCAACCTATCACATTAATGCTGTGTTTGGTGGTATTTTTTGCCCTCTTAGGACCTGGAAGAGACTTGGGGTTTTCTAATTCGACTCATAATTTATTATCCTTCCCAACACTATGTGCTTTGTTCTGTAAATGCTAACAGCGGCATCCAATACCTAGGATATTTTCTACTGACATGTGTGACGTGAGACAAAACAGTCCCTGTCATCCGTCACCTGAATAAACTTCCTTAGAGGACAGTGTAGTTGGAGGGTCCTTCTTTCCTCTCCAAGATCGAGAAACATTTCCAGTCTTCAGACAAGTGTGTCAGCCATTGTCCAGTGACTGTCCTGAGATGTCCACATTGTCAGCTGAGTGAGGGCAGGGCAGGGGATTGGGACAGAGTCCATGAGATGTCAGTAGGCAACAGGCCAGCTGGGGCTAGTGTGGGTACAGAGCTTCTAGTGTGGGTGTGAGAGGAGGAAATTAGGAATGGTCAGATTCTGATGCAGCATATAGGCGGGAAGGAGCTTAGACCATCTCAGTGCCATATAGGGACATTTAGACCCTGATGGGCAGTGTGGGGATGGTAGGGTCCCATATAGTGCTCTCTGCAGGTGTCAGGAGAGCATACAGTGGCTCTGTCAGACTTATGACAATCAGGCAGGCACTGGGTGCAAGTGAGAATCATGGGACAAGCCCTGGGTGCAGCCTGGTTTGGGGACATTCCCAGGT
Source organism: Rattus norvegicus (assembly GCF_021556685.1). Classification (NCBI taxonomy): domain Eukaryota; kingdom Metazoa; phylum Chordata; class Mammalia; order Rodentia; family Muridae; genus Rattus; species Rattus norvegicus. The sequence continues at coordinate 25,969,318 of NC_141552.1, forward strand.
GCCCCATGGACTGCAAATTAAAGGCAAAGGACACAGGGAAGCCAGCAATTCCCATGCACATGACATAAATACCTGTAGATCTTTCTAGAATTTCCATAGACTATCTGTCACTAGTCCTCATTATAGAAGGCACCAACATTCTGCCCTCTACTTCAACTTGATGAGACAGCTATTCTAACTCCAGCAGGAAGGCCTCAGGGAAGACAGTAAGAACTCGCAGGTGACCCCTTTTACTATTGAAACAGGGTCTTCCTATGGAGCCCAGAGTGGCTGTAGGATACTAATGCTCCTGCCTCACAGTGACTAGAATTCCAATCCACCCTCAAGAGCAGTTGATTCATCACTAGATCAGACTAAGGACATGTGAGGCCCCAGGGTGCTAGGATTACCAGGGTCCTAGTAAGTTTCTCCAGCCTAAATTACAACCTGAGTCGGTGCTGCTATTTGGGACAACGCCTGATGCCCAGTGACATCACACCTTGGAACTCTTTGTCAAACATAAGCTGTTACGGGAATGAAGTACCCACACAATAAAAACTGGTCTGGATAGTCCTAGGTCAAGAATCCCCTGTTGAAAATGCCTTGGACCGCAAAATTTTAAATTCTATATCCTTCTGGCTTTTAGAAGATTTATAAATACAAAAAAAGAAAGATGGGCATAGTAATTTAAGCCTATCATCCCAGTCATGGGAAAATGAGTCAGGGTGATGGAAGACTGTAAGTTCCAGGGCAACCTGTGTTTCAAGAAAAAAAAAAAAGGCATGGTGAAGATTCCACTCAAGTAGAAAACAAAAGGGTTTCACATGGGCCCTGCCATCCACTGGTCAGCACTCTCATCACCACAGCCACAGGCAGACACTGGGGAACATTTCCCACTGTCTCTCTTTGGGATGCAATCCACCCCATGATTCTATGTGAGGAATCCCCCAAAGGTTGCATCATGTGAGGGACCTAGAAAGTTCCAGGATTGGGAGAATTTAGGAGTTTATAATTAGGGATGATCTACAGCTGTGGCAAAGCCTTTTCCCAGCACATGGCAGCCCTAGGTTTGTCCCCAACAGTAAAAATAAAATCCCCCAAAATAATTCAAACAAAATGTCGTGAAGCCTGAGCCCTGACCAGTCTCCTCAAAAGTGTGCAGGAACCTGGGTCCACATTTAGGACCCAGCACGACCTCTGTGACCCGTGAGAAGGGATCTAATATGGGAATTAGTACAGTATGACTTATCCTTGTGGATACCTTTAGTGACAATAACCACCTGACCCCTGAAAACCCATCTACCTGGGGGACTCAGCATCATGTCACCCAAAAAGTCCAGATCCTAGGGCCAGCATGGGCAGGTGGTGAAGAAAGTTTGTCTCTCGTGAACATCAGTTGCTGCTCCTGACCTGACTCTATCCTCAGGAGACAATGTCACCCCAGAAAGTGTGGGTGTCAACGGCTCTTCCCAGGCCAAGCCTGGGATACTGCTTAAGTTCCACAATGCACAGCAGTGCTCACTCTAGAGCTAAATGTTCTACAGCTGAAAGGGGTGGGTGCTCTGCTGGCCATGCCCCTCCCCTGCAGTGTTTAGTGCACTCAGAGTGGTGCTTCAGATGTGAGGGACTTCTTGAGGCTACTCCCATGGAGAATGGCAGATTCATCAGAACGGGGTACAGGGTGAGTTCAGAGCACAGCTGGGAGGAATTTAGGGATGCCAAGCCATGACTAAGACCAGATCCTGGGCTGACAGGCACTTGAGCTGGAGAACTGGCATCCAAAGTGTGACTGCCTGAATTCCTCTTAGACCAAAAGCCCTGGATCTGAGCTACTTTGGTGCGTGCTCCTAAGTGGGGTCCCAGACACAGCTCAGAATTGGGGCTGTGCATGGACTTTGGTGCTGGCAGCAGGTGGCTTAGCCATAAAGTGCCGAGCTTTCCCATCTGTGCCCACTCAAATTCCTCTGTTTCATTTTAGGTGTGTTTGGTATAGTTTTGAGACAGGGTATCTTGTAGCAGCCCAACTCGCTTTGAGCAACACTGTAACATAAAAATAACCTTGAATTCAAGATCCTCCGACCCCTCTGTCCCAAGTCCTGGAATTAAGACCTCCAGCTGTGACCATTTTACTGCAGCATAGGATCCATCTGTATTAGAGTGAGCTTTGGAAATACTGGAGCTCCGACTGTTCCTTAGAATTCAGGTTTCCTTAATTCTTAGCAGGAGTTTTGTGATGATGCTGATGAGAGAGTCAGGAGTTACACTGGGAGAGGTAACAGTCCTGGCAGCCCTGAGTGCGCAGTGAAAGTCAAGACAGAAGCCTGCTGATTAGCACCTGAGTGAAAGTGGGAGGATTCAGAGTTCAAGAACAGACTCAGTTACATTCCTAAGACCATATTGCAACATTTTTGTTTCATTTTTGGCTTGTTTTCTTTGAGACAAGGTGTTAATTTATAGCCCTGGCTGTCCTGGAACTCACAATGCCTCTACCTCCCAACGGATGGAATTAAAGGCAGGTGCCAACATGCACTGCCACTAATTAATTTTTAATTAAACATGCTGGCACAATCCAGTAATCCCAGTGCTTAAGAGGCCGAGGCAGGCAGATATCTGGCTTCCTGACAAGTCTGATCTACAGAGAGCCTGTCAGAATAGCCAGGGCCAAACAGAGAAACCCTGTCTCAAAAAACAAACAACAAAATGAATTTGTTTTAAAGAAGAGAGGAACGATTTAACAGAGAATTAGAGGCCAAGATCCAAATGATATTGGGTAGTACAGAGCCTAGCTTCTGAGATGAAACTGGACACCATGGGGTTAGGGTGGGGATTCTCATCTTGGACTGGGAGACAGAGGGTGACTTCAGGCATGGAAGGCTCAGTCAGTCATTAGTCAGGATTCTCAATCAAGAGGGTGTTGTAAGATCCAAAATGTGTGAGCAGTGTTCTGCATGAGACTAGAAGGTCCCACGAACCAATACAAAATAGCCAATAAAGAGTAATCACAAGCATACGTCTGGAGGTCCATGGAGAGGTTAATGTCCACCTTAGTGTGGATTCTTCAGAGCACAGGTGGAGAGAAATAGAAGAGCTGATGATGGCTGAGGCAGGAGAGGAGTTCAGGTGTGAATTTGAGCCAGTAAAGGAGCTTGTAGGTCGGGCAGAGCAATGAGAGGTCTAACAGCATAGCTGTTGAGATCCTTCAGATTAATTTGTCTTAAGAGCCTCATGCCATAGCCAAGGACAGGAGTAGATCTGACTATTGGGTGGGTGGGCTCACATAGCCCAACAGGTTTGGCCTTGCATCTGTGGGATTCCAAGTCTCTCCCTTTAGACACAGCCATGGAGAAGGTGTAGCAGTGAAGGTGGAGATGGCTTTGCAATGCTTGGCTTATGGTGTTGAGTACTTCATGCTCCACAGAGCTAGGAAATGTCCTAGAAGCCAGGGAGGCTGAGCATGAGGAAGACAGGTCTCCAGGAGAGAGAAATGATAACCAAAGTCACTAAGAACTTCCTGAATCTCAGTGTCTTTTAACCATATATTTTATATACTTATTTTTATGGGCCTGAGTGTTTCACCTAATAAATGCTTGTGCACCATGTGGTATGTGTGGTGCCCGTGAAGTCCAGACTGATTCCCTAGAATTGCAATTACAGGCTAATAGGAGCCACCATGTGGACACTGGGAACTGAACCTGGGTCTTCTGCTCTTAGCCACTAAACCAACCATCTCTTCAGCACCCCCCCCAATTGTATTGTCATTAAGATTTACCCATTTAGCCTTCAGTATTTGAATTAATACAGATGTGACAAGAATTATAGTTAACATGATGGTTCAGGCATAGACAGGGAGGCATCTCATTGTATACAAAATATGAATCCTTCCTTCCTTCCTTCCTTTCTTTCTTTCACTTCTTTCTTTCTTTCTTTCTTTCTTTCTTTCTTTCTTTCTTTCTGTCTGTCTGTCTGTCTGTCTTTCTGTCTGTCTTTCTTTCCTTCTGTCTTTCTTTCTTTCTGTCTTTCTGTCTGTCTTTCTTTCTTTCTGTCTTTCTTTCTTTCTTTTTGTTTTACTCTTGGAGACAGTGTTGTTTTTTGTGTAGCTGACCTGGAATTAGCTCTGTAGAGGAAGCTGGCCTAGAATTCAGAAATCTGTCTGCCTCTGCCTCCCAAGTGTTAGGATCAAAGGCATGTGCCACCACCACCACACATCCTTCTGTTTAAAGGAAAAATGTAGTCTTACAGGGCAGCATGAGTTTAGCCCCGGTATAGACATTTTCCTAGGCCTCAGGAGCTCTAGAGTTCATGAAGGATTTGCTGCCTTCCCCTTTAGCCTGGCTAACTATGAGAGCTCCACACACATGGGTGTTTGCTTCATTAGAGTCTGGAGGATGAGGTTCACAGGCTGATGTAACTGTGTAGAGCAAAGGATGCCTGGTGAAGGTCAAGTGGGTAAAATGCTGAAATGCTGAGAGAAGAGGCCTATGGTTGGCGCCTCCTACACCTGAGACTTCCAACCCAGAAAAGCAGGGGGTAGAGAGTGAGGATGCACAGTGCACACATGTCAGGAGAAGGCCATGTTCCTGAAGCCTCCATGAGTGGTGAGCAGGCTCTGGGGCACCATGAGGGACATCAGGAGCTCCTGCACTTTGTAGAATTACAGGGTTCCATGTTGTCTCATATGCCCATGATTTGCCCCCTACTGCAGGGAGAAGCCAACACTAGAAGCCTCCAGCTCCCAGCAATGCTTTTGCCATGTAGCTTTATCCAGAAGAGCTTGGAAGTCCCTGGACATGGAGTCTCAGGTGGTTGTGAGCCACCTGACCCGGGTGCTGGAGACTGAACTCAAGTCTTCTGCAAGAGCAGCAAAGACCCGTGCGCTGCCTGGCCCAGCCTGGGCTGTGAAAATGGTGTTTATTTTCATGCTGAACAAACCCAACAACAGTTTAGGTCCCTAGAAGCCACATAAACCTGGATACAGTAGTGTCTGTCATCCAGCCCTTCCCACAGGGAGATAGGAGCCTAAAGTGGACAGTCTCTAGGATTAGGGGGAAGGGCTAGCCTAGCATACACAGCCATGGACGAGAGGTAGAAGGTGAGGACCTGTGTTCAGGTTGTCCCTGACCTTTACACAGGCACACACACACCTGTACTCACAGAAACGCCATACAGACATACGTGAAAAAGGAAATAAAAACAAACAACATTGAAAATACAATATACTGGGGCTGGAGGGATGGCTCAGTGGTTAAGACCACTGACTGCTCTTCCAGAGGATCTGAGTTCAATCCCCAGCAACCACACTGTGTCTTATAACCATTTCTAATCTCATCTTCTACCCTCTACTGTTGTGTCTGAAAGCAGGGACAGTGTACTCACTCATATGGACAAAATAAATAGTTTTTTAAAATCCTTTTCTTAAAAAAAAAAAACTCTTCTGTGACACATGATCATTGTGTGATTCCAAATGTCGCTAAGTCAGTAAAGTCCTATTGCTACATGGTCACCAGTTGTGTCAGCCTTGGTAGTAGAATGGCACAGTTGAAAAGTTGCTGGTCACAGTGACCAGGCAGCCTAGAAAGCTCACCATGAGCAGAGAAGGCTGTGCTGTGTCCTAGTCCTCTACCCCACACTGCCCCTCATCCTACGAACAGAGCAAAAAGAACAGATGAGGAATGTTCCAGGATTCTTTCCTCTTTGATTGCCTTACTAAACTAGCCCTGTGCTACATGTAACCTTGTCACATCCTCTGTCCCATCCCTAAGCCCTCATAACTGTCAGATAAGACAGGGATCTTGCTTTGGGGGGAAGCTCTGGTCCCTCTCTGTCCTAAGAGGCCCTGAGCCATTGCTGAAAGAGAATCTTCTGAGGATTGAGGGACGTCCATAGCCAGTGCTCTGACTTCCAGGAAGGTTTGAGGAAGGTGGTCCTCTTCCTGTGGTGCCTCTAGTAGGAACAGCCCACACTTGGGCCCAGCTCCCACTGTCAGAAAAAGGCGGGTGGCTCTGGTCTTTGCACAGCTCTCCAGCTGAATGAACAGTGCATCTCTCCTCTCTCTTTTTCAGGAAGTCTCCAGTCACTGGTGCAGGTGCTGTTCCCAAGACAAAGGAAAGGAAAGTGCTAAGTGAGGGTTCCTGGGATCCTTTAAAACATTGTATGCATTGTCTTCATTAATGTTTCTGTTTAATTTTTTATCCCATGTGTATTGATCTCCTTGTAGGGGTGTGCATGCCAAAGCATGAGTGTTGAAGGTGGAGGAAAAGCCATGGGAGTCACTTTATCCTACCGTGCGGGGTCCCAGGCTCTGAACTGGGTCATTGAGCTTCTTTACAAAGAGCTTTCATGCTGAATTTCTTGCTGGCTCTGATTTCAGGGAGAGCATCTCATAGAGCCCAGACTGGCCAGTAAACTACTGATCATCCTGCCTCAAGTATTGCCATCTAGTTCATGAAAGGGTTGAGTTATTGACACAAGGAACTGGGCATGGGCAGAGGTGCATGACTGAGGCTATCTCTGCTCAGTGGCATGCCTTTGGGGACTGATAGTTTTAATCACTGAGGTGTCATTTGAGTGCAGTTCTCTTCTGGCGAGATGGAGTCTCTTTTGCCAGGGCATCAGGCTGTCCAGGCAGGACTTGAAGGTGGAGGTCTGGAGCCCAGGCCTGCATTCCTCTTCAGAAGCTGCAGTCCCCACTCTGGACAGTGCTATAGCACAGGGTCACATATCCAGTTCTACCCTGAGACCTGCTGAGTCACATGCAGTTTGTGCTGAGAAGCAAACTGGGGTCTCCTGCAAGGGCAGGGAGTGCCTCTCAACCACTTACTCATGCTTTCCTTAATTATACACTCGAAGTGGGGCGGGCATGACACATGTGGGGGTCAAACACAAATCAGGGGAGTTTTTTTCTCTTTTTGTATCAGAGAGGGCCTAAGGATCAAACTCAAGCCCTCAGGATTGACAGTGATGCCTGGACCTGGTGTGTTCAGGGTACGGGATGAGGGTTTAGTCCTAGAGATGGAGCCCAGGACCTCACATACGCTAGGCAAGTGCCTAATCACTGAGCTACATCCCCAGCAGATGTTGGTTGCAAGAGAACTTGGGCCCTCACAATGCCAAAGGAGCACTCTATCACTTAGTGGCCCCAGCCTGGTAGTCTTGTTTGTAACCTCTGTTGTGTTTGCATGCTGCCTGAGCTTATTAATATAGCCACATTCTCAGGGTGACAAAAACTTCATGGAGACTCCCACTGTCAGATACCTGAAGACAGGTTTCAAAGAGAACAGGTAACCAGTGCAGAAGTCTCACAGTGTTCATGTGAAGTACATGGAATATAAGTCCTAGATGACAGAATGCTCAGAACACTGGTGTCCCCACTGTTGGAAATAACCAGGACCACAGATCCCAGTCTTTCATCACACCTGAAGACCCCTAGCTGGCATGGTGGCATATACTTCTCATCCCAGCACTTGGGAGGCTTAGTCAGGAGAATCTCCTGAGAACAGGAGTAGGAGAACAGCCTGGCCAACCCATCAGGTGTTACCTGCAGGTCTAGTTCCAGACATAATCCTAGCATACAGTCATCCCCGGCCATGCAGGGAAAGCATCATGGCACACCAGGAAGCCAGTGAGGCCCATGTTGCTTGACTGGGCAGCTACTTGTTAGCCATAAGGACTAGGGCTCAGAGTGCCCAGAGGCTGTGAGACTGAGGGTTTCAAGGACCCAGCAGCAGGCCAGATGGTCTCAGCCTGGACTCGATACTGAAGAAGGAAGGAGCCCTGAGTCCTGGGCCAAAGCTGTTAGTAGCCCCATGACCTGGGCTGCTGGTGGCTGCTGGGGTCAGGAGCAGTGTCTTGGTGGGTCCTGCTGTGGTGAGAGAGAGCAGCAGAACTTCTGGAGGACAGAGAGGGAGCAAAATAGAACAGGAATCCAGTGTAGAGATCTTAGAGTGTTTTTGTGAAGCAGAGCTAGGAAGTGGGTTGCAGGGGCAGAGGAGCAGCAGGCTGTGCCTGTAGAGATGAGTCAGCCCAAGGGAGGAGTTGTCAGAGCCCAGCAGCATGAGGTGGGAGAGTATCTCAGGGGAGGGGCTCCTGTCCTTCCAGGACAGTCTCCATCAGAGACTGAAGGGCTGGGCCTGAGAGGCGAGGGGAATTAGGGATGAGGGAGAGACTGGAGAGATGTGGGAAAAGAATGCACCTAGGAGTGAAGCAGGGCCCCCAATGTGGGATGGCTGAGGCCTGACAGAGTTGGATGTTGCTGATCCTACATTAGGCCAGGCCAGAGGGCCGAAGCTCCAGCAGCCAGAAAGGAAGCCAAAGTGTCTGAGGAGGCCTGCATCAGATTGAGTCTCATGAGGGTCCCACCAATGGCCAAGGCAGGATTTGTTGAAAGCAAGGTTGTGGGTATAATTGTTCTCACCTCGGAAGGGAATAGGTGGCCATGGCTCTCACAGGTACTGACAGTGCAGGGACAGGAGACCTATGGACTGACCTTACTGCCACAGGGCGGCTGAAGGCTCTTGTTGCCTTCAGTTAGTTGTTGTATTAACCTGGTAGCTTCATTTCTTGAGAAGCTTGGGTGGATGAGGTGTAGAGGAACAAGGTCCAGCTGAGAGGAGGGATCTAGAGTGTACCGTGGTTGGCAAACAGGTTCTGAGATCAGGCCTGTGCACTCAGGCCAGTGTAACGGTTTGTCTTAGCTGCAGGCTCAAGAGGGTTGAACTGACCCAAGATCAAACACCACATGTGCCCTGTGTTTTCCAAGCTTTCTCATGGTTGCAAGCGCTGGGCGATCTCACATGGACTTTTCCATCATTCCCTGAGCTCTAGGTGACTCGGATGGATCATGGAGATATCTCTAAGCCTATGCCAGCACAGCAGTGACATCATGGCAGTGTCCTCCAGGGTTCCAGGACTGGATCTTTTTTTTTCTTTCTCTGCTGATATAAGGAATAAGACATCCTATAAAACAAGGCCAAGCTTTCCTAGAGTTGAAGCCCAGAACACACAAGACTCCCCCAGGGATGGACCCATCCAAGAAGGTGTGGGATGTTTTGTGGCTTAGGTTGTTTCACGGTGAGTGAGAAGTGTCTGAGACGCATACATGTAGCTGCTTGGGAGCTGGGGAGGTCATGGGACACCCTAGATCTGATTCTGCAGATGACTGTGAACATCCATGTGCTGGGATCTGAACTCTGGTCCTCAATCACTGAGCCATCCCACTGGCCCCTGGCTATCCCTTCCTAGAATGTTTCTGTATTTCCTCCTACTTGATGCCTTGATGCTGGCTCCTAGCCCAATGGCCTATATACAAGATGAATTCTATAAATGTCTTATAAACACTAAGTATCCTGTGAAGGGTACTAGTGCCCTGTTCATAACAGGAAGGCTGAGGAATCCAGTCTGCAACAAAGAGAAGGCCGGGTGCTTTTCCTGTCATTCAGCATGAAGGGCCAGTCCTGCTTTTCACTGCAGGGTCCTGGTTATGCAATGGGTGTTCCTGGTGCAGCAGTTGTATCCTATGACACACGATGTGTCTCCTGCAGGAGGAAGAGTGGTCAAGTCACAGTACCTGCAATATGACAATAAAACGAAAAAGGTGATGAAGACCTTGACTCCCAGAGCCACTGGGAGTGGGTGAGGTGGAGGGCAAGTAGGGAGACAGTGGAATCCTGGAGGACACTGTTGGGGCCTTTACCAGGTGCCTCTGTGACATCCAGACTTGGACACAGGGATAAGTCTGGGTAGTCTAGCATCAGCATATGTCAGTCTCCATGGTCTATGGCCCCTGCACCTCTTCACTGCTCCTCTTGCTTTGGGGACCTCAATTTTGCCAAGCCTTTTCTTCAGGACCATCCCCTGGATCATCCAGGTGGCTCCTAAGAGACAGGCACTGACAGCAGACATTTGGTATGGATCACAGGCGAAATTGTTATGGGGCTTTGTGCCATCCTACCCAGAATGCTGTGAAAGGCCCCACTTTGGTGGTGGTCAATTCTGGAATATCCTGTGTGATAGTTTCAGCTGTGAATAACAAGGCTAGCAGTTTCTACTGCTGCCCACACAGGCCTCCAGCACCCTGAAAGCTGCAGTGCTCACCTAGAAGGGAAGCACATTCAGGACAGGGAGAGCCCTGAGGAGCTCAGTCAGCTTCCTGGTCATCCCTGCAGGGACACCTCACCCCTGCAGTGTGGTCATCCCCGCAGTGACACCTCACCACTGCAGTGTGTGGTCATCCCCGAAGTGACACCTCACCCCTGCAGTGTGTGGTCATCCCCGCAGTGACACCTCACCCCTGCAGTGTGTGGTCATCCCCGCAGTGATGCCTCACCCCTGCACTGTGTGGTCATCCCTGCAGTGATGCCTCACCCCTGCACTGTGTGGTCATCCCTGCACTGACGCCTCACCCCTGCAGTTTGTGGTCATCCCCGCAGTGACGCCTCACCCCTGCAGTGTGTGATCATCCCTGCAGTGACGCCTCACCCCTGCAGTGTGTGGTCATCCCTGCAGTGACGCCTCACCCCTGCAGTGTGTGGTCATCCCCGCAGTGACACCTCACCCCTGCAATGTGTGGTCATCCCTGCAGTGATGCCTCACCCCTGCAGTGTGTGGTCATCCCCTGAGTGACGCCTCACCCCTGCACTGTGTGGTCACCCCTTTGGTGACACCTCACCCCTGCACTGTGTGGTCACCTCTGCAGTGACACCTCACCCCTGCACTGTGTGGTTATCCCCTGAGTGACGCCTCACCCCTGCACTGTATGGTCATCCCTGCGGTGACACCTCACCCCTGCAGTGTGTGGTCATTCCTGCAGTGACACCTCACTCCTGCAGTGTGTGGTCATTCCTGCAGTGACACCTCACCCCTGCACTGTGTGGTCATCCCTGCAGTGATGCCTCACCCCTGCAGTGCAGACCTTTGGGCCTGTGGCCTTCAGGTTCCGGATTATCTGTTAAACTCAGTTCATAATCAGAATGTTTTGTGTTCAGCCTCTGCCTGGACTGTACTCCAAGAAGAGTTAAAGGGTTTCTGTGTCAACATCTAGCGATTAAGCCTTAGCAAAAGGATTCCCACATCACCCTGCAGGCAGATTCCCATAGTCATCCCTAGTCCATTTAAGCTGCTGCTGAAGATGCCTTGAAGGCATAGCCACAGCGACCCCGTGTGTTCAGAGGTGATGTTTTCGTTCAGTAACCTGATGCTGAGTCTTCTCCTAACCCAGCAGGTGGTCCCTGCATCAGGCTGGAGTTTTGAGTTTCTGTGTTGTCCTGATACCACCTGCTGTGTTCTCCTGGGGCAGAATGGATCTCAGAAGGTCTGGGCCAGTCTCACTGGTTGAGGATTCTTGCAAGGCCTCATCTCCAATTCCTGAGGGAAGGTGTAGGTTAGGAGAATGCCTGGATTTGAAATTCAGTGTTTTCAGATTTCAGGATTGGATGAGGGGTACTCAGCATGTGCATGTGTCCATGTCTCTGTATGCATGCACATGCAGGCCAGGGATGGACACCAGCAACCTTCCTCAGTCACCCTACGCCTCTCACACAAAGGAGCTCTCACACAGAAGCTGTGGCTCACAGATGAGGCTGGTCAGGCTTAGAGTCCCAGAGATTCTTCTGCTGTGCTTCAAAACTTTGAATGTGTGTGTGTGTGTGTGTGTGTGTGTGTGTGTGTGTGAGAGAGAGAGAGAGAGAGAGAGAGAGAGAGAGAGAGAGAGAGAGAGAGTGAGAGAGAGATTCTACCAGCTTGTACAACCATGCATGCACATATGGATGCCAGAGGGAAATTTCCAGTGTCTTCCTTTTCGAACAGGGTCCTAATCAACTATCAGGTCTCTATATCTTAATATCTCGCAGGGGTCCCAGCGTGAGCATAGCCAGGGCATACACATGCTTGGCTGTCAGGCAGGCAAGAGGGAGAGATCTTGTTCTATTTTTCATGGTTAATGCTCTTAGTGCCCTTGAGGGCCTGGCGGACACCTGCCTGGAGACGGCTGGATCTGATGCTGGCCTAGACAGCCAGGGCTATTGATGATGGATGCCCAAAGTGGCCCTCATTCTTGGCAAACTTCTCTCTTCTAGTCCGAATATGCTTGAGTATTTAATGCAAGGACTGGGTTTTAGTTTTCCTCTTCCATCCTGCTGCCTCCTTGTTTTCTCCAGCGGGTCACCTGCCCTAGTGAGGAAAGAGAAGTGTGTGAACCACAGCACCACCCTCCCATGCTTCTGCTTGCTGGTCTGTGGTATCTGTTGATGGAGAACCGTTCCTGTGGCGGTCGGTCCTGTTGCTGTTTGTGAGTTTTGAGGATTTACGTCAGTGTCGTAATGTGCACAGTCATCCTGGGAAACACCACAGGAAGTTGGTCCCCAGGTTTCAGCACACAGAAGCACAGGCCAGAAGAGATGCCCAGGTGTTGAAGGAGGTCCAGTAGATGTGCTGTTAGTTTCCTGTGTCTGATGCATGATTGTCCCTTGCTTATTAAAATGTATACACAAAACTCTTTAAGTGTCCCACTGACCTCTGAGAAAGAACATCAATGGGAAGATGGCTTTGAACTCTTAACTCCCTGTTCCTTTCCTCATAACAGGTTTCTGTAGCAACCAAAGGAGAGAAGCCACCTGAGGGAAGGAAGTCCAAGACAGTGCCTAGGAGCAGAAGTAGGGTCTGGCTGTAGAGGGGACAAGTGGCTGGGTATAGGGACTCTAGGATCAGAAAAGAGGCTGTCTGGCATCTCCCACAGCAACGAAGACAGTCACGCATAGTCATGCTCAAAGGCCAGTCTGATCCAGACTGTCCCTCATTTCCCAGGCGATTATAGATGGTGTCAGGTAGCAGTTGAAAACTGCCCATCAGGGCATGATTCAAGTGTTTATTAAGGTATCATGGCATCAAGGGTTTATGAGGACATAGCCATATGTACACAGAACGACTTGCAGATCCAGAGAGCAAGGAGGGAATAGCCAGGAGCTCCTGCATGCTGCTGCCTTAGGGGTTCTACAGAAATCCAGTGGCACTTGGGAAGTGGAGGCCATATCAATTTGGGATTGTGGCCACATGGGGAGATTGAGGCCAACCATGTGCTGTGGCATCAGAACACTGACCAGCGATGACAAAATGGAACATAAAACACTGGTTGCTCAGCTTTGATACTGCTGACTGCTGGCGTGGCCAGGGGCCATCCGGTTCACCAAAGGCTCAGCCAACAGTTGTCTCTCCACTCAACAAAAGTCAAAGAGTGGCCCAGCTCCAGAACCAAATGTGTGCCCACATTGCAATGGCTCCGGTACTGTTTCACCTCAGCTGCGGAGATCTCAGGATCCTTGAGTGTCCAGCACGCACACACCCGAAAGAGACAGTCTTAGGGGTCTTAGGCAGCACTGAGGGTGGTGAGCCTCTGCCTCACGGCTGAACGGCCCTGACCTTAGCATTGTTTGGGCACAAGAGAGCAAAGTGATGGGGACAGACAACCTGCAGTCTACCATGCTGGAAGGGCATGACTAACACTGATTGATCACATCCATGTGACTACTGAAGCCAATCTGGCCTACAAGAAGCTAGTTTCTATTCTGTATTTTATCAGATGTGCATAATACATATGGTCATCATTGATATTAGGTGAAAGATCTGCTCTAATATGGACACTAAGTGATGCTGGAGGATGATGCTGCCCCACAATGAGCAGTGGGAACACCAGAGCCCTGTAGGGATGCCTGACAACCTAACACGTTGAACACGCACAGCTCAGTAAGTTCCCTGTGAACACACATCTCCTGAGATCTCTCTATTTAATTGGAGGTGATCCTGTCCACCTAATACAGCACCTCATGTGGAATAACAAAAGCTACCTGCAGGAGCTGTGGTGATGACTCACAGGGTAAAGCATCTGCTGCTCTCTCAGAAGAACCACATGGACCCTAACAATTGGGTAAAGCACGTCAGTGATTACATCACAAAGTGTGTGTCTGAGACACAGCCACATTATCCTCACAAAAGACACTATCACACTGGGTACCCCTTGGTGACTTTGAATTCACTTATTAGCCCAGGATCCATGGAACATGCAGAGATCCATCTGTAGCTGTCAGTTCTAGGTCCACAGGAGGGGACAGAACCATTGAGTAAGAATGATGGTCTTAAGAGTCAAGAGATAGAATTCAATTTTTATTCATAACAAATACATTTTTACAACAAAACAAGATTAACATGAATAAATATATTTAAAAATATTTGAAAGTAAAAATAGTAACAAGAACATATAAATATGAAACAACAAAAAGAAAACTTCAATTAAAATCATAACAAAAATATTTCTAAAAGCATATTCTTAACGAACATTTAGAAGCACAGACGTATTGCTGTTTCTCCTCTAGCACACATAATGAAAGGCGGTCCCCCAAGTTGTCTCTCAAGTGCTGTTTTCTGAGAAGAAAGTAAGACCTCAATCAGTCAGGCTGGCTTAGTGGTATATGAATTTAGGGTCTCTAAGAAATGACAAATTAACTCAGAGGATGAATACACATCCAAAAAATGTTGTTACCATTCAGGATGTTGGTCATCAGGGACTCCTGAGAAAGCAACTTATTCTTCAGGAAGCTCTCTTACTGGTGTGTGTCCAATTCCAGCTCTCTTGCACTTTCTGAGACCTGGGAGAGGAAGGCAGTTTTTCAGACACTGATTTGGTGGGGAAATGCAAGCCAGCTGTCAGAATGCTGCCTTCTACCACCTCAGTTCTATTGGATAGTCGACATGGACATTTTAAGTGATATCATTGTTGCTAACTCTGTGGGCAGGGCAAAATCTCCAGAGAGCCTCACAGTAAAGTGGGCTGCCAATATGGGACCCAGACTTATGCCAGTGCAAACCAAGAACAGGGCAATGGAAGGAACCTCATTGGGTTGCAGGAAGAAATGAGATGTCCATATGTCACCAAGGTTAAAGCCAATGACAAGTACTAATTTGACATTTGCACTTGGTTCTTATCCCGGAAAGGTGCTTCCTATACAAGAAGTCGCATGACCACAGAGTGTCATTTGTCAAAGAACCAAGAACTTGTTCAAAACTCTACATAGGATCCAATGTATCACATGGATATGCAATAATATGATATGTTATTCATCTGTCACCATTTCTAGACTGCAGCTTCAAAAAGAGCAGCAAAATATGCTTGCACAATAATTCAGTTTCTGAAAAGTGGTTAACTTCCCAGAATACTTGTGCATAGGCAGAGCAATGAACAATTCCATTACATGAGGTGGTTGGCTGGTTGTGAGTGTAAATTAGAAAGGTGGTAAGAGAAGCAAAGATGTATCAAATTGGCAAATTTTATCAGATATTGTTAAGCTAACACATCTGCTCGTCCCTACCTGATAATGCTGGTTCTGGCCGTTGATGGTCTTCATCTTTCTTGTTGAAGTCAACCAAATATTTCTGGTTCAGTGCACAATCAAGATGTACCTCCTTGCTCTCCTGCTTCAGTGGGACCAACTTCTTCCTACATGTGTTCTCCATCAGGAGCTGGCTGAGCAGGTTTCTGGAAATACAGTCTGCATAGTAAGATCATGCTGGCCCTTTCTCCCATTCCTACTCCCAAGTCCCACTAACTCTACCAGGTCCCACATACCCATGAAGACTTAATAAAATGCATCTTGATACATATAAGGCTGCTGCACAAAACATAAAGAGTTAATTCGGGGAAGAATAAATTGTTTGCTTGGCCTGACACCAATTAGTGTCCACATCTCTGAGAAAGAGCATGGATCTACAACTATCCATGAAAGCCCAATGCATGGGGGCAACATCAATTAGTACTGGGCCAACACCCTCAAAAGAGGTCAGTAGAACCAAGAGAAGGTCATGCTAACCATGTGGTCCACACACTGAGTTTTGTAAAACCTGGTGTGACACCATAGGTCCAGGTCAGCCTAATAACCTTCTGCTGACTTCAATCAGTACTGTTCTCTCTAGAGCCTTCTGAAGATGCCTAGACAATCCTGGGATGAGTAACAGTCTTTTATGGAACTGAAAACTGAGTCCTAATGACCCTGGAACACTGATGTGTAAACAGCACAAGAGATTGAACCAGAGCTGAAGACCGTCCAATCCAGAACAAAGAAAGTCAGAAATGGCCATTCCACAAGTGATAGCCTTTCTGACCAGGACTTACCTAGAGAAGGTAATCTCCTTCTTCAGTTTATGGCTGTTCTCATGGACCTCAGTGTTCTCCATCTCTAAGTTGTGCAGAATTGACATGACCGCCTCCTCCATTCTCTCCAGGTCTTCATAATATGGATTTGGCCTGAAGTGTGGCCTGGCCCCAAATGATAGAATACAATGAACATCGGCATTTAGGAATATATGAACTCAGGGTGGGTCCTATATTACCCCAGGCTGCTGCCTGGATCTTCCAGCACTCAGTCCCCTGCCTAGCAAGTACAGAGACTCACCATAAACTCACTGCAATTACAATCTTGCAAAGCCACCAGCTGTCAAGGGCTTTGCAAATGCACACTGGGAACTCACTCTCCCTGACTTTATCCCTGAATTCTTCATTCAGACCACAAGTTCTGCTTTTAAATAAATGGAAGCAGATGAGTCCATTTTCAATCTCACTCCTCAGGAAGGGTCAGGTTCTGAATCTCCACTATATGGGAGGTGAGGTTTAGCACAGGGTGGTTAGGGAGGCACAGCTTTCTAGAACCCAAAACCTTAATAGGATAAGAAAAAGGTGACCTTGCAGACCCAGGAATGAAACAAGAGCATTTGGAGCGATTCATACCTCTTCTTCATGGATCTCTCCGTCAGAAACCTCAGGCGATCTCTCAGGTCATTTCTCTCCTCGGTAATGAGCTGCAGCTCTTTAATCAGCCTCTCCTTTTCCTTCATGGCCTGATTCTTGCTTAGGTCAGTGTCAGGGGATGATGTTTCTCTCCCAGCGTCTGTAGGTAGAAGAACACAAGTGAACCTGCATGGGGAGAATGCATAGAGTGTTCATAGACCTCAGTGAGGCCTAAACAGGAGAACAAGCCAGGAACCCAGTGTCACTGCTAGGCGATTGGTCTATGCTTAAGAGGCCTCCTTAGTGGATCTCAGTTCTCCCACTACTCTATAGAGACCAAGAGACGTAAGCAGCCAGGTGTTCCCTATGCCAGACATCACGGGCTTACATGTACCATGGAGATGGCTTCTCCAGGATTATTATCAGCTGAACAGGGTACAGCTTGGTTTCAGGACCCTCACTCCTGTGGCTTCAGAACTCAGATGATAAATTCACCATCCACAAAACTTGAGTGATTGGAGACACTCAGATGTCCTACCCTGATACTCTAAGCCAACAACTTTGGATTTAAAACGCATTTCCAGGGAGGATATGTTCAACAGACTTATCAGTGTCCCTATGTGAAATACCAAAAGCCCCAGAAGTGCGAATAGGTTACAGGCTGAATCTTGGTCTACACATTCCAAATAGTTTTGGTATTGTAGAAAAATTTTTGTAACATACAACCTCTAATATATAAAGCAAACGATGACCCTGCCAGTTAGAAGAAATCAGAGAAGGTCTAAGAACATAAGGTTATTTCCTGGAGCACAATCTCTCCCTGTTAGTACTGTCAGATACCCACTGTATTTAAAGAAGCAATGATAGTGATATACATTGCTGCCCTGTCTAAACTCAGAAAAGGTGGACCCTCCATGACTACTGATGGTATTATTATATCAATGTAACAGAACAAATGAACTGAAAAGTAAAGACCAGAAGTTCACAGTATAATAGCATTGGCCTTACCATATCCTCCCAGTGGGGATGGGGAAACTAAAGTTCTGAAATCCTTGACTTTAAGGAATTGTGATATTCGTGGAAATTCAATTCCTTTTCAGATGCTCCAGTTGTTGTGGCCCATTGCTAGAAAGGTCAGCTTAAGCCTGCAGCCACCCTGGCAGGAAGCTCAAAATACACTGCCCAGAACTTACTCCACATTCCCCAGAAGTGCTGTCTTTCTCCATCATTACTTTGAGACGAAAGGCCAGACTCCTTCACTCTAGTCTCTCCACAATCGACGTTCCCCCTCCCAAAACGCTTGCGAAGACAGGAAAACATGTCTTAGCTTGTAACCGCCAGACTCAGACTGAGAGAAACTAGGGCACTGGTTGTCACTACAACACTGGTGACATCACAGAGGATGCCAAGAACTCTCTAGGAGACAATAGAATGTCCAAGAAGGGAAAGCAGATGTCATGGGGAGCAGACTTTGCCTCCCTGCTAATGTTCTCCCTGTACTGAGCATAAGCTGAGGTGCCCTTTCCAGGAGACTTTCCTGGGGCAGAGCCACTGAGCATCTCCTGCTTCCAAAGCCAAATTTTCCTCAAGGCTTGATTATAAAAACCTTAGTAATTCCTATGCATCTAAATGAATGTTTCCTGTCAAATCTTGCCCAAAAAATGTCTCATCCTAACTCAAATTGTCCACATTCACCAATGTTAGCCATTAAAACTTCCTGAGATTTCACACCAGCTTGAATATGCAGTCAAAAGTTCTCCTGTCTCATTCTGTACAGGTGCTTTAAATCACATCAAGAAATAGTCTGCATGGTAGGTTACAACATGGGTGTGTGTTAGGGGAACACTCATGAAGTCATGTGCTTAGCAATCGACAATTGCCAGAAAATTCCTTAGGAGAAAGAGTTGAAGTCTTTAAGGTGCTAGGAAAAGTGTGGAGACCAGTTGGCAGACAAAAGTGCAATATTGGAGCCACCAATGAAGGGAACCTCATGCTGCTTGTGGGGTTCTGCTCTTTGCACCAATGTCGCCAAAGGAGCACTGCTCACAGGCCTGAGTAAGATATACCATGAGCTTTTATCAGAAAAATAAAATACACAAGAGATATAGAGGGTAGCACAGAAACGTCTAAAATGAGGCTATAAACATCATTAAGTGGATAGAGCAAGGTCCCAGCACCTGTACACTGGGAAATGGCCACCCCACCAAACACAGAAGCATCTATCATAGTAAAAAATGAATACTTTATAGAATGCACCCACTAACACTGATTGATCACATCTGTAGTTCAAATTTTGGGGACAAATTCATGGCCTTAACTATCTTTGTCTCAACTTATATAGCAAAAAATAAGAAAGAACGAGAAAAGAAAAAGTCAAAACTAAAAGCTCAAGCTTCTCATATGAGGATTGCAGGAAGTGTTATATGGGAGTCAGTTCTGATTAGGCCATTTTAGATAGAACAGTGCATAGTGACCCTTAATGTGATGGGCCCTATATAAGGCTTTTTGCAATATTGGAATTTTAACAAACCTCATCCAGAACGTACGGAAGAGGCAAAGATGTGATCACCATGTCCTTACTCTGTATCAGGTTATTTTTCTGCATCTTGATTGTCAGGCATATAACAGCAACAATCTGAAATAGCTGGTAGACATGGAAAAACATGGCTAAAACTATAGTTGTGGGTTACACACCTCAACTGTGAAAGGCTAACGCTGTCCGCACAGTACTTCGAGGCCATTCTTATAAGCCTATTTATTACAAAGTGAAAGGAGGTTTATCTGAGCTCAAAGTGATCCTGGCCAGCCAGGTAGAGGGCAACATGTGATACTTGAGACCCTGTTTTAAACCAGCACAGAAATCCACATTTCATTCAAAGCATCATCTACGAATTCTCGATTATTTACCATTCTCTCCCTACCAGTCATTCTGTTTGGAATGGTAGAAAACAACTGGAACTGATCTTTCTATTTTAAGGACCTTGATCTCTCTTTTTTTAGGTCCACATTAAGAGTGCATACAAATGGACATCACCATCTGAACATCTTAGTATTATCTACTCTGTATATATAGCATAATACTGCGCCTATGAAAATCTTAAGCTTCCTTGAGTGTAG
This sequence comes from Rattus norvegicus, assembly GCF_021556685.1. Classification (NCBI taxonomy): domain Eukaryota; kingdom Metazoa; phylum Chordata; class Mammalia; order Rodentia; family Muridae; genus Rattus; species Rattus norvegicus. Next base: position 25,989,176 of record NC_141552.1, read on the forward strand.
TTGCCCCATCAAGAAGTATGAAGTTCTGAGTTCAAACCCTAGTGATGCTTTAAAGGGACTAGAAGAAAGCCATCAGAGATACTCCACTTCTTTGTCCTTAGATTAAATCAAGTTGACACAATGTGAACCTGGTGGGCTATTTAACCATGCATCGTTCTCCCAACCCCACTTCCACGAGTTCAGTCCATGGCAGAATTCATCCCCCACCATCCTAGATATTTCTTTGTATATTTCTACAAGAGCCAGGTTTCTTTTTTTTAATAGAATTAGTTGTAGTCAATCAACTGCTGCCCTATGTGAGAAATGATTAGTATCTATTGCAACTTACCACAGTGTATTTGTGTATACAAGTACATTATTGGAAATCCAGCACTACTGAGGGATTGGAAACCAGTGCTGTGGCCTTGCCTTTCTGTGCCTCTTCCTGGCTCACAGGCAGCAGGGGGCAGACCTTGAGTTCCTCTTCAGGGACAGAGTGATGTTGAATGGGCACTGAGCAGGCAGAGAAACAAAGCTGAGGCAGCTCCTTTCAGTTATCAAACAAATCATCTCCTTCCCATCTTAAGGGCTACTGCTGAGGTCTTGCCCCCGTACCTACCTTAATAGCAGCGAATTTGTTACACAGCAGCCAGCTCTTTCCTATTGTTCTGTAATACGCCTCCACATCATGGATGCCAAGAAAAACACTAACAAAGAACAAAAAACTCTGACGTTGAACTGTGTGGTGCTGGTCACATACCCTGTTATGTTCTGTATGTTATGAGGTTTGTTAATCTTAACAAGTTCCCCAAGTGTATTCTTCACATAGGACCCAATAGATTCAAGGAAAATTGGAACAATTATGTGTAAAATGGCCTGAGTCAGGGCCCATAGACCGAAGCATTTCCAACACTTGTGCATGAGCCCATGTGGATTTTGCAATGAGCAGGGCCTAGCAATGTCCAGTACACAGTTGTGAGCTGTTGCTCTGGTTGAACTGTATTGGTGTGTGCATTAATAAACTACACCTATTTAAATGAATTCAGTGTTCCTGTGGTTTGAATCCAGACCCCTTGACACCAGATCTTCCCTTCTGCAGCACTTGGGAAAAAGGCTAAGTTTAGGAAAGGTGACGTCTTGTCATAAGTTATGTGACAAGAGGGATGGTGAATGATCCCTTGAGATAAGAATCAAGGTTTCCTCTGTGGTATTTAGGTCTATACTGGCCCTGTGCAACAGCTTCAAGAACCCATTTGTGATTTTCCTTGGGATTCCCGTGATGATGCACTCAGACAGGATTGGAAACAACCAAAACGGTGGTCAGACTTGATTTATAAAATGTAGGTAACATTGCAAACTTATGTTGTAGGATATTTGATCATATTGTCATCCCCAATATTGTGTTATTTACTTAGAAAAATACCTTCTGGCTGTGTAGTTCAGCACTAGCACCAATATTTAACCCTAGAGCTATTTTTGTTTGTTTGTTTGTTTGTTTTTTGTTTTTGTTTTTGGATGAACAAGTACTTTCCTATTTTGTGGCCCAGCCCTATCTCTTACTTCTTTGCACAGTCATAGAGAGCCCTCAAATATATACTCAACAAAGCCAGGGGAGTGTATAAAAGGGCCTAAGGCAATACCACATAATGACATTGAAAGTGGGCTCTCTTCTTCATGCACGCCTCCAGCTCTCCTGACATCTACAGGAATTATAACTCCTAATGCAGTGTAAATAATGTCTGCGCTATTGCTGAAGGAATCATGAGAATAACAACTGTAAACATTCCACCATGGATAGAATTTGTGGAAAGAGGTGACTGGCAGCCAATGAGAGGGCTCTACAGTTAAAGGGGCTTGCTGTCAAGTCTGATGAGCTTGACTCAATCCCCAGGACCCACGTGGTAAAAAGGAGAGAAACAAGGGCCAAGCTGTCCTCTGGCTTCCACTCATGTGCTTACATGTATGTGAGTATATATGTATATGTCTGTATGTACGTGTGGATATGAATGTGTGTATGCATGTATGTGTATACGTGTATATGTATATGTGTGTATATGTCTGTCTATATGTGTGTATAGGTGTATTTGTATGTGTGTATATGTATTGTATGTGTGTGTATGTATGTATGTATATGTGTATGTGTGTATGCATGTATGTGTGTATGTGTGTGTATGTGTGTATGCATGTAGGTGTGTATATATGTGTGTGTGAGCATGAATGTGTATAGTCATGTATATGCATGTGTTTTAATGTACATGTATTCGTGTATATGTACGAATGTATGTGTGTATATGTATGTATGGACACACAAAAACACAAAATGTTAAAACATAAAAAGCTCCTTGGAGTATTCACCGTGCCTGGATAAGTGGTGACCATGTGGGGGAAACACAGGTCCATGTAAGCACACCTGTTCACATGTGCTGAGCAATGCCCAGCCTGGTCTTGAGCTCACTACCTGCCCAACGATGAGTTTCTGCCCACCTGGTCTTCTCAGAGCCAGGCGACGATTGTTCCTGCCATTCCAGTTCCAGTTTCTCATGCCACAAACCTTCTAGCTTGAATCTCACCTACTGACACAGGAACCTAACAGCCTCCAACCCAGTGAAGTAAGTAAACTTCTTCCTAACATCCTCAGGCTTGGTGTCCCCCATGAGTCACAGGGAGAAAGGATGGCATGCAGCAAGAAGGGCCATGTGCAAGGAAGACAGGAAACATAAGTCAGTCATCACTGACACCAGCAAAGTGTGTGCTTCAGAGCTGGCTCTGCTCACTCTTGCCCCAGTGGCAGGACTTAAGAGTGGTGCATACCTGTCACCCAGCACTCAGAGACGTCTGAGGCATGAGAACCAGGAGTTCATGGCCATCTTAACTAATGGTGAGATCAAAGCCAGCCTGGGCTGCATAAGACTCAGTTTCAAAGCAGGCAAGGAGGAACTTGCTATATTTGAGCAAGGAAGCTGGCATCCTCCTGGGTTCTAAACATTCACTGCAATACAGAAAGATGCTAGGGCTAGTGTGGCAGAAAGTAGGAGACAGAGAAGCCAGGTTAACCCTCCCTAATCTTCTCATGCTGTGTGAGCTATGAGTAGATGGTGCCCTATACACTGTGGACAGGATGGTCTCTCAGACGGTTCAGAAAGCCATGGAGGACTTCAATAATTCTCCACTTGGGTGTCACTTGAGTCTTATATGTGTGTGTTTACAAGCCAAAATATAAGATCCATAGGTGACTGTGTAAATTCAATATGGCACAGCCATGTGCTGGAATATTATTCAGCCTTACATAGGATTCAGATTCTGACCCTTGAACAGGAATGAGAATGGTAGCCATTCTCCTAAGTCAGACCTCCAGGCAGTGCAAAGACAAACTAACACTGTATGACACCACTGAGGGCTGCAGTGTCACCAATTACATAAAGACAGAAAACAGGAAGGTTTACAGAGCCCCAGGGGTGACATGGAGTGGGGAGGTTGGAGGGTAGGTGTGTAAGTGGGACTGAGCCTCAGAGGAATCAGACATGGCTGCAGAATATGCATGTGGCTGCCTCCCATACCTGTGGGTGCTGCCTCCTCAGAAAGGCAAATACAGCAAAAGAAAGGACCAGAGGGGACAGGCTCTGACCTCCTGTAGACACACACAAATGACGTGACAGAATGTGCACACTGCTGCCTTGCTGCAGGAGCAGTTGAGCTTCCAGAAGGGTTGAAAGAGGCTAGAAGGGCTGAGCATGGCACTGAGTTCAAGGACATAGCTTTAGGTCCTGGGGAACCTATGGTGCCCAGGCCCCATCCTGCTGATACTGATGGACACAGCTGACATTCAGGGTGATGGCTGGGCTGGGCTGGGGAATAGGTGTCCACTCTCACCTGCTCCAGCTTGAAGGTGTGCTGGATGAAGTAGGACTGCAACTGCTTGTTGGATTCATTGATGCAAATCTGCTGGAAGCTATTCTGTTCAAAGTCCTCAAATCTGAATATGGCCAAGACACCAATGGGCAAGCACTGGGAGACAAGGTTTGGTTATAGCTGGGGCCTCCTGGAAAGACTAGCCCTCCTGAGAGGAGTTGCAGCAGAGGGGGTGTGTTTTCCTGACCTGTTTGGTACCCAGTGTTTTTTGCCAAGGGTCCCTTTATTACTTCTTGATGGAACCAGGCCTGCACATATCCAGGAAGCATTGGGGTGGAACCTGGGCTTGGTGCCCACATGCTGGCATCGCTGAGGGTGAAGCCTAGCCTATCACACTCCCAGACACCGAGTGCAGATGCCTGGGTTCCTATAGAATGGCGGTTCTTACCCTTCCTAATGCTGTGACTCTTTATTTCAGTTCCTCATGTTGTGATCCCAACCATAAACTTATTGGAGAGCTACTTCATGAGTGTAACTTTGTTACTGTGAGGAACTGTAATGTAAATGTCTGGTGTGCAGGAGCTCTGAGGTAGAACCCACAGATTGAGAGCAGCTGCTGTAGAGGATCAGAGTCCCCTGCCAGCCCTGGTGTTTGCAGAGATCCCCTGGGTTCCTAGTCTCCATGGCTTTCCCAAGGACAGGGTTTATTCTTGGCCGTCTCAGGGCCCGGGACCTCACAGAAACAGCCTCTCCCATGTCCTTCCTGTTGAGGAGAGCGTGGTTGGTCCTCAGCACAGACCAGTCAAACAGGGCGCTGTATAGACACTTGGCCAGGGGTCTCCTGCAGTTATGGCCTCTGGACAGAGGGGTTTCTTACCTGGGGTGGGGCAACCATGCCAGGTACAGGCAGTGATGCTCAGAGTCAAGACCTAGTTTTGTCTTATTTTAATAGACAAAGTTGCCCAGGCTGGCCTCGAACTTGCCGTGTAGCCAAGGATAATTAAACAACTGATCCTACTGCCTCTACCCCCCATGGCCTGGCATTGCAGATGAGTGTCACCAGAGCTGGCTTGTCACAGCTGCTGTACGGCTCTAAGTCAGGGGCCTCATGTGCAGGAGTGTTATGACTGTGCCATCCCCACCCTGCAACCAGGGTTTTCACCTTTCTCCTGCTGAAGTCTGCTTAATCCTACCCTGGACCCAGGACACAGCAGGTGTGGGAGACTCAAAGCCTGGGGCTTCAGCACAGCATGGGTACACAGCATGGCATGCAGCCTACACGGCTGTGAAAAAGCCAAGGAAGTGCTTCTCAGCTCACCCCCTGTAGGAGTGTCTAGTCCATCCTTCTCTCCATGGACACAGACATCTGCTTCCAACTGCCCGACATGTCCCTCTGGTTTTGACTTTCCTGGATGCCATGTCAATGCCACCACACAGAGTGCTGCCTCTACTGGGGACACACACACAATCTCTCTGGGGGACATCTGAGCCAAGCAGGGATTGGGTGCACTGCAGAGAGGTCAAGTCATGTAGTGAAGTACCTTGTCCCACAAAGGCTCACTGTTCAGGGAGTTGACTGGAAAAGTAAGCTTATGCCCCTGGGCAGGGTCCCCATAGGGAGTGTCCCACACCCTGCTATCAGGTCTATTCCTGGTGCCATGCAAATTCAATTTGCAAGACCAATGCTCTGGAAATGTCAAGAGCTAACGGAAATGTACCAGGAAGTGCACACCATAGCAAAGGGAGAGGATGGCACAGAGACCTATGCTATGGGTTAAGGGGCACGGAAAGGCCACCTCGAGCACAGGGGTCAGTCACCTCTTTCACAAACAAGGCTAATGGTCAATGCTCTCAGCTCTGGGAGCCTAAAGGGCTCTGTGGCTCCTAATCCCTGCAGCTGCAGCCAGAAGCAGCACTGAACAGGATGTAAATGCTGAGGATGGTGATGTCAATAAAACTTTATTTACAAAACCAAATTGGTGGTGGTGGTGGTGGTGGTGGTGGTGGTGGTGGTGGTGGTGGTGGTGGTGGTGGTTCCGGACTGGTTCATTTCAAAGCATGCTGGAGTGGCATGGCCACTGAGCATCGGGAAACACAGAAAGGAATGAGACCGGACGCATGGCTCCCAACTCCCTAGACGTCGACCTATGGCACTGGAACAGGGTCCCTGAAGGTAAGTCTGGACAGTCAGATAAGGTAAGTACATTTTATTACAAGGAAATGGGACAAGATAAATCTTCTCTTCATCTCGCTATGCTTAAGCATCTTTAAGAGTTCAGGGAATTCATGTCTCGTAGTCTGGTTTAGAAAAGTGTTTAGAGACAGCAAGAGTAAACTCCATGATTCCCTGACGAGGGTTCCAGGGATTCTGATATCTGGGTCAAAGTGAAAGTTAAGGTGAAAAAGGCTGTCAGGCAGGGCAAAAAGATTTCAATTTCTGGTCTCTTTGGGCTGTAATTTTTACTGTGTTCAAGGCCATGAATGCAGACAGGGTAATAACGAATACAGAACAAGAAGCTAGAGCTTCATTAAGACAAAACGAAAGTAAAAGTTTTGCCCTCTGCACCACTGCCTGAAGCAGGTTTTTCTAAGTCGTTTCCCGAGGATGGCATGTTGACCATTAGATTCACAAGATGATGATGACAAATTCACCTGCTTTTTCTTTTCCTATAATTAGGCCAGCATTGATTCAAGGTGTGGCCCAACCGACTTATTATAAAGGATGATACTGGTTGGTTGAAAAAGGTAGTAGCTTTCTATGAACCATATATTAAGTTTTTATGTATATTAAAATTAACATTGGAAAGAACAATGGTAGGAGAGGTAGCTGGAGGACAACTGCTGCAAATGCTTGCTTTTGAAAATGCTAATGAAGAGTACAGGAGAGCATTATTACCTATAAAGGAGGCTGGGGATATTAATGCTTATATGAAGGCATGCAAGGGTGTCTTTTCTGAAAATGGAAAGATGCATATTTGGCATGTATTGATCCAGATAGAGTTATTAAATTATATGTTTAAATACTCTTGAATATCCTACAGGCACTTTCGCTCAGGATGAGTTGCCTTTAGAATGGATATAAATTAAATAAAACTTTAACCAAACATTAACAAATTATGAGGAACAAATTTCTTTAATTATTCAGCAAGGCATACAAAGACCTGTTACACTGTGGGGATATGATTGTGCTGCTATTGTTTTCCCATTAAGGAAAGATAAAGTGGAATATTTAATGCAGATGTCTGAGGTTTTTCAATTAGCCATGATTTCTTACACTGGAAATATTGAATTTCATCCTCCCCATAGTAAATTGTGGGATTGCTTTACTGTAGTAATTTTTTTTTCTTTTCTTTTGGAGCTGGGGATCGAACCCAGGGCCTCGTGCTTGTTAGGCAAGCGCTCTACCACTGAGCTAAATCCCCAACCCCGGGATTGCTTTAAAAAACCAAAAAAAATTTGATAAATACACTAATTTCTGTTGATCCATTACCATCAGCCTTTACTGTGTTTACAGATGGTTCTAACACCAAGATGGCTTATTGGACCAAAGATTAATTTTGGGGACAAGAATCTTCTTTTGGGTCAGTACAACAAAATGAATTATTAGCGGTAATTAATGTATTCCAGGATTTTACTCATGATGTAAAAATATTATAGCTGAGTCCGCTTATGTTGTAGGAGTAGTACAGAATATTGCGACTGCTGTTGTTTCTACATCTAGGCCTATATTAAATGTTATTCTCACATATTAAAGGACTATTGTTATTATGAAACTCTAGAATATTCATTACACATACTAGATCACATTCAAAATTTCCAGAATCTTTAACACTTGGCAATCATATGGTAGATCAATTAGTGGCATTTGCTACCCCAGAAGAACACAGTCATAATCATGCCAATACAGGATATTTACATATTAAATATAAGCTTCCCTATTCTTAAGCCAAACAAATTATTGCTAATTGTCCTATGTGTTAGTCTTCACGTATAAAATGTGTTCCATCTCAAATTAATCCCAGAAGGATGCAACTTAATACATCGTGTCAGATCGATATAACCCATATTTCTGAGTTTGGTCGCCTTTCACATATAGATGTAAGCATAGATAATTTTTCAAAATTTGTGTGGGCTACACCATTGCCAGGAGTACGCACTGCTCATGTTATACAGCATCTATTGGAAACTTTTGCTGTTATGGGACTGCCTTCTAAAATTAAAATTGATAATGGACCAACATATATTTCTTATCAATATAAACAATTTTGTCAATGATATCATATTGTACATATTACTGGTACAGAACACAATAAACAAGGACAAGCTTTTGTTGAAAGAATTCACCATACCCTGAAATGACAAATTATAAAATTAAAAAGGGGGAAAAGAGATGGCCTTATGCAACCTGAATGGAGTTTGCAGACCAGTCCCAGGGCTATATTGGCACAAGCATTATACGTTATTAATTTTCTTAATTTACCACAAGGTGAAGTTATATCAAAAGCCGATAGACACTTTGTTGAACTTCCCCCAAGAAGGCATGGAACCGACAGTATGGATAAAAATTGCCCGGGATGCTGAATGGCAGGAAGGGACATCATTGTATATAGGGGAGAGGGTTTTGTCTCATTACAGGATGGGAGACTATTCTGGTTACCCGGGAGATGGATCCAAGCACAGAATAATAAGAACTGCTCCCTACCCTCAAAGGAATCCAGTTAAACCAGCTACATTTTCTCCTGATGGATGTTCTCAGGAGATGAGGAGGTGTCCTCCATTACTGAGGCCCTGGCTTCTCTTAGTGTCCACAAACAACAATGGATAAGGATCCGTGCAGTGACAACCCTATTACCTATGTGGGGTCAGGTGAAGCGATTAAGCACTGAAAGGAATAATTTTGTCTCCTTCAGGAAAGTCCTTTACTGCTGAGCACTTATTCTTAGCAATGTGTGTTTTACTCATGGTTTCTTCTGCTGCGAACAATGCCAGTTATCGGGCTTATATTGCTTATCCTGATGAAATCCTACTACTTGTCTGTTAATAAATATATGGATAATGACACAGAACATGATTGGAAGTTAATTCAAGCCTATTTAGAGGGTAATGAAAGTGCTTCAAAAGTAATTAATGCCTTGAAATATGATGTTTGAATGTCTTCTGGTAAACAGCTGGAAGATACTACCCCTATGGAAATAGCGAAATTATTGGCTGATCAATTGACAGGATTAGATCCCAAGGCTTGGCTTCAAAGGATTTTCCATAGCATGGGAGGAACTAGTTTTGCCATAATCTTATGTACATTATGTATTATGTTGCTTTATTTTTACATGACTAAACCCCTACAAGGACCTTTAGCTATGTTATGTAAAGTGTTACTTTAAAACAAAAGAAAAAAGAAGGAATTGTTAAGACATAGAGATGCAGCTCCCAGGCAGGGTCAAGAAAGGCCTGGTGACAGATTCAAGTAGGGGCTGGAATGCCGCCCTGGAGAAGAAAATGTTTTTCTCACTTGGCCTTAAATTATGTTCTGCTGTGTCCCGTTTCTATGGAAGTGGTTCTAACGCTCTCTTGGTAATGGTGAGTATATTTTGATTATAATAAGAGAGGTTATTTGTTATATGAATATTTTTAGAAGAAGCTTTTGTTTATTCGTCTTTCTTTGTTTAATCTTCCCTCATTGTTCCTGGTATCCTGGGAATAATAATCTTATGGTATCTTGACACAATGAAAATTGTAGTGATGCATATTCTTAGCTTAATAAGGATTAATAAAGCTTGCAACTGCATGCAGTTTCTTATGCCTTTGCTCTGCACCCCCTGTGTCCTGGGGTATGCGACCATACCCAGGGCCCCAACTCACTAGACATTGACAATGGGTCACCCCACAAAACACAGAAGCATCTACCTTAGTCAAAAATGGACATTTTATTGAATGCATACACTAACACTGATTGATCACATCCATAGCAGAGATACTAGGGGCAGGTCCGTGGCCCAGAATACATTCCTCTAAACCTATAAAGCAAAGAAAGAAAGAAAGAAAGAAAGAAAGAAAGAAAGAAAGAAAGAAAGAAAGAAAGAAAGAGAGAGAGAGAGAAAGAAAGAAAGAAGGAAAGAAAGAAAGAAAGAAAGAAAGAAATAAAGGAAGGAAGGAAGGAAGAACAAAAAACTTAAGCTTCTCATATGAACTTCGCAGGAAGTGTTGTCTGGCGGTCAGTTCTGATTAGGCCATTTTAGATAGAACAGTGCATAGTGACCCTTAATGTGATGGGCCCTATATAAAGCTTTTTGCAATATTGGAATTTTAACAAACCTCATCCAGAACATACAGCAGAGGCAAGGATGTGATCACCATGTCCTTGCTCTCTATCAGGTTATTTTTATGTGTCCTTGATTGTCAGGCATAGAACAGCAACAATCTGAAATAGCTGGTAGACATGGAACAAAGTGGCTAAAACTATAGTTGTGGGTTGCACACCTCAACTGTCAATGGCTAATGCTGTCCTCAGAGACCTCGGAGGCCCCTCTTGTAAGACTGTCTATTGGAAATGGAAGCACTGACTTCAAAGTGAACCGGGCCAGCCAGGGAGAGGGCAACATGGATGCGTGAGACCCTGTCTAAAACCAGCACAGAAACCAACCCTTCATTCAAAGCATCATCTATTAATTCTTTATTATTTACCACTTTCTCCCTACCAGCCTTTCAGTCTGGAATGGTAGAAAAGGACTGGGAATGTCCCTTCTATTCTAAGGACCTTGATCTCTCTTTCCTTAGGTCCACATTAAGAACACATGCAAATGGATATCACCATCTGAACAACTTAGTATCATCTACTCAGTATATCTAGCCTAACACTGTGCTATGACAATCTCAAGCTTCCTTGAGTTTCGCTGACCTAGCAAGAAGTATGAAGTACTGAGGCCACACCCCAGTGATCCTTTCAAGGGGTTAGAAGAAAGCCGTGAGAGATACTCCACTTCTTCGTCCTTAGATTAAATCACATTGACACAATGTGGGTGGACTATTTAACCAGACATGTTTCTCCCAACCCCACCTTTCTGAGTTCAGACCATGGCAGAATCCATGCCCCACCACCCTAGATATTGAGTTTAGTGATATGTAATTATTATTTAAACCTATGTATTAAATTTTGTCATTTTGTTAATTTTTGTGGTTTTCACAGTCTTCTTTGATTAACTTTCCTAGTTTTATTAATTTATCCCCTGTGTTCTCTGGTATTTTGTCCTTCCCTTCAAACTAAAGTAATCCTTTTAGGATCCTCTACAGAGCTGTCTTACTGGTTATACATATTTTGTTAAATTTATTTTAGTGTACATTAGTCAGCACAGTAGCTGGGCAGCTGCCTGCCCTCCATGGTATCAGATCTACTTTCCAAACAATAATGCTCAACTCTTACTGGCTGTGTAGCATCTTGGCTGCTCTTTGTTCCACTTGGACAGCCCTCAGGACCAGGCTCTCCTCTCCCTTAACCATGGCTGCTGTCCTCTTCCTCTCTCCTCTCCATCACACACGTTCTTCCTTTATTCTATGGCAGCTTCTTCTTCCTTCTTCCCTCCTCATGATCCTCTCTAGCAAAGCCCTCAAAGTTCACCTCCCCCATCTCTCTGCTGTTGGCTGTTGGCTTCTTTATAATCACAGTTAACTGGGAACAGGGTCAGTTATTTGGGGTTAACCAGTCTTGAGTTCTCCAAATTAGCATTAAAATACAAGCAGCATTAGGCCAATCCACCACAGGGATTTTTGTTTGTTTGTTTGGTTGGTTTGGTTTCATTTTCATTTACCTTTTTACTTATTTTATTTTTGGCTATTTTTATTAATTGGTTATTTTATTTATTTACATTTCAACTGTTGTCCTGCTTTCCAGCCTCCCCTCATCAAACCTTACATCCCGTTTCTGCTCAGCTTTGCCTATGTGACAGTGCTCCTGCACCCACACATATCCATCCCCACCTCACACCTCTAGGATCTGCCTTTGGTGGGGCAACAGGACTCACCTAGAACCATAGAGCATCCTTGCATACACTTTGGCTGGCAGTTTGGCCCCTGGGAGCTCGGGGATTAGGGAAAGAGGATCTGGTCAGATATTAAAGCCAATGATTGCTGCATTCTCTTCTTTTTCTGGTTATAGGTGAAATTATGTTTGTGTGCTTCTCTTTTTTTAAATTATTGAGAGAAGATTAATTTCTTGGTTTTTCTTGGGTATAGTTTAGTTCATTGTCTTGAAGTTTTCCTCCTATTAGCCTCTGTTGTGCTTTCTTACAGAAAAGAATTCTGAAATCCATGACCTTCAGGAATTGTGATATTCATGGAAATTCAATTCCTTTGCAGATGCTCCAGTTGTTGTGGCCAATTGCTAGAAAGGTCAGCTTAAGCTTGCAGGACCCCCACCATCCCTCCCCCTGCCTCAACAGAAAGCTCAAAAGACACTGCCCAGAACTTACTCCACATTCCCCAGAACCACTTTCTTTGTCCATCATTTCTTTGAGACGAAAGGTCAGACACCTTCACCCTAGTCTCTCCACAATCGACATCCCCCCTCCCAAAACACTTCTAAGACTGGAAAACATGTCTTAGGATGTATCTGCCAGACTCGTAGTGAGAGAAACTAGGGCACTGGTTGTCACTACAACATTGGTGACATAGCAGAGGACGCCAAGAACTCTCTAGGAGACAATAGAATGTCCAAGAAGGGACAGCTGATGTCATGGGGAACAGACTTTGCCTTCCTGCTAATGTTCTCCCTGTACTGAGCATAAGCAGAGGTGCCCTTTCCAGGAGACTTTCCCGGGGCAGAGCCACTGAGCATCTCCTGCTTCCAAAGCCAAATTTTCCTCAAGGCTTGATTATAAAAACCTTAGTAATTCCTATGCATCTAAATGAATGTTTCCTTCCAAATCCTGCCCAAAAATGTCTCATCCTAACTCAAATTATCCTCCTTCACCAATATTAGCCATTAAAAATTCCTGAGAAATAATACCAGTTTGAATATGCAGTCAAAATGTTCTCCTGTCTTATTATGTACAGGTGCTTGAAATCACATCAAGAAATAGCCTGCATGGAAGGTTGCAACATGGGTGTGTGTTAGGGGAACACCCATGAAGCCTTGTGCTTAGCATTCAATGGTTGCCACAAAATTCCTTAGGAGGAAGACTTGAAATCATTATGGTGCTAGAAACAGTGTGGAGGCCAGTTGGCAGAGGAAAGTGAAACATTAGAGCCACCATTGAAGGCTCCTGTTGGGCCCTACCTTGGTGTTTCCCTCCCCCCTAGCTGAGCCTTTCAGCCTGCTCTAGCAAGAAATTGTTTACACCTTTGACAGCTGCTCTTAGCACCTGATTTGGGCTGGGATTTTCCATGGCACCCTTTCTCCCCACTGAGCTTTCCTGCTTCTTGTTTTTAAGAAGCTGTTTATGCCCCTGAGTGGGCTGGAACTTTCACCACACAGACTTGTCCTATTATCCTGGTTGGGGATTTTCACCTGCCTTGTTGTTTTTCCACAGCTATTGCCTCTGGTATATAAGGAGATCTCAGTAAAGCCTTGGTGGCACTGGCTAAAAAGGGGTGACCCGTGTACGTGTTTTCTTTCAACCCCACAAACCTACACCCGATATTCACACACTGTTGGCGCAGGCACTGACAATAGGTATCACAATAGAAACTAGTAACTAGATTTAACCAAACTATCCCATTAATACTGTATTTCGTGGTATTTTTTTTTTTTTTTGCTCTCCTAGAACCTGGAAGAGGCTTGGGGTTTTCTAATCCTACTCATAATTTATTAATCTTCCCAACACTATGTGCTTTGTTCTGTTAATGCTAACAGCGGCATCCAATACCTAGGATATTTTCTACTGACATGTGTGACGTGAGACAAAACAATCCATGTCATCCCTCACCTGAATAAACTTCCTTTGAGGACAGTGTAGTTGGAGGGTCCTTCTTTCCTCTCCAAGATCAAGAAACATTTCCAGTCTTCAGACAAGTGTGTCAGCCATTGTCCAGTGACTGTCTTGAGATGTCCACATTGTCAGCTGAGTGTCGTCATCCAGCCTGCCCTGTAATTGTTGTAGACGATTAATAGGGTTCCAGCCCTAGGATTTAATTCAGTGCTACAGTACTTGCCGAATACACTCAAAGCCCTAGCTGCCACCCTAGTCCTGTGTGCTCTAGAGAAAGAAAATAAAGAACCACATTGTCTATCAAGTTTCTCCTCCAATAGAAGGAGAATCTGCATCCGGTCTTTTAAGTAACTCTAAGCCCCAGCTTCCCCATAGCTCCCTCCTTCGATTCCATTATTGGTGCATTTTCAGTAATGCTCACTTTATTTTTGGTGTGCAAAGAATATGCACCATGTCAGTAAAGTGTGTGTGTGTGTGTGTGTGTGTGTGTGTGTGTGTGTGTGAGTGTGTGTTCATCCATGAACTCACTATAAATTATTATTAAATGACCCAGAAGACCGTGTAGAAACCTGTCGATATGCATGCAGAATTATGTTACTATCATTCTATGGCACCTTACAGGGAACACTGAAATAGTGGGCTGCTTTAATAGAGCCTAAAACCAGGCTATGCATGGTTTTCAGTGAGATTGTGATGTGCAACACCACAACAGAGATCCGCAGAAGCTTCATTTATTCCATGCTGCTGTTACCAAGAGGAGGCAAAGCCTCATCCCATAGAGAGTCTGGTAGGATCTGATGAAGGGCAATAAACTCAGGGTTGAAATCAAGCCTTTAGAAACAAAGAGAAAAATACAAAGTCAAGGAACGCAAGAGCTGTCTTTTTCTTTTCTTCCTCTTTTTTTTTTTTTGAGAAGATCCACAAGAGAGACAACCACTTCCTCAAACTAACAATGCACAAGAGAGACAATACATGAATTAAAAATCAGAAATGAAATGAGGGACATAACAATAGACACCGAGCAAATTCCAAAATCATTAGTTATTACTCCCGTGGACTTTACGCCAGAAAACTGGAATATTTATTCGATATTGTTGATTTTGTAGATAGATAACAATTACCAAAGTTAAATCCAGATCTGGGAAGGTATCTGAAAAATACCCCTAAGAAAATAGATACACTCATTAAAGGTTGCATACATTATATATTATATTGCTTTCTTTTTGCATGATTAAACCCCTTCAAGGACATTTAGCTATGTTATAGAAAGTGTTACTTTTAAAACAAAAGGACAAAGAGAGAAATTGTGGAGTCACTGAGAGACACTTCCCAGACAGGATCAAGGAAAGACGGCTGAGAGATGCAAGCAGGTGGCTGGAATGCTGCCCTTGAGAAGAAAATGTTTTTCTCACTTTACCTTACACTATGCTGTACTGTGTCCCTTTTTTGTGGAAGCGGCTCTCATGCTCTCTGGGTTATGACAAGTATATTGTGATGCTAGGAAGAGGGATGATTTGCTATACAGATATATTAGGGAGAAGCCTTTGCTCAGTCTCACATCTTTGCCTAGTCTTGCCTTAGTCGTTCCTGGTATCATGGGAATAACGATCTTATTATATCTTGCCAAAAGGGAAAGTGAGGTAATCCATATTCATGCCTATATAAGGGTTAATAAACTTGCAGCTGCATGCAGTTGCATCTGCCTTTGCTCTGCATCCCCTGTGTCCTGGTTATTTGTGACCATACCTGGGCCCCCAACACACTAGATGTTGACAGGCATCACCCTTCTCAGTGTCAGGTTTATTTTCTTTCTTTTTTGAAATCTATGATGTGGAGGCGTATTACAGCAACAATAGAAATAGCAGGCGGGCATGTATGAAAATTGCTGTGTTTAAGCTAGGTGTGGGGACAAGTCCTCAAAAGGAGCTGTTAAGATGGGAAACAAATAATGCATTTGTTGCTGGAATTGAGTTGCCTCAGCTGTGTTGCTCTGCCTGCTCAGTGTCCATTCACCCTCACTCTGTTTCTACAGAGGAACTCAAGGTTTGCCCCAGCCGCCTGTGAGCTGTGATATGGG